>NC_069499.1:655383551-655983551 GCF_027579735.1 Bombina bombina
CCATTATTGTATATACAAAAATAAACCTAAAATGTTTCCTATACAGTTAATACTCTACAGCTGGTTTAAAAATTAATTGTAAACACATTTAGGAGGAAAAATGTTCAGCACACTCGCTGTAACAATCACAGAGATATTGATAAGTTTAGTGTGTCATTATTATTAACTACTGTGTATTTTTATGTTTGTGCACTT
Organism: Bombina bombina; assembly: GCF_027579735.1. Lineage (NCBI taxonomy): Eukaryota > Metazoa > Chordata > Amphibia > Anura > Bombinatoridae > Bombina > Bombina bombina. The sequence continues at coordinate 655,383,747 of NC_069499.1, forward strand.
GAAAACATAGGTCACGTTAAATTAAAGGACTAGAAGATGCTAAGATTTTAATGCCACATACACACAGAAGTTTCCTCTTGAAACCAGCAGTGCTCTGCGACTTTTGAGCAGAACTTTAATTATGTATTTAACTCCATTGAGGGAGTTAAATGCAAATTAAAGCATGTACTTTTTTGTCATTATTATGGTAATTTGATATGATTAAGTAAGGGCAAGATGTGTAATTTTTTTCAATAAACTCATCCTAAGTTTTTTAGATGCATTATTATTGTTTTTTTTAAGTTTGTAATTAATAATGTATTTTGTATTGTGTATTTTCTGAAATGTATACTACAAGGTACATGACTGTTCATCTCTTATTATTTGACATGACTATGCCTACTTATGCTATCTAGAAATTTAAAAGTACATGATTCATGATTCTGATAGAGCATACTAATGCTAACACTAGCAGCTAAGACTGAGTGATGAAAAGGCAATAAGGCATGCATAGCATACGTTACTCAAATTGCTGGTAATGGGCTGGGCACTGGGTGGGCAGCTGAGTTCCAGAGACAACTAATTTAAACACCACAAGTCCACACCATTCTCTCACTCTCAGTCAGCTCACTCCAGTCCTGCTGCAACAACACGGTGACGGGTCTTCTCTCACTCACTACCGACCGATGACGACACAGGCCACACTGACAGTGACACATGAGGACTCGGCACTGGCAGCAGCTCTCTCCTGCTTCACTAGTGTTCCCGCCAACCGACGCCAGTATCAATCTGACTCTGACGTCACTCACCAAGCCCGGCACGCCTCCCCGGCAGTGCTGAAATCTGATTGGCTGTCCGGATTAGCTCCATCATAGAGGCGGTTTGAAGAACCGCCTCTATTGGAGCGCCTCTATTGGAGCCAATAGGAATGCAAGGGACACCATTTTGAAAAGGCTCCCTTGCATTGAAGATTCAGTGTACGGCAGTAACCGTATTAAGAGGATGCTCCATGCCGGATGTCTTCAAGGATGGACCTGCTCCCCGCCGCCGGGATGAAGATAGAAGACTCCGCCTGGATGGATGAAGACCTTGCCGCCTTGATGAAGACTTCTCGCCGCCTGGATGTCCAGACTTCAGAAACTGTGAGTGGATCTTCAGGGGTTAGTGTAAGGTTTTTTTGTAATTTTTTTTGGTTGTTTTTTTTTTTAGATTAGGGTTTGGGCTTTATGTAAAAGAGCTAAATGCCTTTTTCAGGGCAAAGTAAAAGAGCTGAATGCCCTTTAAGGGTAATGCCCATACAAATGCCCTTTTCAGGGCAATAGGTAGCTTAGGTTTTTGTTAGAGTTAAGATTTTTATTTTGGAGGGTTGGTTGGGTGGTGGGTTTTACTGTTGGGGGTCTTTGTATTTTTTCAGGTAAAAGAGCTGATTTTTTTTAGGGCAATGCCTTACAAAAGGCCCTTTTAAGGGCTATTGGTAGTGTATTGAAGGCTAGGGGGTGTTTTTATTTTGGGGGCTTTTTTCTTTTTATAGGGCTATTAGATTAGGTGTAATTGTTTTTATTTTTGATAATTTCGTTTGTTATCTTTCATAATTTAGTGTTTGTTATTTTTTGTAATTTAGTATTTTTTATTTTGTTTGTTATTTCAGACTTACATTTTTTTTAGTGGTGTTAGTTTTTTTTTAATGTGTAATTTAGTTTATTTAATTGGTAGTTATTTTAATTTTAGTATAATAGTTATGTTAGGTTAATTGTTAATTTAAACTTAGGTTTTTTTAATTTCACAGGTAAGTTTTTATTTATTTTAAGATAGAGATATTGTAATTTTAATATAAAGTTAGGGGGTTGTTAGGTTTTAGGGGTTAATAGTTTAATTTAGTTTTTTGCGATATGGGGGGCTGGCTATTTAGGGGTTAATAGGTTTAGTTAGTGGCAGTGATGTGGGAAGCCATAGGTTTAGGGGTTAATAACTTTTATTAGTGTCGGTGATGTCGGGGAGCGGTTGGATGGGGTTAATAACTTTATTATAGTGTTGGCGATGATGGGGAGAGCGGCAGAATAGGGGTTAATAACTTTATTATAGTGTCGGTGATGTCGGGGAGCAGCAGAATAGGGGTTAATAGCTTTATTATAGTATCGGAGGTGTCGGGGAGCGGCAGAATAGGGGTTAATAACTTTATTATAGTGACGGGGATGTGGGCGGGCGGCAGATTAGGGGTTAATAAGTTTTAAATCGTTTTTGCGATGTGGGAGGGTGGCAGAATAGGGGTTAATAGGTAGTTTATGGGTGTTAGTGTACTTTGTAACAGTTTAGTTATGAGTTTTGTGAAACATTTTTGTCGTGCAAAACTCGTAACTACTGGTCTCAAATAGAGGAATGGATCGTGTTGGTTATCGGCTGGAACGCAAGCATTTTAGCCTCACCGCATAACTTGTAATATCGACGTTATGGAAATCCCATGCAAAAATGTCATTTTTTTTTTTTTTTTTTTTTAATAAATTTTTTATTGAGGTTTTTGCGTAGAACATACATAAAACACAATACACCATTTTGCAAAAAGAACAAAATACAGAATATAAACAGAATTATCCGAAAAATTTCGGATATCATACAATAGCTTGGTGAAAGGCTGATGAAACCTCTATTTTTCAATATTATATCACATGTGGCTGACCTGTTAGAAACAAAGATTCAGGCCCTATGGGCCAAAAATATGAAAATTAGTAGCTAACTGATGGTCAGGAGTCTAGCACGTTAGGAGCTTCATAAGTGGGGGAAGGGGGATATTCAGCGGGTAAGCACCGCTATGCTTATTAGGGAGATAAAAAGTGGAGGGCGGAGCCATAGGAATATAGGAGAATAGTAGGAGACTTGGAGGGGCCTATTAATCTTGGTGACGTAGGCTGAGTGATCTGTTGGGAAACAAATAAACTATAAGATATTGACTCCTTAAATTTAGCTATGGAGCAGGGTTATAGGAATATAAGTATTTTATAATTAGAGGGGGATATAGTGGGCAGCAGGTCAAAAGGGCATAATAGTGCACAATAAAATTGAGTATCAACAGTGTGGAGTAACTAACATCATATCCACACCAACCATGTATATCTTTCAATCATGAGGTAAGTAAAAGAGTATATCTCCTCATATATAGGTATAATACCGATCTCCAATATTTGCAATGCTCAAAACTTGATAACACATAGATATATATACACTAGAACAGACATTCCCGCCAATAATACAGAGTCCTCTTACTCACATAGCAATAGACAGGAATAATATCATTATGGAGATAATAATAGACTAGATAAATTGCAATCACGTGGACACGTGTAGTCAAAGACATGTAATTGAACAAATTTCATATATAATCTACGTTAGTGCGATCAGGGGAGTAGTATCTTTATAAGTTTATGCCATATGTTGACTATAATCATGGGTAGTGAACTAGGGTAAGGATACGTATTAAGCACTTAAGTATATAGTACAATAGGTAGAAATAGGCCATCAACTGTGCTAATTGAGTTGTCACTACTCTAATATGGTCGCAAACAAATACGTAAATAACATAGTAAAACACCTTGCGACGAAATAAGTGATAAGCCTCATTGGTATCCTAAAGCATAACATAATATAAAGTCAAAGTGCGCGTCTGGGTTTGATATTATACAGATTCCTGTTAGTCTACCTACCTTAACAGCTGCCCATGAGTTGATTATGGAGTGAAAATTAGCATTAAACCTTGCTGCACCTATATATATCTAATCCCCATAAGTAGATAAACTGAAGTTTCATCTCTGACCTGTATATTAGTTATCTAGGTACCTATCACTATGACATGGATTATACAAGGGAAGACAGGGTATAGAAAGATAAAAAACCCAGATATATATTCTATATGATGAGTCATTGGGGAGACTATGCATCAATGCCAGGAGATGATAATGAGTGTTTACACCACGCTGCTCTATCTGTGGGCTAATGGAGAAAACTGTGCAACATAGGGTGTAAAAACATTGACAGCAGTGCAGCAAATATAAAAGTCAATTAACACCATAGGAATTAGCATAAGATAAGAACTAGCCTACATATAGGAATGAAGTACCAAATGTGGCAATGCATGCTAGCAATCTATATATAACTATAGCGCAATAACTTAACCGATTTTAATAATCTTAACATATTCTGAGAACTGAACTGAACATATAAAATCGAATAGAGAAACTAATATCATGTTCTAAAGCTGATGTAAATAATATCACAGGGCATTTGTAGTTGTCTTACTATAGAATACTATCTGGTGATCATAATACCCTCCAGAGACAACATTATAAAGGGGAATAGTGAAAATCAAATTCTTTACAGCCATAAATCATACAGTAATATTACAAGGCAATTGTAGTTATCCTGTTATGGAGCTTAGGTTCTGTAAGACTACAGGGATTTATATGTGGCTATCAGGTAGTCGTAGTATTTTTCATTGTCTCATTGTTTCAAAACTCCAGTTCGCCATGTTGGGCAAAACGTCCTTTACAGAGCAGGACAAATGTTACCAGTATATGTATTTACAAGCAAGCGTGGGCTAAGTGAACTAGGGCTAACTGCCCAGGTTTTCGGGGCCGCGGATACAAATTTACCCCACTCCAACTTTTGCTTTCAGCTGCGCTCTTGTTGTTGGGGAGATCTGCCAATATACTGTGCTGCGGCAACAGCACAGAGCACTCAGGAACAGCAAGCCGGCTCCAGTGACTTTCAAAGCGGCTAGAAGGACCATCTCAGGGCCCTTTCGCAACAGCAAAGGCAGTGATGTGGATGGGGAGCAAAGTACCTCTATTGACATGAGGAGTGATTCAGGGTCTGACAACCGTCGCAGCTTCGCCCTCTGAGGAAATTGCCCTGATGCTCCGTTAGCGCTTGTTGTGACCGGCGAGCTATCAGGGCTTAACAGGTCATATTGGCTCCATGGCGGGCATTCTCGGTCTCCTTCTGTAATGCGGAAAGGAGGGAGGTAGTGTCGCGCCGCTGGTGTTCTTTCCAGCAGGGGTTCACTCCACAGGGTTTCGGCTTCTTCCAAGCCAGATGCGCTCGTGATATTTCCATGTAGCGCTGATCTCAGGGTATTAGATAGATCCTCAAAACAGCCAGTGAGCTGTCGGTTTAGCCCCTGCAACAGGGCAAAAAGTTCCTCCACAGGCTCCTCCATTTGCAATGTAGCTTTAGGTTCCTTTCTGTGTTGACCTAATCAAGGGTAGGTGTAGTCAGGCCTACATATGGCGCCATTTGCAGTGCAACGGCTCCCTTTCAAAAGGGAGGTTAGAATCTGTAATAAGAGCGGCCGTTGATTCAAACAGAGTGTCCTTCCTTCATGTATTAGTAAGGAAATGTCCACAATAAAACTTAGCTTGATTTTTATCTAGAATAAGTCACTTTATGTAAGCATGGCCCAGGAGCTCAAGCAAGACACATCTGCTCTCCTCGGCTGCTGGCTCCGCCCCCCCAAAAATGTCATTTTTTTGAGTGCGGGGTTGACATTGCGTTACAGGCTAAAATGCTTGCGATATAGCTATACCGACAAGACTCGTAATGGCTGCGTTACTGTTTTTACGCTGAAATGGACGGAACCGTAACGCACAACTCGTAATCTAGCCGAAAGACAACAAAGAAAATGGCATTTTTGTTATTTTCGTTGCTTTACCGAAAACGAAACCAACAAAAACAAACAAAATTTTAAAAAATAAAATAAAAATTCTTTATTTTTGTTTGTCGTTTTCTGTTGGTGTATGCTGTTTTATGACGCAAACAGGAATTGTCCTATAAATGCAAACAAGGATCAGCATATAGATTGACAGTTGCTCTCAGCCTGTCAGTGGAAGCCTGTGATGTTTTCTAATCTAACAGCATTCTCAGGGGGAGGGAGGGAAGAGAAAGGGCGATTTTAAACTTAATGCAGACTGCTCAGATGTGTGTTATTCTTCACTGTGTGAGCAGCATAGCAATAGCCATTGCCAGTTACTGCGTATTATACTATTTAAAAAAGTTTACTTATTGGACTTAAATATAGTATCCTATAGGGACGTACACTACGTATCTTATTTGTCTGAGTTACAATACAAGTTGTTTGTTTAAAACGTTTTAATAATTTAGTCGTTTTAATTTTAAAAATGTATTAACCCCTTTGCTGCTGGCTTTGCACTTAGTAACCCAAATATTTTTTTTTTATGATTCAGATAGAGCAAGCGCATACATTTGTAAGCAACTTTTCATTTTATTTCTATTACCAATTTTGCTCCATTATCTTTGTATCCTTTGTTTAAGGTGCAGCAATGCACTACATGGAGGGAACTAGCATAACACATTGTTAAGCCAATGACAAGAGGCATAAATGTGCAGCCACCAATCATCCGCTAGCTCCCATCCTGCTTCTGAGCCTCAGCCTATCTGTAGGTAAAATCAACAAAGGATACCAAGAGAATGAAGCAAATTAGTTAAATAAGTACATTGAAAAGTTGTTTAAAAGTGCATGGTCTATCCGAATCATGAATGAAAAAAATTGTGTTTCATGTCCCATAGACACTTTCAGTATAATAACATTAAGTACGTATAGTATACTACTAGTTGTTACTGTACCTTTAAGTAAACTTTTAGTTTTACCAAAAATGCAGTGAACAAAAATTAGATGAATAAATAAAAGAATAAGTTTAAGAATTACATAGAATGACAAAATTAAAGGGACAGTCAAGTCCAAAAAAAACTTTCATTATTCAAATAGGGCATGCAATTTTAAACAACTTTCCAATTTACTTTTATCACAAATTTTGCTATGTTCTCTTGGTATTCTTAGTTGAAAACTAAACATAGGAGGTTCGTATGCTAATTTCTTAGACCTTGAAGGCCGCCTCTAATCTAAATGCATTTTGACAGTTTTTCACCACTAGAGGGCGTTAGTTCATGTGTTTCATATAGATAACATTGAGCTCATGCACGTAAATTTACTGAGGAGTGAGCACTGATTGGATAAAATGCAAGTCTGTCAACAGAACTGACAACAATTCTGATGTTGACTGTCCCTTTAAAGCTAATTTAGCTAATTACAGCTTTACAAAAAGAAAAATGGCCAGAATCTGCACTGTTGCTCCAAACGAATATTTTAGTTCGAAACAAACACGGCCATGAATGAAAATGAACTAAAACAAAAAAATTTACATTTAACAAAAAGAAAATTTCAGTCAAAATGATTATTTTTCCCGTGCACATCTCTATTGCATACGCTAAGGGAGAATGGATCCGCCACGCTAATGTACCTGTAGCATGCTGGGAAGTTGCGCTAATGCTCCAGGGAGTCTGTGAAGAAGAGGAGGAGGACTAGTGTGGCTCCCAGTGCGCTACAGGTAAGTAATACACCTAATTTATAGAATAAGGAAAATACTCATGAATTATATTCATTATTCTTTAAATTAGTTAGTGCATTCATTCGGATATTCATTTAGTTAATATTGCCATTCGTAACAAAACAAATATTTCAATATATATGAGAGCATAGAAAATAACAATTGATTGTAATATAGTGCAAACTTGTGCTAATAAACTAGCAAATCACTGCATGTGCAAAGACACATCAGTTTAATACAAATAAACATCACATTAAACACCTTCTATTTTCACATATACAAATGCAATACTGCTTGACTGCAGCGTAACATATAAATGCATATTTCCTCAGAATCTAAGCTTTAAGCATATACTGTACAGTTATTTTATTTCTCTGTCTTTCTTACCAATGTTTGTCAGTGCAGCTTTGGCATAACTAGAGCATCTATCTTAAAAGCTGACTCACAGTAGCCCTCTAGTGACATACTTCCTTAATCTCACTCAGACATATTGCCATAGTAGCTGTAAATGTGATGGTTTACTGCTAATGCTGCAAGTTTATTGAGAAGGGAAATTTTCATTGAAAACTTATCTAAAGTGATTGTAAACTTTAATTAATTAAAGCCCAGTATCAAAAAATAATCTTAAAAACAGGGGCACTTTAATTCATTAAAGTTTACAAAAACACTTTTTTTAAAAAATACTTACCATTGCGTTATGGTAAACATACCGCTGATCCGCCCGCATCTCCTCCTTTTTTTAGCAGATCGATGACGAATCCGACTTCCTCCAATCATTGCATGCCCCCTTTGGCATCCAGCTCGTGGGGCATGCAATGATTGGAGGAAGCCACATTCGTCATCCATATGCTAAAGAAAGCAGGAGATGTGGGCAGAGGATCATGTTATGTTTTCCATACCTCAATGGTAAGTATTTTAAAAAATAAGTGTCTTTGTAAACTTTAATGAATTAAAGTGCCCCTCTTTTTTTTTGTTTTTTTGTTTTTCCAAAAGCTTTATTGAATGAACATTAAAAGAAAAATAAGGCTTTACAGATATAACTTGTTTACAGGAGTCGTAAGTCATCATATTTATGTACATAGTGCTATAATGACAATTCAATCAATAACATACATTTTGACATCACTCCTTGTTTAAACATTTTGTTCATTGTTCTTAAGTAACAGCTTAATGTTGTACAATACAGCTATGAACATTAACAATTTATTCAGTTATAATTCTGCCTGGACATTAATTCATATCCAGGGTTATACCAAAACCAATGTACACGTTTCCTCTCAAGCCTAACTTTAACATGGTGGTAGTCTGCTTCCACCACCTCTCCTTGACAGAGGGGGGCTGAAGAGGGGTGTCATAGGTTACGAGATAAGCGATGATAAGAAAAGTCAGACGACAGAAGAAAAAAGAAGGGGGGAGAGTGAAGAAGTAAAAAAAAAGGGGGGGGGGGAGGGAATAAAGTGGTGAGGAAGGGATCATCCCCTAGGTAGAGGAAAGGGGGGGAGTAGGGATAAGAAAAGGGGAGAGGGTGTCCCTACAGGCCACCAGCGCCAGAGGCCAAACTCCCACAGTGTCAGGGTGCCAGGAATCAGACTGAGACGAGAAGTGCAAAAATAATCATACCTTTATAGATAGAAAAAAATAATAAAAAGTCCACAAGTCAAATAACAAGCCAGGAATCAAAACCAGAGCAGGTAGCCAGACGAGCCGAGTCAGGAGCCAAAGCGAATAGTCAGACGAGCCGGAATCAGGAACAGGGAAAACAGCAGAGTAAGGGACAAGCCAGGGATCTGAAACCAGGAAGGACGTCAGTAAGCCAGGTAATACACCGGAATTCTCACAAACAGGTCTGCGACAACGCAAAGGCAAAGCATACTGAACAGAGGCCCTTTAAATAATAAGTGATGACATCACAATTCTGAGACTGCATCCTGTCTCACATGGATGATGCACACCAGACTGGCCATAAAAGGAAGTGCAGGAATTGAGCAGCACCCCCCACAATGCACCATAGTCAGGAAGAGAGGTGAGTAAAATGGCTGCCAGCAGCACATGGCAAACACAACAGGGAAAAAACCCTGACAGTACCCTCCCCTCAATTACCCCTCCCCCGCGGGAGGACAAAAGGCTTATTTGGGAAATGGGCATGGAAGGCACGGAGGAGGACGGGAGCATGAACATCAGAGGAGGGAACCCAAGAACGCTCCACCAGACCGTAGCCTCTCCAGTGAACCAAATACTGTACACGGCCCCTGGACATACGAGAGTCAATAATGCTGCTGACCTCATACTCCTCATGGTTGTCAACAAAGATAGGATGGGGACGAGGCAACACAGTGGTAAACCGATTACAAACCAATGGTTTCAAGAGGGAGACATAAAAAAAATTGGAGATGCGCATAGCAGGAGGAAGGTCAAGAGCATAGGCCACAGGATTAAACCGTCAGATTATTCGAAAAGGACCAACATAATGGGGAGCCAATTTATTGGAAGGCACACGAAGGTTCAAGTTGCGGTAGGACAGCCAAACTCTCTCACCAACCTGGTAGGAAGGTGCGGGCAGACGCCTACGATCAGCCTGGAACTTTTGGCGCTGCATAGAACGATGAAAGCAATCCTGAATCTGCACCCACGTGGAACGGAGTTGCCGGAGATGCTTCTCCAAAGCTGGAATACCCTGAGACATGAATGAATCGGGCAACAAGGATGGTTGAAACCCATAATTCGCCATGAACGGGGATAACTTGGAGGAAGCATTAATAGCACTATTACGAGCAAACTCTGCCCAAGGTAACAGTTCAGACCAATTATTGTGGTGATCTGAGACATAGCAACATAGGAACTGTTCCAGAGCTTGATTAGACCGTTCTGTAGCCCCATTGGATTGAGGGTGATATGCCGAGGAGAAGGAAAGCTGGATCCCCATTTGAGCACAAAGGGAACGCCAAAATCTGGAGACAAACTGGCTACCCCGGTCCGACACTATCCCCTTGGGTAACCCATGTAAACGGAAGACCTCCCGTGCAAAAATTGAAGCAAGCTCCTGAGCGGTAGGCAGCTTCATCAAGGGAATGCAATGTGATATTTTAGAAAAACGGTCAACCACCATAAGGATAACAGTATTGCCATTGGAAACAGAGAGCTTGACAATGAAGTCCATGGAAAGATGTGTCCAAGGACACTCACCATCAGCAATAGGTTGAAGAAGACCCACAGGAAGACCTCGAGGAGTTTTATTCTATGCACTGAGCAGGAGGCAACATATGCAGCAACATCAGAACGAAGACCTGGCCACCAGAATTGTCGAGTGACAGACCAAATCATTTGGTTCTTGCCTGGGTGACCTGTGGCTTTAGGATAGTGGTAAGTGTGCAAAAGTTTAGTTCGAAGATTCTCAGGAACAAAACACTTACCACTAGGTTTCTCAGGAGGTGCATTGGTTTGGGCAGCCAGGATCTCCTCCCCCAAGGGAGAAGTCAAATTAGTACGTATGGTAGCCAAAATATGGTCAGGAGGTATAACAGGAGTAGGTACAGACTCCTCCTTGGACAGAGGTGAAAATTGTCGAGAGAGGGCATCAGCCTTAACATTCTTACTACCAGGCAGGTAGGAGACCACATAATTAAACCGAGACAAAAATAGCGCCCATCTGGCCTGTCGGGGCTACAAACGTTTTGCTTCAGATAGATAAGTTAAATTCTTGTGGTCAGTACCCTGGAGAAGATGCCTCCATTCCTTAAGTGCCAAAATTATGGCCAGTAATTCCCTGTCGCCAATTTCATAATTGCACTGCGCTGGGGACAATTTCTTAGAGAAGAAACCACATGGGTGCAAGGAACCGTCAGGCGTAGGATGTTGAGACAAGAGGGCACCTACTCCAGTCTCAGACGCATCGACCTTAAGACCCCTATAATCGATACATGGTCTTAACTCGCCACCCTTTTTCTTCACAAAGAAGAAGCCAGCCCCTGCAGGAGAGCAGGATTTGCGGATGATCCCCCTCCCGCGACAGAGCATCGGCATCATAATCCTCCATAGCACAATTCTCTGCAACAGACAGAGGGTACACCCGGCCCCGAGGAGAAATGGCTCTGGGTTGCAGGTCTATGGCAAAATCGTAAGACCGGTGAGGAGGCAACGTACCAGCACGCACCTTGTCAAACACGTCTAGGAACTCTCGGTACTCCTCTGGCAATTGAGAAACCGAAGAAGTGCACAAGACTTTAACTGGTTTTCGAAGACAAGTGGAAATACATTGCAGGAACAACGACAAAATTTCAGACCTGCGCCAGTCGAGACTGGGATTGTGCTTTTGGAGCCAGAGATAACCCAGAACAACCAGAAAATGCAGAGAGTTTATCACCTGAAACTGGAGGGTTTCAAAATGGAGAGCCCCAACAGCCATGGACAACGGAGCAGTTTTGTGAGTAACGAGTGCGGGCTGAAGGGGCCTGCCATCAATGGCCTCAATAGCAAGTGGAACAGACAGAGGCAAAACAGGAATAGAGTGCTTTGATACAAAAGCACTGTTAATGAAATAGCCCACAGCACCGGAGTCAACAAGAGCCTGGGTGACTATGGAGGAGTCCGCCCAGGAAAGGACAACCATGACCAAAGGTTTCTCCCTAAGCGGTTCCGGGGACGAGGATAAACCACCCAAGTTCTGCCCCCGACAGGACCTTAGGTGTGAGCATTTCACGGCCGTGTAGGACAAGACTTCAAAGGTGGCCCTGTAACCCACAATAGAGACAGAGCCCCTCCCTCCTCCTAAAGGCCCTCTCTGCCGTGGAGAGGCGCGTGAATCCCAGCTGCATCGGCTCAGCAGTACCTGGTGACTCGTGACCAAGAGGCATGGGAGGAGAGAGAGGCATGGGTGGGAACAAACACGTAGGAGACAACGGAACAGGAGGCTTCCGCAAATGCTCCTTGAAAGAGGGCCTCTCTCTGAGTCTGATGTCAATTAGGATAAAAAAAGACACCAATGGGGGGGCGGAGCCAGCTTTGGAACAGAGCAGTTGCACATCTCAGCAGCTCCGGCTATTCTATACTTTAAATGTACATTTACCGACCGCTCTGATTCATATACCCTGTTAAAAACTGGAACTCTCTAGTATAGAAGGTTCACAGAATCGGCATCAGGAAGAGCAACAATTCTTGGAAGATAACTCGACCTGCTAGCTTGATTTGCCAAACAGACTGTTAAACAGCAGCCATTTTCCTGACCACGCGGTGGGTAACTGGAAGACACGACTTGGATAGCCGTAACTGTGCTGATTTATAAGACAACTACTGCGAAAATTCAACACTGCATTAATGGCATACATAATCGATGAGTTGAGCAAGCTCCTTGAAAGCTACCAAGTCGCTTTTGACCGTGCACTTAGCATGGCAGTTCACCCGGATGAAGCAGATTGTGCAGGTTCTAATACCCATTACCTCACGTCCCCAGCTGCCTGCGAGAGGTGCGACGCTTTGGGGCCCCAGCATCCACCATCCTCTCTATATGACCTGCAGAGCAATGTGGCAGTTTATATAACACCTCCAGCAGATGAGCCGGCTGACAGTCCAGCACAGTGCAAAGCGGTGAGCATACCTCCCCTTACTAGTGTGGGTGGTATTGCGGGGTTGGCGATTTCCAGCGCCCTTGCAATGGACCAGACGCCCTTGCTACCTAAGGAAAAGAGTCACCCTCAGATAAAGATAGAGTTTGCACGAAGTGGGGAGTGGGTGATGATGCCCTATGATAGGACAAGCATATGGAACAGCTCTCACAGTCTCGCAGCAGGGCTGCGCAATACACTGGAACCGATCACAGTTCCCTTCCTACTGTGCTCCTTCAGGAGCTTTACTGGCGAAAGTGGCGGCCTTGCTGATTCGCTCACTACCTCAGCTGCTTCGCATCATTGTGGTGGAAATCGGGGACACTCCCCGCATCAACTTAAAACTGGTGTGGGATAGACAGGTCTGAACTCCTTGATGTCAGCACGCTTCCTAATGCTTAAACTGAGTCTTTGCCAAACTGGTGCGAGTATGACTTGCGTTGTTTTACCTTACATGTAGAGGTTGGTACTTGCTAACTGCCAGCCACTTCCCACAATCATGTGTATATAGTTAAGAGTTAATGCCCTTGATCTCCCGGATGTCTGTTGTCCCTTGCATAACCTGACTATCCTACGAGCACCCTATGAGGCTCAGATATCACTCCCAAGTATACCTTTACCAAGAGTGTCACCACTGACTGCTGCTACAACTTTAACTTGGGTTCCATATATCTTATTTCATATCATGGAAACAGGACTTTATGACAATGACTGATGGTACACCTTCTCTATGCAAGTGCTTGTTAGTTTTTTGTTATGTATAATGTCAGTTCTCACACAGGTTGAAATATTATAAATCTTGACTTTCTAGGGTAAAGTGCTGGTTTATCCACGGAAAAATGTTTAATACACTGTGTAACTCAACTATCCTAAATAATGTCTAGTGTTTTCAACAGTTGCTGCAAGTAATAGATTAGCAGATAATCTGCCTTATATAGTTCAATAGATAGATCTCTTCCACATCACAGAATTAAGACGTAAATCAACATTCTTTCTTTTAAGATGTAATTACCAGCTTCTACCACCGGAGGGGAGTCTAAGCTTAGTCACACTGTACACAGTATATCACGTTTGGCTCAGTTCAGTTCACTCTATTAATCAGGCTTTCTCCATGCTTCCTAGTACTACCCTTCTCGAGTTGCCCTTTAAAGATACACTATACAACTTGATATATGGGGATACAACAGTGAGGTGAGTTTGTGTTTATTCTGGAGTATGGTATGTTCCACTGTATTTACTAGTTATGTATGCACTATTACAAACTCCTATTTTTTTTTTTTTACATACATGGTGGGCTTCTGAGCACCTTGGGTCACAGGGACTAGTCTATCTCCATTAGATTGTTAAGTTGTTATATTACAAGTTCTCTACAATTTCACAGCATTCTAATTTGATGTGTTAAAGGGGTGTCTCTTACCCTCTAATGTTGATGTTTGTATCTACAAGCTATGTTTGAAAATACTTTTGGTTGTGTTCCTGTTATTGAAGTGCTAGACAATAGTATTTATCACACCTCTTTATAAATGCATAAGTAACACATGAAGGCTGTTATTTAAGATTCAGCTGACCGCCTATGGGTCTTATATATTTATCTACATTTACACTTCCTTGCACACTCCATATAGTTAATTGACGCTGAGGATTGAAACAAAATGTGCTATGCTGTATTCCCATAGACGGCATAGACAACATATATATGGAAAAGAGACCAATTGGTTAGATGGGGAATACCAATATGCTTCATTGGAAATATGTATAAACCCTTGCAGGTAGCTCCAGACTTTTGCTTCTCATCAGAACCTATATACTGCTATATGTAACCCACCATCCTCGCATTTTGCATACTTACTATCACAGGCTGGCCCTGCATTTCCTGTAGTTTTATCGCACTGTAAATTATTTATTTACCTAGTGTCGAAGCTCTTACTCTAAGACCCCTAAGCTTCTTTATGCAGGGCACAGCATTGCCCACTATACAATTTTCCAGTTCCTAGTTAACCTCTAGCAATCCATGCGCCCTCACATCTACTAACACAGACCTAGTGCTCTGTTCATGTATTTTGTATATCACCTTCGTACTACCAACTCTTCTCCCCCCCCCCCACTTTAATATACCTCCTCGTCTAGGAGGGTTAGATAAGCGGCTAATCTCGCCTATGCCGCACTTCCATAACCTTTATTATTACCTACTAATTGAATATGCTAAGTAGCTTTTAAATCACAGAACACTGTTTCACCACTGTCGCAGCTACAACTGCATTTCTATGTCTAAATCAATACGAAGTTCAACTGGTTATTAAACTTTTTTTTTTAAAGAAGAACAACTATGCGACAAAAATGACCATTCAAAGTGTTAATTTCAGCTCAGGTAAAATAGAAAAAGAGGTTCCATCTGATTATTCTTATTGAGAATTCTGTATTCTATCTATATAGATATTGTCACATTGAAATGTACCATTTATGTTTGTCTTACTGACATGTCTCATATAAGTTGTATTGTTTTCGCACAACCTCAATAAAAAATGTATTTAAAAAAAAAAAAAAAGACACCAATGCCTCGAGATCCTCTGGTAAATCTTTGGCAGCAACTTTGTCATTAATCACATCAGAGAGCCCATGAAAGATGGCGGCAGCAAGGGCTTCATTGTTCCAACCTACCTCTGCGGCAAGCGTACGGAACTCAATAGCATACTGAGCAACAGATCTTGTACCTTGCTGAATGGACATGAGTCGTTTAGCAGCAGAGGAGGAGCGAGCTGGAACATCAAATACCCTTCGAAAGGAGGCCACAAATTCAGAGTAATTTGAAATCACAGGTTTATTAGTCTCCCACAAGGGATTAGCCCAGGCAAGAGCTGTGTCAGAGAGTAACGAGATGAGAAATCCCACCTTAGCTCTGTCAGAGGGAAACGCCTGAGGTAACATCTCAAAGTAAATGCCCACCTGGTTCAAAAACCCTCTGCACTGAATAGGATTGCCTCTATATCGCTGAGGTAGAGGTGCAGAACCGGACATGCTCCTGGTAGGCATAGGTGCAGCAGCGGAAACAGGAACAGCCATAACTTGTGGGACACTTTGGTCCAAATGTGCAGTGCGAGTCAGCAGGGTTTGCAGGGCTAGTGCAAATTGATCCAAGCGGTGATCCTGTACATCCATCCTGGAAATGATGGCAGGTAAAGGTGGATTATTAGCTCCATCAGGATTCATGGCCTTTGCGTAATGTCAGGGTGCCAGGAATCAGACTGAGACAAGAAGTGCAAAAATAATCACACCTTTATAAATAGCAAAAAATAATAAAAAATCCACACGTCAAATAACAAGCCAGGAATCAAAACCAGAGCTAGTAGTCAGACGAGCCAAGTCAGGAGCCAAAGTGAATAATCAGACGAGCCGGAATCAGGAACAAGGAAAACAGCAGAGTAAGGGACAAGCCAGGGATCTGGAACCAGGAAGGACGTCAGGCAGCCAGGTAATACACAGGAACCCTCACAAACAGGTCTTCGACAACGCAAAGGCAAAGCATACTGAACAGAGGCCCTTTAAATAATAAGTGATGAAATCACAATTCTGAGACTGCATCCTGTCTCACAATAGTCAGGCGAGCCGGAATCAGGAACAAGGAAAACAGCAGAGTAAGGGACAAGCTAGGGATCTGGAACCAGGAAGGACGTCAGGCAGCCAGGTAATACACAGGAACTCTCACAAACAGGTCTGCGACAACGCAAAGGCAAAGCATACTGAACAGAGGCCCTTTAAATAATAAGTGATGACATCACAATTCTGAGACTGCATCCTGTCTCACAATAGTCAGGCGAGCCGGAATCAGGAACAAGGAAAACAGCAGAGTAAGGGACAAGCTAGGGATCTGGAACCAGGAAGGACGTCAGGCAGCCAGGTAATACACAGGAACTCTCACAAACAGGTCTGCGACAACGCAAAGGCAAAGCATACTGAACAGAGGCCCTTTAAATAATAAGTGATGACATCACAATTCTGAGACTGCATCCTGTCTCACATGGATGATGCACACCAGACTGGCCATAAAAGGAAGTGCAGGAATTGAGCAGCATCCCCCACAATGCACCATAGTCAGGAAGAGAGGTGAGTAAAATGGCTGCCAGCAGCACATGGCAAACACAACAGGGAAAAAACCCTGACACACAGGTGCACTCTGGAACCAACCTCCAGCAGCAGGCTGCCCCCAGGGCCCCTACAGAAATGTGCGGCTGCATGTATTTCTAGAAGACGAATGATGAGAGTGAAGAAACCCAATTTCCGTTTTTTTTCCCTTTTTTTTTCTTCCTTTTTTTTTAAAAATTGTTAAAAACCTTTACCCTTTACCATATCAGAGTCATGTGCTCATGTGTTGCCAGTTTTCCTGCTCTAAGATAATGTTACCTCTCCAGACCAAGCAGATCTTTGACTTCATTTCTCCACTCCTCCAAACTCGGCACACTCGTTGATTTCCAGTATTTTGGGATCAAACCCTTAGCGCAGTTCAACATCAGAAGAAACAGCCTATGTTTTGCTTCTACCACTATTTTAGGGAGGGCATGGTATATCAGGTAGTATGGGTTTGGAGGCAAAATGACACCAAGGAGTTTACTACTCTCTGTGAATACTCTCTCCTAGAACGACTGTATTTGTGGACATGTCCACCAAATGTGCAAGATTGATCCCTCCTCCCCGCAGCCCCTCCAACACTCCCCACTTGTCTGCGGGTAAATTTTGTTCAATCTCTGAGGTGTCAGATACCACCTGCTTAAGAATTTGTAATGCATTTCTTGAAGTCTCATTGAGATCGATGCTTTCTTAGCTTTATTAAAGATCATGAGCCAGTCTTTTGTATTGATATCAGAGCCCAATTCCGCCTGCCATGCATCCACATAGGAAGGCAAGGTGTCACTGCTTCCCATCAACAGCAACTTGTATAAGCGTGAAATCAGGTGCACAGGGGGGTGCGCTATCATGCAGATAGTTTCGAAAGGTGTCTTGTCTCTTGTGAAAGGAGCACTGCCTCCATGGCTAGTTACATAGTGATGGAACTGCGCAACTCTAAACCAAGAGGAAAACAGCCAGTGATCCCACTTTTTCAGGTTCTCCTGTGTCTGGAGTTTGCCCTCATGAAAGGTGTTCTGTATAGCCGCCCTGTTTGCCAAGCCATTGTCTGGATTCTCGTGCACTGGTGTAACTGGTGAGTTTGTGGATGAGACATGGTCTTCCCGTTTGATTAGATTATCCCAAGTGTGAAAGACATCTTGCAACAGGGGATATTGTTTGATCAATGGGTTCCGGCCCTGTGCCGCAATCCAGGCAAGCGAGCCTACATTACCTCTTTGCAAAATTTCACAATCTAGCTCTATCCAGGCTCTATTGGTCCTGTTGTGACACCATTGGACCAAGCACTGGAGGTTTATTGCCCTAAAATATTCTCTTAGCAGTGGGACTCCCGCGCCTCCCCTATCTCTGAGCAGATACATTGTTTTTTTCCTGATTCTTGGCCTTATCCCATTCCAAATATATGCTTCCATTTCTGATTGAATCTGGTGGATGAGATGCATCGCTGATGAAAGAGGAAATGTTTGCATCACATACAGCACCCTGGGTAAGATGTTCACTTTAACTACATGGATTCGGCCCATCCATGATATAGATTTGTTTTTCCATTTGGCCGTATCATCCACCACTTCGTCCTTGATCCATTTGTAATTTATATCAACAATCTCTTTAATTGTGGGAGTCAGGGAGATTCCAAGGTATTTCAGATAATGCCTAGCTACCCCAATTGGGTACTGAGAGCTCACCTCCCGGAAATCATTAATGGGTACAGATGGGTTGAGCAAAAAATCGGAGACTTTCCCATATTCCTCAAATTCCGCCAATAGCGCTCGCAGAGAGGTTGATGTATCCAATATAAGGAGAAGGATATCATCAGCATACATAGCTATCTTGTGTTCCTTCTTGCCGACTGTTAAGCCTGCAATGTTAGGGTTGTTGCGAATTTTGCATGCCAACGCTTCTATCACTAGGGCAAATAACAGGGGGGAAAGAGGGTACCCCTGTCTTGTGTCGTTAGTGATCAAAAAGGGCTTAGAGAACATACCATTAACGCGTACCTTTGCACTCGGCGTAGAGTACAGGGAAAAGATCATATAGATAAAGCCACTCCCGAACCCCAGTTTGGCCATAGTATGACGCATAAATAGCCAATTGACCCGGTCAAAGGCCTTTTCTGCATCCGTGGAGACTAAGGCCAACGGCGCAGAATTAGCATGGGCATAGGATATCAGTTGGATCACTCTGAGGTATTATCCCGAGCCTCTCTGGCTGGGATAAACCCCACCTGATCTGTGGAGATCAGTTGTGGTAGAAGCCTGCAGAGGCGATTAGCTATGGCTTTTGCCAGAATCTTCACATCTGAATTGAGGAGTGAGATTGGCCTATAGCTACTGGGTTGATTTTTGGGTTTACCCTGCTTATGAATAACTGAGAAGTATGCCTCAAGCATCGAGCTCGGGAGGTTTGGGACCTCTGCTAATTGATTGAACATCTGGAGCAGGTGAGGCGCCAACTTGTCAGAGAAGGTTTTGTAATAACGCATACCGAACCCATCCAGGCCCGGACTTTTGCCCACCGGAAGGAGTTTAATAGCTAATTGTATCTCCTTTAAGGTAAATGGGGCCTTGAGTCGGTCAATCTCTGTTTGTGCAAGTTTCGGCATCTCTACCCCATCCAGATAGTCCAGTATTGCTCTCTCCGGGGCAACTCCAGACGGGCACCCTAAATGCTCTTGATCTGGGGAGTGGATATTGTAGAAGGCTTCATAGAAGCTCCCAAAAGTATTTGCGATGGCCTGACCATCACTGTGATTATTTCCATTGCGGTCCACCATTCCATATACATATGTTTTTAATCTCTGGCGCGCTATTGGCAGGGCAAAAAGCTTCCCCGCCTTATTGCTCTGTTCAAAGTAATATTGTCTAAGCCACAGTGCTTTTTTTATGTTCTATTTGAAGATAGCTCAAAAGAGCTGATCTGGCTCGGGTGAGGTCTGTTTGTAACGATGCATTGGCAGGCTGTTCTTTATGTACAGTTTCGGCTTGGGTCACCTGTGCAAGGAGAGTATTACAGGGAGTGCAGAATTATTAGGCAAGTTGTATTTTTGAGGATTAATTTTATTATTGAACAAGAACCATGTTCTCAATGAACCCAAAAAACTCATTAATATCAAAGCTGAATAGTTTTGGAAGTAGTTTTTAGTTTGTTTTTAGTTATAGCTATTTTAGGGGGATATCTGTGTGTGCAGGTGACTATAACTGTGCATAATTATTAGGCAACTTAACAAAAAACAAATATATACCCATTTCAATTATTTATTTTTACCAGTGAAACCAATATAACATCTCAACATTCACAAATATACATTTCTGACATTCAAAAACAAAACAAAAACATATCAGTGACCAATATAGCCACCTTTCTTTGCAAGGACACTCAAAAGCCTGCCATCCATGGATTCTGTCAGTGTATTGATCTGTTCACCATCAACATTGCGTGCAGCAGCAACCACAGCCTCCCAGACACTGTTCAGAGAGGTGTACTGTTTTCCCTCCTTGTAAATCTCACATTTGATGATGGACCACAGGTTCTCAATGGGGTTAAGATCAGGTGAACAAGGAGGCCATGTCATTAGATTTTCTTCTTTTATACCCTTTCTTGCCAGCCACGCTGTGGAGTACTTGGACGCGTGTGATGGAGCATTGTCCTGCATGAAAATCATGTTTTTCTTGAAGGATGCAGACTTCTTCCTGTACCACTGCTTGAAGAAGGTGTCTTACTGAAACTGGCAGTAGGACTGGGAGTTGAGCTTGACTCCATCCTCAACCCGAAAAGGCCCCACAAGCTCATCTTTGATGATACCAGCCCAAACCAGTACTCCACCTCCACCTTGCTGGCGTCTGAGTCGGACTGGAGCTCTCTGCCCTTTACCAATCCAGCCAAGGGCCCATCCATCTGGCCCATCAAGACTCACTCTCATTTCATCAGTCCATAAAACCTTAGAAAAATCAGTCTTGAGATATTTCTTGGCCCAGTCTTGACGTTTCAGCTTGTGTGTCTTGTTCAGTGGTGGTCGTCTTTCAGCCTTTCTTACCTTGGCCATGTCTCTGAGTATTGCACACCTTGTGCTTTTGGGCACTCCAGTGATGTTGCAGCTCTGAAATATGGCCAAACTGGTGGCAAGTGGCATCTTGGCAGCTGCACGCTTGACTTTTCTCAGTTCATGGGCAGTTATTTTGCGCCTTGGTTTTTCCACACGCTTCTTGTGACCCTGTTGACTATTTTGAATGAAACGCTTGATTGTTCGATGATCACGCTTCAGAAGCTTTGCAATTTTAAGAGTGCTGCATCCCTCTGCAAGATATCTCACTATTTTTGACTTTTCTGAGCCTGTCAAGTCCTTCTTTTGACCCATTTTGCCAAAGGAAAGGAAGTTGCCTAATAATTATGCACACCTGATATAGGGTGTTGATGTCATTAGACCACACCCCTTCTCATTACAGAGATGCACATAACCTAATATGCTTAATTGGTAGTAGGCTTTCGAGCCTATACAGCTTGGAATAAGACAACATGCATAAAGAGGATGATGTGGTCAAAATACTCATTTGCCTAATAATTCTGCACTCCCTGTATATTGAGTTTGTTTCTCCCGACATAAGGCTGATGTGTGTCTAATCAAGATACCCCTCAGGACACATTTATGTGCCTCCCATATAGTGGTATCGGCAAAGGCGTCTCCTGTGTTCAAGCGATAATATTCCTCGATTGTGCTATCTAGAGTCTGTTTTAATGCTTGATCATCCAACAGGGACTCGTCAAGCCACCACACAAAAGGAGTAACCAGGATTTCCAGCTACTCAATGGTGCATCTCACTGGTGCATGATCCGACCTTTGGCCTATATGACTGCTGGTTGTGATAGACAGAATCCTGAAAATATCAATCAGCACCTGGATCACTTGCACGCCACGTAGGGGTACCACCAGACCCTACCAAATGTATCAATAAAAGTCCAAGCGATGTGATAGACAGACCCGCCGAGTCTGTGAAGATATAGTCAATTCTCGTATATTTCCCATGTGGGTGGGAGTAGAAGGTATATTTTTTTTCGTGGGGTGTAGGGTGCACCATATGTCATGAAGGACCAAATCCCTCATAGACTTGGCAAGGCGCCTAACCACCCTGTGAGAGGTGCTAGAAAGGCCATCTGACGTATCCAGGTTGGGGCAGAATGAAACATTAAAATCTCCTCCCATGTAAATAATCCCCTTTTGAGTTTCTAATATTTTGTGTTACAATTTTTTAAAGAAAATGTCCTGAGCAGCATTTGGGGAGTAAAGATGAACAGAAGTCACGGGTTTACCATATAAAGTTCCGACAAGGATCAAGTACCTGCCATCAGGGTCTCTAATGATCTGCTCCCTCCGGAAAGGCACTCCAACTCCAAACAGTATTCCCACCCCGTTTTCTTTAGAGGGGCCGGATGCAAATTATGCTACTGGCTATTGCCGATTATACCATTTTGGTTCCCTATATTTTGAGAAATGCGTCTCCTGATGTCAGGTTCTGAGGAGGAATTGTTCCTTATATAGTGGATCACAACTGCAAACCCTGTATTAGGTGGAAGTGCAAGGTTTCTTATAGATAGACCCCTGTTAACTTGTTACAGGAGTAGGTATTGGAAGTCCATATAATCTGTAATAAGCAAGGAAGGTGCGGTTCTGTAATAGACTGGTTTAAAAAGTTCCTTTAGTAGTTAGTAATTGCTCTTAGTATGTGCGTAAGGTATCACAAGCTGTAAGGCATTAACTTCAGAGGTGTAGCAAGTCAGAGCTGTTTAACTCTGGAGGGAGAAGTGCTTCGTAGCTGCAGCAGCAGCGGCTGTAAGGGTGTGCGCTAACTGACCAATCAGGACGCTGGAACGGCTGACAGGCAGAGAGGACACTGAGCGTACACAGGAGACAAACGAACAGGAGCGGTAAAGTTAGTTACCGGCTGGAAACAGACAAGCCGTAAGTAGAAGTTCAGCTCAGCGGATACAAAGCTTTAAACCAGCGGCTTTAGTGAAAGTTCCGGTTGACTGGAATACAGAGGTAGTAGCTGCAGAAAGCGTGGATTGTAAGGTGCTTGCTTGGATGTTAGCAAGGATGGTTAGAATCTTGGGGTGTATCCTTAAGATAGATGGTATTGTATGTCAGGCACAACACGTAGTGCAGATAGGATAATCCAGAAAGTAGTAATTTTAGCTTTAGCCAGGAGAAAGAGTATCTGTGTCAAGCTAACTTGGTCAGTAACTCAAACTGATTAATTGGCAGGTGGAAGGGGGAGGAGTAGCCTTATGTAAGGTTTGTTTAAAGGTACATGCATGCTGACAGGTACCTGACAGATCCCCTCGTCAAAGGTGCTGCACTGCAGTACCAACATTTGGTTTGTCCGGAGGATCCCTGTGGAACCGGGCGATAAGGCGAGTGGCATTAACATAAGCGATAGGCTCCCAGGAATCCTCATCCGCGGAAAAACCTTTCCATCTTATTAAGTACTGTAGGTGACCATGATGTATTCTGGAGTTAAGTATGGAAGAGATTTCATAGATACTTTCATCGATGACCACCGGAGGGGTCGGTTGTCAGGATGTCTGTTGCCTGGTAGGGAGATAGGGTTTCAAAAGAGAGACATGGAATGTGGAATGCACAGGAATCTCTGGGGGGAGAGCTAATGTGACAGCATTGTCGTTTATTATTTTAATTATTTCGTATGGTCCTATGTACAATTGGGAGAACTTCTTTGATGGAGTGTTCAATTTTAAATGTTTTGTTGAGAGCCAAACCTTATCCCCTATTCGGTAAGGAGGAGGTTTACGTCTTTTTGTGTCATAGTACTGTTTATATTTTTGTTGAGCCAGTTTGATATTTTCCTTAAGGAATTGTATGATATCCGATAGAGTTCTGGAAGTCTTGTCTACTTGTGGAGAAGCAGTATTGAGGTGTGAGTAAAGATGGAATGTCGGGTGGTATCCATAGTTTGCATAGAACGGAGAGCACTTTGTGGTGGAGTTTAAGGTGTTATTGTACGCAAACTCTGCCATAGGTAAGTTATTTTCCCAATCATCCTGTTGGTGGGAGCAGTAACAACGTATGTACTGTTCTATCCATTGATTAATTCTCTCCGTTTGTCCGTTTGTTTGCGGATGGAAAGCAGTGCTGTAACGATGGTCAATCTTTAAAACAGAGCACAGGTGTTTCCAATACCGGGAGGTAAATTGCGAGCCCCTGTCGGAAACTATAACCGAAGGCAAGCCATGGAGACGTACAACATGTTTTAGGAAGAGGGCTGCAGTTTCTGTACCAGTGGGTAGTTTGTGATGAGGGATAAAGTGGGCCATCTTAGTGAGGAAATCCACTACTACCATGATGGTGTTAGAGTGGTTAGAGACTGGTAGCTCCACTATGAAATCCATACCCACTGTGTGCCACGGTCTGTCGGGTATTGGAAGTGGCTGGAGTTTGCCGAATGGTTTGGACCTTTCAGATTTGATGTATGTATCCACGGTTCACTGAAGATTTGGCCACCAGTAATTCCTTGTGATAAGTTCGCTAGTTTTGCGAATGCCTGAGTGGCCTGCTAGGGGAGAGTCGTGATGTTCTTGGAGTATCTTTTGCCTTAATGTGGGTGGTATGTAGATCTTGCCATGTACATGATTGATACCTCTGGAATCGCGGTGCTGTAGATCCTTGGAGAGGGTGGTGTCTGATTGTTGATGAGAGCACAGTGTGGAGGAAGCAAGTCTTGAGATACCCAAAAAATGTTGGGGATTTAAGATACTTGAGGGCTGTGTAGGTAAACTTGGATGCTGTAAGTGTCTAGAAAGTGAGTCTGCCTTCCCATTTTTGCTACCAGGTCGGTAAGTGATCAGGAAGTTGAATCTGGTGAAGAACAGACTCCAACGAGCTTGTCGGGCTGAGAGTGTTTTACAGGTCTGAAGGTATTCTAAGTTCCTATGGTCAGTGTAGATGAGAATCGGGAGGATGGTCCCTTATAAGAGGTGTCTCCAATGTTCCAGGGCTGACTTAATGACCAGAAGTTCCTTCTCTCCGATAGCATAGTGTTGTTCAGCAGGCGTCATCAGCCTAGAGTAGAAAGCTACAGGGTGTATGGGTTCAGTAGTAGATGTGCGCTGTGAAAGAATTGCCCCCAGAGCATACTCCGATGCGTCAACCTCCAAAATAAACTGGAGTTTTGTGTCCGGGAACCGAAGAATGGGAGCAGTGGTGAAACTACTTTTGAGGGAACAAAAAGCTTTCTCGGATTCTGGATTCCAAAGGAAGTAATTTTGTGAGCCAGTAAGAATACTGAGGGGCTTTGCAATCTTGGAAAATCCTTTGATGAACTTTCTATAAAAATTAGCGAATCCGAGGAACCGTTGGACATCCTTTTTGCAGCAGGGAGTAGGCCAGTTGAGGATGGCTTCAATTTTGTCATTTTCCATTTTTACACCAGACGAGGAAATGTTGTAACCTAGGAAGGTTATCTCATTAGAATGGAACGGACACTTCTCCAACTTAGCATATAAGTGATGGGTCCGGAGTCTGCCCAGAACCCAACGAACATGTTTTTTATATTCTTCCATGGAGTTAGAGTAGATGAGGATGTCGTCTAAATAGATAACGACGCATACGTCCAATAAATCCCTGAAGATATCGTTGATAAAGTATTGGAACGTAGCAGGGGCGTTGCAAAGCCCAAAAGGCATCACCAAATACTCATAAAGTCCGTATATTGTGCGGAAAGCGGTGAGCCACTCATCCCCTTCTCTGATCCTGATTAAGTTGTACGCCCCTCTGAGGTCTAGCTTGGTGTAAACAGTTGCCTTGCTGAGGCGTTCCACCAGTTCTGAGATCAATGGAAGGGGGTCCCTGTTCTTCTTGGTCCTCCTATTCAACTCACGGTAGTCGATTATAGGGCGTAAGGAATTGTCTTTATTCTTCACAAAAAACATCCCGGCTCCTGCCGGAGAAGTAGAGGGACGGATGAAACCCTTCTTCAGATTTTCATACAGGTAACCCTTTAAGTGATCCAGTTCAGGCTGCGAAAGCGGATAGATGTGTCCATAGGGAATGTTTGAACCAGGTAGCAATTCGATAGGACAATCATATATCCTATGTGGAGGCAAGGATTCTGCCTGTTTTTTGTCAAAGACATCCTGGAAATCTTGGTATTCAGGTGGAATTGTTGGGGTTGATATGTGTAGTATATTCTGTTGGGGGTAGCAGGTATCACTGCAGTATGCAGAATCCAAGTTCACTTGTAAAGTCTGCCAACAAATTGAGGGCTGATGTTGTTGTAGCCATGAGAGACCCAATACTAGAGGGAACAAAGGAGAAGGAATAACATCAAAGCATATTAACTCAGTATGTCCCTTACCAATTGTGACTTTAAGTGGAAAGGTGTGGTGTGTGATAGGACCAGAGCTCACCAGGGTACCATCAATGACACGTATAGAGACGGGTACTGCTTTCACACACAATGGAATTTTATTTTTATTTAGATAGATAGATCAATGAAATTTGCATATGCTCCGGAATCAATGATTGCTTCCGCTTGAAGGGCCTGGAGGTCCCACTGCAATGATAAGGGGAGAGTACAGTAAGCAACATCAATCACCTTGTTCGTTAAACAATTTCTAGTGACAGTTAACTTACTTCTTTTCTGACATTGTAGAAAGGGATAATTTTTTACTGGATGAGTAGAAGATGCACAATACATTCAGAGATCATTCTGCTGTCGGCGGTGTCTCTCTTCGAGTGTGAGTGGGCCTTTAGTAAAGCCAATCTCCATGGGAACAGTAGTTTCTTTTAATCCATGGGATGTTGAAGAGGATCTCAAAGGTCCTTCTGACTGTTGGCGTTCAGAGCGTCTCTCTCTAATCCTGCGATCAATCTGTATGGAGAGGTTCATGATACCTTCCAAGGTATTGGGCAATTCAGTACGTGCTAGCTCGTCCTTCAGGATATCAGATAGACCCAAACGATACTGATTTCGTAGAGCAACCTCACTCCATTCAGAGTCTTTGATGTAAAGCTTAAATTCTGAGCGGTATTCCTCTACTGGACGTCTGCCCTGTCTGAAAGAACGCATCTTGGCTTCTGCCGTGAGCTGTTTTTGGGTATCTTCATAGAGCAAGCTCATTTGTGTGAAGAAATCACTCAGGGAAGTGAGGGTCGGATCGTTATTTTCAAATAGATTGTCTGCCCAAATCCTAGCTTCACCAGACAAGAAGGATATTACAGTCATAACTTTTAGTCTCTCAGTTTGGTATGTCCTTGGGCGCATCTGAAACAGGAGATAACAGGCGTTCCTGAATTGCCTGAAACTCTTCCTGTCACCTGAGAATCTTTCAGGTAGGCAGACCTGAGGTTCTGGTGTATTATCCCTTAAGGCTGCCCTCAGGTTGTCGTTTTGCAATTGGAGCTCTCTGAATGCCTGTGATAATTGATCCACACGTTGTGTGAGGTTATAGACCACGTTGGGGAGGTCTGCTGGATCCATTTAATTTTAGGGCCAATTAATATGTGAGGTTCTGAGGAGGAATTGTTCCTTATATAGTGGATCACAACTGCAAACCCTGTATTAGGTGGAAGTGCAAGGTTTCTTATAGATAGACCCCTGTTAACTTGTTACAGGAGTAGGTATTGGAAGTCCATATAATCTGTAATAAGCAAGGAAGGTGCGGTTCTGTAATAGACTGGTTTAATAAAGTTCCTTTAGTAGTTAGTAATTGCTCTTAGTATGTGCGTAAGGTATCACAAGCTGTAAGGCATTAACTTCAGAGGTGTAGCAAGTCAGAGCTGTTTAACTCTGGAGGGAGAAGTGCTTCGTAGCTGCAGCAGCAGCAGCGGCTGTAAGGGTGTGCGCTAACTGACCAATCAGGACGCTGGAACGGCTGACAGGCAGAGAGGACGCTGAGCGTACACAGGAGACAAACGAACAGGAGCGGTAAAGTTAGTTACCGGCTGGAAACAGACAAGCCATAAGTAGAAGTTCAGCTCAGCGGATACAAAGCTTTAAACCAGCGGCTTTAGTGAAAGTTCCGGTTGACTGGAATACAGAGGTAGTAGCTGCAGAAAGCGTGGATTGTAAGGTGCTTGCTTGGTTGTTAGCAAGGATGGTTAGAATCTTGTGGTGTATCCTTAAGATATTGTATGTCAGGCACAACACGTAGTGCAGATAGGATAATCCAGAAAGTAGTAATTTTAGCTTTAGCCAGGAGAAAGAGTATCTGTGTCAAGCTAACTTGGTCAGTAACTCAAACTGATTAATTGGCAGGTGGAAGGGGGAGGAGTAGCCTTATGTAAGGTTTGTTTAAAGGTACATGCATGCTGACAGGTACCTGACACATGAATATACACATTATCCCCACCCATTCTATGCAGGTCTCTAGTGACAATTGCTCGTTTCCCTGGGCTGTTGAAGCCTTTAACATTGATCGTGACAAGTTCCATGGACAAATCACTAGGGACCCTCATTGCTCTCGCCATTGGTGCGGGGTTCCGATCGGGTCAGTTAGGGGAGCGGATGGGGAGAGGGGAGATGGAGGGGGAAGAGGGGAGATGGGGAGGGGAGGAGAAAGAGAGAGAGAGAAAAAAAAAGAAATCAGGAAGTAAAGAAATAAATTGCTAGCTGTAAGACTAGATATGCTTCAGAGGATCCTCAGACGCTAGTCTAGTCTAAGGATAAAGAAAAATATAGATCCAATCAGCCAATAGGATCGAGCTGGCATTCTATTGGCTGTTCTAATCAGCCGATAGAATGCCAGTTCAATCCTATTGGCTGATTGCATCAGCCAATAGTATTTGTTCTACCTTCATTCCGATTGGCTGATAGAATTCTATCAGCCAATCGGAATTGAAGGGACGCCATCTTGGATGACGTCATTTAAAGGAACCTTCATTCTGTGTTTAGCCATCGTTTGAAGAGGATGCTCCGCGTCGGATGTCTTGAAGATGGACCCGCTCCACGCCGGATGGATGAAGATAGAAGATGCCATCTGGATGAAGACTTCTGCCCATCTGGAGGACCACTTCGCCCGGCTTGGATGAAGACTTCTCCCAGCTTCGTTGAGGACTTCGGCCCATTTGGGTGAAGACATCTCCCGGTAAGGTGATCTTCAAGGGGTTAGTGTTAGGTTTTTTTAAATGGGGGATTGGGTGTGTTTTAGAGTAGGGTTGGTTGTGTGGGTGGTGGGTTTTAATATTGGGGGGGGAATTGTAATTTTTTTTCAGGTAAAAGAGCTGATTACTTTGGGGCAATGCCCCGCAAAAGGCCCTTTTAAGGGCTATTTGTAATTTAGTGTAGGGTAGGGCTTTTTTTATTTTGGTGGGGCTTTTTTATATTTTGTTAGGGGGATTAGATTAGGTGTAATTAGTTTAAAAATCTTGTAATTTCTTTATTATTTTGTATAATTTAGTGTTTGTTTTTTTGTACTTTAGATCATTTTATTTAATTGTAATTAATTGTATTTAATTTAGGTAATTAATTTAATTGTAGTGTAGTGTTAGGTGTAATTGTAACTTAAGTTAGGTTTTATTTTACAGGTAAATTTGTCTTTATTTTAACTAGGTAGTTATTAAATAGTTAAAGGGCCATATACACTCATTTTTTCTTTGCATAAATGTTTTGTAGATGATCTATTTATAAAACCCATGAAGTTTGTTTTTTTAAAAATGTATAGTTTTGCTTATTTTTAATAACATTGCTCTGATTTTCAGACTCTTAACCAAGCCCCAAAGTTTTATTTGAATACCGTCAGCTACCTTCTCCAGCTTGCTCCTGTTTGTGTAAAGGGTCTTTTCATATGCAAAAGAAGGGGGGGGGGGGGGGAGTGTCTTATTTCCCACTTGCAGTGGGCTTTCCAACTACCTTTTCAACAGAGTTAAACTGAAAGCTTCTAAGTACGTTTTTAAACCATTTTATACTGGATTTTTATATCAGTATCTGTGCATCTTATTCTTTATAGTAGTGTCTATTACATACAGTTATATGAAAATGAATGTATACTGTCCCTTTAATAACTATTTAATAACTATTGTACCTAGTTAAAATAAATACAAAGTTGCCTGTAAAATAAAAATAAACCCTAAGCTAGCTACAATGTAACTATTAGTTATATTGTAGCTAGTTTAGGGTTTATTTTATAGGTAAGTATTTGGTTTTAAATAGGAATTATTTAGTTAATTGTAGTAATTTTATTTAGATTTATTTAAATTATATTTAAGTTAGGGGGTGTTAGGGTTAGGGTTAGACTTAGGTTTAGGGGTTAATAACTTTATTATAGTGGTGGCGACGTTGTGGGCGGCAGATTAGGGGGTAATAAATGTAGTTAGGTTGCAGCGACATTGGGGGCGGCAGATTAGGGGTTAATAAATATAATGTAGGTGTCGGCGATGTTGGGGGCAGCAGATTAGGGGTTCATAAGTATAATGTAGGTGGCGGCGGTGTCCAGAGCGGCAGATTAGGGGTTAATAATTATAATGTAGGTGTCAGCGATGTCGGGGGCGACAGATTAGGGGTTAATAAGTGTAAGATTAGGGGTTTTTAGACTCGGGGTTCATGTTAGGGTTTTAGGTGTAGACATAACTTTTATTTCCCCATAGAAATCAATGGGGCTGCATTAGGAGCTTTACGCTGCTTTTTTGCAGGTGTTAGGTTTTTTTCATCCGGCTCTCCCCCATTGATTCCTAGGGGGAAATCGTGCACAAGCACGTTCAGCCAGCTCACCGCTAACGTAAGCAGCGTTGATATTGAGGTGAGATATGGAGCAAAATGTTGCTCTTCACTCACTTTTTTGCGGTTAACGCCAGGTTTGTAAAAACCCGTAATACCAGCGCTGTCTGTAAGTGAGCGGTGAGCATAAACTTTTTTTTAGTACTGATGTTTTGTTTCTATATAATACATTTAACAACCTATATATGTAACCAGATTCTCTTAAAGGGTCAGGAAACCCCAAAATTTTCTTTCATGATTTGGATAGAACATACAACTTTTAAATGTACTTTTTTTCTCAAATTTGCTTAATTATCTTGGTATCCTTTGCTGAAGGAACAGCATTGCACTACTAGCAGCTAGCTGAACACATCTAACTAGTCAATCACAAATTAAAAATGTGTGCAGGCACCAATCAGCAGCTAGCTCCCACTTGTGTAGGATATGTGTGTATTCTTTTCAACAAGGGATATAAAGAGAACGAAGCACATTTGAAAATAAAAGTTAATTTAAAAGTGTCTTAAAATGACAAGCTTTAACAGAATCTTTCAAGTTTAATTTTGACCTTCCAGTCCCTTTAAGCACTTGTCCTTGTGAAATTTTCTAAGAAGTCTCATCAGTACTCTAATCTAAGGTCCATTAAAGAATGTTAGAAAGACATCAGTACCTTAATCTTTGGGTAATATACATCTTTTTTTCGACATATCTGCGTATTAATCCTTATTTACTGCTGGTAACGTATCCCACATACATTTTATAAACATTTATGTGTTATTTATAATATGATATCATTCAGTATTCACCTATTCATGATTTGTGGATTCCATTGTAAGATATGCAAACATTATTTAAAAAAAAAAAAAAAAAACCATATACAAATACAAATCCCCATATCCAGAATTCAGAAATCCAAACTTTTTAATGAATACTTTTTAAAAATAAAATAATTACAAATTATTCTTTTTCCATGCCTGTAAGTCACAATTTTCTCTGCCTGTGTCTTTGCTTTGCTTTATGTGTTCTGAAATGCAAATAATAGTCTTTATCTATATAAAACTTTTCTGATTACAGTAGAATATTATCTTACTGAGGAGAGGACTATGTATACAAAAGTATTACACATTATATAAAACTGCCTTTAGGTTACAGGTATAAGCTGTTTTATGTAATGTAAATATTGCCTAAATGACATAAGATAGCTTCCCATTTTAAAGATGTAAACATTCCAAAATCCATACTATTCTGAAATCCAAACCTTTTTCCGGTCCCAAGCAGTTTGGATAAAGGATTTTCTACCTGTATAGAAATGTATTCTCTATGGAGCAATGTATATCCCTTATTTGATAAATTTTGCTTTTAGCCAGGCATGGTTAAGACTTCTAAATGATGCAGTCAATGGCATCTTGTATCATATAAGCTCAGGCGAATTTCTGGTTTCAGAACATGTTTGTACTTTGAGATATTGACCTATGAACATAGGAAGCAACATATCCATGCTCTGAGTGCTGGTTTTCAGTACAAGTGTGTATATCCACGAGGCAAGCATTTCACCACTGGTCTTTAGAAATGTCTTCACTTTTTTCAAAGACTTCTAAAAAATTGAAGTTTAAAGGGATAGTAAACACCAAAAATCTTATTGTTTAAAAAGATAGATAATTTCTTTATTTACTATTCCCCAGTTTTGCATAACCAACACTGTTATAGAAATATACTTTTTAACCTCTATTATTAGCTTGTATCTAAGCTTCTGCAGACTGCCTCCTTATCTCAGTTCTTTTGACAGACTTGCATTTCAGGCAATTAGTGCTGACTCTTAAATAACTCCACGTACATGAGCGCAATGCTATTTATATGAAACACATGAACTAACGCCCTCTAGCTATGAAAAACTGTAAAATGCATTCAGATAAGAGGCGGCCTTCACAGGCTTAGAAATTAGCATATGAGGCTACTTAGCTTTAGCTTTCATCTAAGAATACCAAGAGAACATAGCAAATTTGATGATAAAAGTAAATTAGAAAGTTGTTTAAAATTACATTCCCTATCTGAATCATGAACATTTTTATTTGGACTTACTATCCCTTTAAAAAAGAGCTCGCAATTCATTGTTCTAGCACCATCCAACATCAAAAGGGCCAGCTACTCTGAATTAACTCTCAATGCAGTGCCTTATTTACATACCCAATGCCCTGACTAAATAAAGTTGTAAGTGAAGCAGAAGAGAGATTTGAAAAAACAAACAAAAAAACTGAAAATAAAATAAAAGTGAAAGTATGTACTAGCGAGTGAAGCCCATAATGAGAACCTGTTTGGTTGATACTAAACTATATGGTTAACTTTATGTTAAATGTAAGTGGCTAGAACCACTCCAGATACAGATGTATGCAAACCAATTAAAAAGAATAACATTTAATATACTGCTCATATATCTCTCAAGGACATTAGCCGAGAGGGACAGTAAAGTCAATAATACATTTTCATGATTCAGACAGAGCATGCAGTTTTTAACAACTTACCAACTTATTTCTATTTTCTAATTTGCTTTGTTCTGTTGAAAAGCATACCTACTGGACAAAGCGCTACTGGGAGCTACCTGCTGATTGGTCGAGGCACATATATGCCTCTTGCCTTTGGCTTACCCGATGTGTTCAGCTAGCTCCCGGTAGTGCATTGCTGCTCCTTCAACAAAGGCTACTAAGAGAATGAAGAAAATATGATAATAGACGTAGATTTTTTTTTAAGTTGTATGATCTGAGTCATGAATTGGGTTTCATGTCCATTTAAGTGATAATTTACAGTTACATCCTTGGTCATGGTATAACATATAAGCAACCATTGTTAAATGTGCTTTCTGTTTGTATTACAGGATGACTGAAGACGGAACATTTGTTTCCTTTGTGGAGTAATACAATCTATTTTCCTGACTGTTCAGCATGGATGTCAAATAATTTCCAAGTTTAAACGTGTTTTAAATGGAATCCATTATTTTATGTATATATGTATATGTTCAATAAATCCATTTGAATGTCTTACATGTTAGATGTTTAAAGGAACACAACTTACAGGACTTGAAATTAGTTATTTTTAAAGGGTGAGGGCACTTACTGAAACATACATTTGAATTAAATATACAGGTCGTTTTTTTTTGCTTTCATTTAATTCATAATTGTGCACTGTGGTAGTTTCAATTGTGTGAAAATACAGTCAAGCAATAAAATGCTACAATCCTTTACCATATGGTATAATCTGTGTTTGGGGTGTAAAATTCCCTCTAAAATAATAGTACAATCACC
This sequence comes from Bombina bombina, assembly GCF_027579735.1. Lineage (NCBI taxonomy): Eukaryota > Metazoa > Chordata > Amphibia > Anura > Bombinatoridae > Bombina > Bombina bombina. The sequence continues at coordinate 655,417,826 of NC_069499.1, forward strand.
ACTTTTCTCTTTCTATCATAGATGTATATAATATAATGCATCGTTGCTAGGATTTGAAAACAAAATTCATGGACACTTTGCTGCAGAGCTATGCTCATATACTGTATGGTTTGCATTACTCTGTCCATTCTTATCCACCCAAAAAAAGCACATGGCTTAAACACATAGGAAATGCAATATGTAAACTTTTATGATTGAGATAGAGCATGCCATTTTTAAATTCACTTCTAGCAATGCACAACAATAAGCTGTTAAATGGTGGCTGCGCACACTTGTTTTTTGTCATTGGCTCACCGGAGGTGTTCAGCTAGCAAGTGCAATGTTGCTTTGTAACTGACCTTAAATTATGTATTTAATCATTTTCAGAGATTAAATACATGGCTGTATGTGAGCAATACAACAATAATAAATAATAATAAAATTGTTCTAACATATTAGAGCATTTTCTTTTTGCATTGTTTATAGAGCTGTGATTCAGGTTAAATCATCAAGTTACTCATCACTTCAATTACTCTCAAGCACATATTTGGCATAGAAATAATACCTTTAGAGCAAGTAACAAAATAATTCAACATCTATATAGTAGGACACCACAAAGTACCCTAGTTTATATAGATGTTGCACAGCCTGCAATTAGACAGTTATGTTACCTCAATATGTTTAACCTGCTAACTACTGTTTTGGGGCTGGAATGGAATGGAAGACAATATATTTAAATATGTCAGGAATTTGTTTCTTATATTTTACTTTTGCTAAAACTCTATTGAAAGCTTCACAAGTAGGTGACATTTTATGAGGTAAATATTCAATTGTAGGTCTTTGCTGCAGCAGTGATTGTGGGAAGTAGGTTAATAAAATCAGAAACGCCCAAGTAAATCTGATTTTTTTTTTTTTGTATGGTCTTTATTCTAGTCTCACAAAATGAAGAGCCTGAAATCAATTCCTTCTAAGCAATGTCTCCATGTATAAATTGAGTACTTTACTGCACACAATATTAGTAAACTAAATAAAAACTATATTCAACAAGGCACTGACATAAAGGGCAGGGAAAGGAAGCCAAAAATCAGGACTTATCTGAGAAAAACGGGACGGTTGGCAACTATGAAATGTATGTGATATATACAATATAAATAAACTTGAATTCATAATCAGAACCTGCCCTAATCTACACCACCAGTAGGTCTTAATCAATATGCACTAAATTGTCATTATTGCTCTACTGGGCAGGTTTTTCTTTAAATCCGTTTATTAGGTCTCCCTAGCAGCCTAAATTTTCCAGATATCTGAACTAGAGCCCAGAAGAAAAGTACAAATTTTAACTTTCCCATATAATTTATGCAGAACAATTTCATAACATTTTTTAATGTGACTAAACAATAATTAGAATTTTTCATCATAAAACACAAGTAATTATTATGGGGCATATTTATCAAGCTCCGTATGGAGATTGATGCCCTTTGTTTCCGGTGAGCTTTCAGGCTCGCCGGAAACAGAAGTTTTTGTTAGCTAACAGAGTACTGAACTGGCCAGCAATGAGTCCAGATCTCAATCCCATAGAGCAACTGTAGAGAGATTGAGAAAAGGAACCCTTCCCATCTGAGATACCTGGAGCAGTTGGCGAAAGAATAGTGGTCCAAAATTCCAGTAGAGAGGTGTAAGGAACTCATTGATGGTTACAGGAAGTGATTGATTTCAGTTATTTTTTTCCAAGGGGTGTGCTACCAAATATTAAATTGAGGGTACCAATAATTTTGTCCAGTCCATTTTTGGAGTTTCGTATGGAATGTGTCAGAGTAGGCTTTTTTTGTTCCACTTTTTTGTGTCATACCAATACAAGCAAAATAAATAAAGATGAGAATGCCTAAACATTTTTAATTGTAATTTTCCAGCCTCTGTATGGACAATTCACGTTGCTTCTGCTACAAAAATAAATATATATATATATATATGTGTGTGTATATATACTGTGTATATATATATATATATATATATATATATATATATATATAGACGTGGACTCCTTGCTCAGTGTGCTTAGAGGAATATGGCTACACCTCACTGACGAGGCCCAATGAAGGCCGAAACGATCGTCTGGGGTTGCTGTGTTCCTTGTTCAGAGAGAAATTGCCTGGTATTTCGGCGCTGGACTGACCGTAATAGGCGGTATCAGACTGATATACTACAGGAAAGTTCCACTCTGTGAAAAGCATTACTGGGCTAAAAAGTTGCACCCAGGTGGTAAATCGCCATAGAACAGGCTAGCAATGGTATTGATCCAGTTGTTCGTTCCTGTGAGTGCACTTCTCTCTATATGTATATATATATATATATATATATATATATATATATATATATATGTGTGTGTGTGATTCTGCATTGCACCCCACCCCCCTAGTGGTGAGAGAATACATGGTGAGAGACCACAAGGTGAGAATAAAAACTGAGGATGGGCAGATTCAATTCAGATTGCCTTGTGAGATGATTCAAGAAGTGGAACAACTTTTCTGTACGCCCTCACATTAATATTTGGCACTGCCTGCAATTCATCAAGGGCCTGTTTTGCTACTGTTAGACCATTTCATTTTTCTTGGTGAAGTCTGCAGGGACTTAAATGGACATTAAACACTTTGAGATGGTAATTTAAAATGACAAATTGTATATATATATATATATATATATATATATATATATAAACGTTGCAATATACTTTCATTATTTTGTCTCCTTTTCCTGTAATTCCATTCTGAAATTGTGAGCTTTTCAGTTCCTGCTACAAATGGAAGTGCAGAACACTGTTATATTCCACGCAGCCATTGGATGCACACTTAAGTTACCTATTTATAACTGTCCATAATTGACCACAGCAGAGAAGGTAACCCAAGTTACAACATGGCAGCTCCCTTATTTTTTCAATATTTATACAGCTAATGAAACTTTAAAAAATTTGCTGCTTAAACTTTTCTTTGAATGTATCATTCTACCTAGCATTTTTTTAGTCTTTAATGTGCCTTTAAGCTATAATATTTAGATCATCAAGTAATTTACTTCTACCGTTCATCTGTATCATATTGTCTTATTTGCTTATACATCCATTACTGCTGTTTATTTTTCTATTTTTAATAAAAGCATACTATATAGAACTACTTTTTTAAATGATCTGACTTCTTATTTGTCTCAGTGCTGTGGGTTCCCCCAGATGTATTTTCATTAAGTGAAGGCACTGCAAAACTAAGGGGACAGCAAATCTTGGAAACAATTATGTATTATAAGGATCGCCGTACCTTTTAAAAAGTGACAGCTTTACCCAGAACGGGAGTGTGCTACATTAAAGGGATATGAAACCCACATTTTTTCCTTCATGGTTCAGATAGTGGGGCATATTTATCAAGCTCCGTATGGTTTCTGGCACCGTGTTTCTGATGCCCCGTGTTTCTGGCGAGCCTGCAGGCTCGCCAGAAATAGCAGTTATGAAGCAGCGGTCACAAAGACCGCTGCTCCATAACCTGTCCGCCTGCTCTGAGCAGGTGGACAGACATCGCCGGAAATCAACCCGATCCAGTACGATCGGGTTGATTGACACCCCCTGCTGGCGGCCTATTGGCCGCGAGTCTGCAGGGTGTGGCGTTGCACCAGCAGCTCTTGTGAGCTGCTGGTGCAAAGCTGAATACTGCGAGCGTATTCAGCATTGCAGACCTTGATTAATTGGGGCCAGAGGATGCAGTTTTAAACAACTTTCTAATGATTTCTATTATCCATTTTTCTTTAGTCTCTATTGTTGAAAAGCAGGGAAGTATGCTTAGGAGCCAGAATATTATCCATTTGCAAGAACACTAGATGGCAGCGCTATTTCCTGCCAGGTAGTGCTGCAGACACCTACCTACAGTAGGTATCTCTTCAACACAGAATATCATGGAACAAAGCAAATTTGATAATAGAATAAAATTGGAAACTTTTTAAAAATTGTATGCACTGTCTGAATTACAATATAATTATTTAAATGTCATATCCCTTTAATTTGAACAGTGAGATCAGATGCACTGTGATTAGACAGCAAACCCATGACAAGTTTTCTTTATTATTTAAAGGACAGCTATAAATAAATAGCACTTTTGGCTGGATAAATGTATACTTTGAAATTGCTTTTTACAGAATTATGTAAAATGATTTCCAGTTTACAGTAAATGGACATGAAACACATTTTTTTATCTTGATTCAAATAGATCATACATTTCTATTTCTATTATCAATTGTCTTTAATTATCTTGGTATCCTTTGCACTAGTTGCAGTTAAACCATTTTATGCCTCAGAAGATATTTGTTTTGTAGACGGACTGACAATTCTTAGTGATCATGTAAATGCTTTTAAAATCAGACATTTATTAAACATTTCACATTTTATATATATGATAATAATATTATTTATATATATATAATCTCTGATGAAGCACATGTGCGCATGCGCGAAATGCGCCAGATCGTTTGGAATGCACCTGTAATCTGCATCACTACCACAGAATAAACTGTTGATTTGCAAGAGGACCTGGTCTCTTCTTCATTTTTTTTGTATACATTTTATATATAATAACCTAGTTCTTTTAACAGCTCAAAGTAAAAATCAGAGTTTGTAAAATGTTTGTCTTCTGATATGAGATCTGGATGGCGATATTGACTACAATAAACTTTTAAAGTTTTCGTACATATCATGAAAGAGTCACACCCTGTGCTATTCATCAACAATAAGAATACTGCACTATACTGACACTGAGGGCACTTGCTTTCAATCAGCCGACTCTCTGTGGCATTTAAATTAAAAGCTTCACCAACTTTCTCTGGCTCACATTTCTATACATTGTCAAAGTTGCTCTTTGCTGCTGAATGATATTTTGATAGCACTTTAGGTCACAGAGAGTCTATTATGTTTTGTGGAAATTATTTAATGTCTCAGTATCCATATCTTGTTTGAACATAACATTTCTGGGGATTTGTTTTTCATTTTTATCCAGATCAAAATGATCAAAAATGTTAACTCTAGCTCTATGAAGGTTTCTCATTAACAAGAAACACAAGTGCATACAATGAATCCCATATGTATTCCTGATCAACTGAAAATATATATATATATATATATATATATATATATATATATATATATATATATATATATATATATATATATATATATATATATATATATACTGTATATAAATGTTTTAATTATCCTGGATTTAAGGTTGTAGTGCTCAGTTGAAATATATTTATTTCAAATTATAAGTGTGGATGATCCATACAAGGAGGTAAGAGGGATATAACTTGTCTGCTTGGTATTGCAGCAACAGCTGCCTACATTTACCACTGCAGAAACACGTTTTTGCAGCCATGCTGCCTTGTAGTTACATCTGATCCCTCATTGTCTTCTACACTTAATAATCCTTGGCTAGATTCTGCCATTTCGTCTCATAAAAAATTACAATTCACATGTAAGGTTAAAGGGACAGTCTAGGCCAAAATAAACTTTTACAATTCAGATAGAGCATGTAATTTTAAACAATTTTCCATTTTACTTTTATCACCAATTTTGCTTTGTTCTCTTGGTATTCTTAGTTGAAAGCTTAACCTAGGAGGTTCATATGCTAATTTCTTAGACCTTGAAGGCCACCTCTTTCAGATTGCATTTTAACAGTTTTTCACCACTAGAGGGTGTTAGTTCACGTATTTCATATAGATCCTGGTTTCTCAACAGCCGGGCCGTGGCCCAGTACCGGGCCGTGATAGCACTGCTGGTGGGCCCCGACCTGTCATGCCCCCACTGCACACTCTTACCCCACTGCACACCAGGGGCAGACTGATACGAATCAAGGCCACAGGAACACTGTCTCACACTGACCAAAATGTATTCAATTTTATGCAAATGAACATGGTAGCCTCCCTGCCCTGCCCCCAACAGGCGCCCCAACCTCCAGAGCCAGGACCTCCAACATTAAGGTCCAGAGAAAGGGCACCCAACCTCCAGGGCCAGACCCCACACTCCATGGCCCTCACAGCAACAGACCCCCGCCAGGGTCCCTACTAAACCCACACTTTTTTGCATAGTTACCGATAGGGCAACTGAAAACTCCAGCTTAAGGAATGCACCAGGATCCGTGGAGATGCCATTTGTGGGCCCCCCTACTTGCCTGTCCCTCGGCCCAGGTCCTATTTGCCTGGCTGATCAGCCTGCCTACTGTTATATACTGATCAGCCTGCCTACTGTTATATACTGATCAGCCTGCCTACTGTTATATATATATATATATATATATCTATATATATCAACCGGGCCCTGGACATGTCTAGCTAAAATTTACCGGGCCTTGAGGTCACTTTGGTTGAGAACCACTGATATAGATAACACTGTGCACGTGCACGAGAAGTTATCTGGGAGCAGGCACTGATTGGCTAGACTGCAAGTCTGTCAAAAGATCTGAAAAAAGGGGCATTTTGCAGAGGCTTAGATACAAGATAATCACAGAGGTTAAAAGTATATTATTCTAACTGTGTTGGTTATGCAAGACTGGGAAATGGGTAATAAAGGGATTCTCTATCTTTTAAAGCAATAAAAATTCTGGTGTAGACTGTCCCATTAATGGAAATTGTGTAATCATGAGCAGAAATTATTCCAGTTAAGTATTCTCATATAAGTGTCTTTCAAGACATTTTGCAGAAGTAGAACAAAGGAAAACTTGAAAAGGCAGGCAGGAGGGCAATATTCTTGTGTCTGCTGCATGGTCCAGCAGAATGTAATTTTCAGTCTGGTCCATACGAAGATAAAATATATTAGTTGCTTCCTCATGTTCCTCATGTTCTGTCTCATGATACATTTCACAATCAAGACACATAATCATTTGTGAGTCAAAGTCAGGAGCTGAGAGGTCAGTAAGTAATCAGGCAGAAGCACACAGATCCAGAAGAATAATTAGGTACACAGCTCCAAAATGGCCTGGAGGTCAGTAAGGGTCAAGAAACACAGCAAGGCATCAGGCATAAGTTGTAACCCAGAAGTAATTCCATGGTCAAACCAGAGTTGGGGGGGGTGTCAGGAATTAGGAACTCAAAGATCATTATAAAATAATATTCAAGCACCAAGTGTTGGTCTCACAAACAATTTACAGATTCCTGTACCTTTCATGGCACCCTTAGCATGTCAGCATCATGTCTAGTATGAACTTTATAAATTCTGTCATCTACAGCAGTGACCTTGAGATTCGCTCCATGTTATGTTTCTTAACTAGAACAAGTATCATCTTTGATGCACATTGAATTCTGCGTCAAACTGCAACCCGCATCCTTTTCAGCACAAGTTGGCGACTGAATGAGTTGACATCTGGGTTATCTCCAGTGCAGCTTTATGCACCTGAAATGTGACAAACAGATGGAGGAGACATATTATTGTCTCTGCCTCCTTGCAAGAGCTTTAATTAACTTATTTTTCTACATGATTATGACAGAAAACAGGACAATATTCCAGTGTATAGTCCTCTCTCTCCAATGTCTCTAATGCCCTGGCAGGAAGAGGATGGGTAAATAAGGTAAGGGAAGATGTCATGAATATATTTTTTATCTGAAAAAACACTTTATTGCATCACAATGTATGAGTAATTTACATTTTTCATTTAAAGTTGTAATCTAAACTATATTTTTTATTAAACTGGGAAATCATAGAGCTTATGCAAATGTAAACTGAGCATGCACAAAAACGTAAACATTTTTTGCAAACAAATGTACAAAATGTCAAGATATTCCACACAAAACAGCCTGAAATGTTTTTTTGTTTTTTTTCAAGCATGAAGGCTGTTGCTTTAAATTAACAAAAAAATCATGTGAAAACATATGCAAAATACTTTTCTTATGTATAGGGATTCTGCTGTTAAGGGATTTGCTTTTTTTCATGGTGCAAAGGGGTAAAACCTTTTAAATCGCTACAATGTAGTTGTAAACAAATCTAGTGACCGCTGGATGTTAGCAGCCTTTACATACAAATATGATTTACTGGCAGCTTATTATAAGCAGCGGTTCCAATCCCACCACTGCTGCTATTCTATCCTTAACCCCCCCACTGCAAATAATATCTTAACTACCACCTCCCCTATCACAACCCCTCTAAAGACTACACACCCTACAAATGGTCCAAGTATACAATAAACATCCCATCCCATAAACTCTCCCCATGAGAAACCTCCTCTAAATGCATCTATGTGCCCATTGGTAAGGGTGTCCTATGTGATACCCTCCCTCATCAAAAACATACTCCCAAATCCTAGCCACCCAAAATTACACTAAATAAAAAATAAAACACACTTAAAAAACTTACTTTATCCAAAATCATTAATAAGGATCTCCAGTTTTCAGTCTCTATTGTCTATTAGCAGCAGTGAACCTTCCTATTGATGTTTGCTGATTCTAATAGGTTCCATATATTTCTTTTTTAGCATATTTGATTGGTCAGTCAGCTTAGTCAATCACTTTCACTATTGTGTATTGTGAATTCGTGGGCTCACTGTCTCAAAATAGAACCAACCTATCGGCTAGATTACAAGTTTTGCGTTAGGAGCTATGCCGTGCTAACGAGCAGTTTTTTCTCACCGCTCACTTACCTGCAGCTCTGGTATTACAGGTTTTTACAAACCCGGCGTTAACAAGCAAGAAGTGGGAGTAGAGCAAAATTTTGCTCCATACCACACTCCAATACCAGCGCTGCTTAAGTCAGCGGTGAGCTGGTCGTACGTGCTCGTGCACGATTTCCCCATAGACATCAATGGAGAGAGCCGGCTGAGAAAAAGTCTAACACCTGCCAAAAAGCAGCGTAAAACTCAGTAACGCAGCCCTATTGATTCCTATGGGGAAACACATTTTATGCTTACACCTTACACCCTAACATGAACCCCAAGTCTAAACACCCCTAATCTTACACTTATTAACCCCTAATCTGCCACCCCTGACATCGCCGACACCTACATTATTCTTATTAACCCCTAATCTGCCGCTCCGGACACAGCTGCCACCTAATTATACTTATTAACCCCTAATCGGCTGCCCCCGACATCGCCACCTACATTATATTTATTAACCCCTAATCTGTCGCCCCCAATGTCGCTGCAACCTACCTACACTTATTAACCCCTAATCTGCTGCGCCCAACGTCGCCGCCACTATATTAAATGTATTAACCCTAAACCTAAGTCTAACCCTAACCCTAATATAATTAAAATAAATCTAAATAAAATTCCTATCATTAACTAAATAATTCCTATTCAAAAACTAAATACTTACCTATAAAATAAACCCTAAGCTAGCTACAATATAACTAATAGTTACATTGTATGTAGCTAGCTTAGAGTTTATTTTTATTTTACAGGCAAGTTTGTATTTATTTTAACTAGGTAGAATAGTTATTAAATAGTTATTAACTATTTAATAACTACCTAGCTAAAATAAATACAAATTTACCTGTAAAATAAAACCTAACCTAAGTTACAATAACACCTAACACTACACTACAATTAAATAAATTAACTAAATTAAATACAATTAAATAAATTAAATTAACTAAATCACAAACCCCCGCCACTAAATTACAGAAAATAAAAAAACAAATTACACATCTTTAAACTAATTACACCTAATCTAATAGCCCTATCAAAATAAAAAAGCCCCCCAAAATAAAAAAAAAACCCTAGCCTAAACTAAACTATCAATAGCCCTTAAAAGGGCCTTTTGCGGGGCATTGCCCCAAAGCAATCAGCTCTTTTACCTGTAATTTTTTTTTTTTTAAAAAAACAACCCCCCCAACAGTAAAACCCACCACCCACACAACCAACCCCACAAATAAAATACTAACTAAAAAACCTAAGCTCCCCATTGCCCTGAAAAGAGCATTTGGATGGGCATTGCCCTTAAAAGGGCATTTAGCTCTTTTGCAGGCCCAAAGCCCTAACCTAAAAAATAAACCCACCCAATACACCCTTAAAAAAATCCTAACACTAACCCCCGAAGATTCACTTACCGGGAGAAGTCTTCATCCAAATGGCAAGATGTCCTCAACAAAGCCGGCAGAAGTAGTCCTCCAGATGGGCAGAAGTGGCCCTCCAGACGGGCAGAAGTTTTCATCCAGACGGCATCTTCTATCTTCATCCTTCTGGTGCGGAGCGGGTCCATCTTCAAGACATCCGACGCGGAACATCCTCTTCAAATGACGGCTTCTTCGTAATGAATATCTCTTTAAGTGACATCATCCAAGATGGCGTCCCTTAGATTCCGATTGGCTGATAGAATTCTATCAGCCAATCGGAATTAAGGTAGAAAAAATCTAGCTGGCATTCTATTGAGCTGGCATTCTATTGGCTGTTCCAATCAACCAATAGAATGCAAGCTCAATCCTATTTGGGCCTGCAAATAGCTAAATGCCCTTTTAAGGTCAATGCCCTTCCAAAAGTCCTTTTCAGGACAATGGGGAGCTTAGGTTTTTTTAGTTAGTATTTTATTTGGGGGGTTGGTTGCGTGGGTGGTGGGTTTTACTGTTGGGGGGGTTGTTTGTATTTTTTTTTTACAGGTAAAAGAGCTGATTACTTTGGGGGCATTGCCCCGCAAAAGGCCCTTTTAAGGGCTATTGTTAGTTTAGTTTAGGCTAGGTTTTTTTTTATTTTGAGAGTTTTTTTTTTATTTTGATAGGGCTATTAGATTAGGTGTAATTAGTTTAAAGATCTGTAATTTGTTTTTTATTTTCTGTAATTTAGTGTTTTGTTTTTTTGTGATTTAGCTAATTTAATGTATTTAATTTAGTTAATTTATTTAATTGTAGTGTAATGTTAGGTGTTATTGTAACTTACAGGATAAAGAAAAGAACAAAGGCAGGGCGCATCCCCTCTAAGTGTAATACGTTTGTTACAGACAAGATTTTATTAAAAAAAAACATTTTCACACTCACACAATCAAACCTCAAACATGTGAGGTATGTAAAAGCACTGGGAGAACAGCTTGTGGGTCTCTCAATGCAAGTCTGCTGCAGTGTCTTAAATACAGCTCACTCGGTCTGGAGGTTCAGGTGTTAATTCCTCACTAGTGATCTCCAGTATCAGTTCCCAGAGAGTCCTCAAGTCCCAATGTTGTCCCCAAAAGGATTATAATGTTCCATATATAGCAAACAGTTATAGCAAACAGTTAAATGATTTAGATAAAGATATGCGTATAGCTACCACCACGCTCAGTCCTCAAAACAGCTGATGCGCAAGTATAAAGCCGGCTTGCTTGCGGTTGCTGAAAACGGCTGACGTGGTGACGTGATGCGGTGGGCGTGGCCTTACGCGTTTCGTAGGGGATCTCCCTACTTCGTCAGAGGCTGCCCACTGTAACCACCAATGCATCTTAAATAGCAATACCTGAGGCCATCCTATTTTCCGGAAATGCCCTCGGGTATATCTGAGGCCATATTTGTTAAGGGCAACATGTGCACGCATTATATATTCAATTTTGCACATCGAAATTATTTATTTGATCACCCATACTTTTAAAATATATATATAAAAATAAACGAGTTCATGTCAAAAGTACTAAAAAAACTTCATATGTGTTAAAACCATCATCACCAATAATTGCGATATTAGTCTGTTAAAAATGTGAAAATATAAAAAATGAATGAATGAAAAACAATGAATGTATGATAAACAGTACCAATGAAGTGCATTACATACTAAACTTTTAGAACCGCATTTCATTGTGGATATTACATTTCATTTATTAAATAAATGGTTAATTTTAAAAACCTATAAAAAACAATAATAACGATAAAAACTATAAACCACTGTTAATACTAATTTTAAAATGTGTTGTAACATAATTCATATGTCAGTTCATTCTTAAGTTAAAACACTCATTTCTTTCCTGTAAATTAATAGGTCAACCCAGTTGTGATAGTACATCAATAGTTCCTCATCTCAAATCTACATGTTAAAAATATTTATAAAAATTATTATATCACATTACATAACATTTATAAATGATATAATATAATAAATATAACAAATAATATCTTGTATGTTCATCAAATCACTAAGTTCCAACCTACTCCAAACTAATGTGAATACATATGTAAGTGTAAGGAATGTAAACTTAGGATTGGATATTAGTAAATAAGAGGTATACAAAGAAGGGGGGCACAATAAAATGAGATCCATCCTCAAAAGAACAACTCTTATTTCACCACTAAAAATGTTTTTATTAAAAGAATATTGATAATAGTAATATATGATATGATATGATGCAAATAGTTCATATTCAATCATCTACTAAAAAGGCTGCTAGATCTATTTCTCGGTTCATCCCACTGGGCTCCAGTGTTCCTAGAGTCCTAATCCAGTAGGTTTCTCTTCTTCTTAGGGCTATTAATCTGTTCCCTCCTCTTATATCAAGTTTTACTCTCTCAATGGCCTTAACCTGTAAACTGCTTGGATCTTTATTGTGGGCTTCAGAAAAATGTGCTATAACCCCATGGGACAAAACTCCTTTTTCAATGTTTACAACATGTTCCCTAAATCGGGTTTTCAAGCTTCTCTTTGTTCTTCCAATATATACTTTCCCACATGAACAGGATAAATGGTACACTACATGTGTAGTTTTGCAATTTAAGGATTCTTTGATTGAGTAAATCTTATCATCTCTTAAGGATTTAAATTGCGTATTTACTTTGTCCCAGTGTAGGCAGCTTAGGCAGTTTTTTCTACCACATTTAAAAAACCCCGAAGCCCGTTTTTGTAACCAATTTTTATGCATAGCCTCTTCTCTTAATTTACTGGGAGCCAGAATATTTTTCAAATTGTCATTCTTTTTAAAAATAATATGCGGTCTCTCGGTTAAAACTTCTTTTAAAATTGGATCCTGCAATAAAACTGGCCAGTGTTTTCTAAAAGATTTTTCAATTTGTCTAGAGGCTCTGTTGTATTTGGTTATAAACAAAGGCTGATCCTTCATTTTCTTAGTTTTTTCGAAATTTTTATCTTTTTTAGTTACCAGAAGGGTATTTCTATCTGTTTTCCTGGCTCTAGTATATGCATTTGATACTACTATAGGGTCATATCCTTTACTTATGAATCTCTTCTTTAGTATTTCTGACTCTTTATCAAAAGTAGTCAGATCTGTACAATTTCTCCGGACCCGTTGAAATTGCCCAAAGGGTATATTTCGGATCCATTTGGGATGATGTCCACTCGTAGCATGTAAATATGCATTAGTGTCAGTCTGTTTTCTGAAAAGGCTAGTAATGATTTTCTCTCCTCTGTGGGACAATGTTAGATCCAGGAAAGTTATGTAATCACCATTATGTGATTCAGTAAATTTCAAGTTTAAAAAATTTACATGTCTAACTAGCCCTGCTACTTCTTCTGAGGTGCCCTTCCAAATTACGAGGACATCATCAATGAAGCGAAACCACTTAACAATCTTATCTTTAAAGGGATTATTTGTGTAGATGTACAAATCCTCCCACCACCCCATGTACAGATTAGCGAAATTGGGGGCAAATTTCGTCCCCATCGCTGTATCCGTTTTTTGAAGGAAAAACTCCCCTTCAAACAGAAAGAAATTGCTTTTTAAAATGAAATCAATAGCGTTTAGGATGAATGTTCTTTGTGTTAGATCTATATATCCTGTCTGTCTAAAATAATACTCAATAGCTGATTGGCCTAAATCGTGCGGAATGCAGGTATATAGAGATGAAACATCTAAAGTCACCCACATATAGTCATCTTTCCAGGTACATTGTGAGAGCTGTGTTATAATGTCAGTTGAGTCTCTCACATAAGACTGGAGGCAGGGGACAATAGGTTTTAGTATGACATCTACATATTCAGACAGTAGATTTGAGATGAGGAACTATTGATGTACTATCACAACTGGGTTGACCTATTAATTTACAGGAAAAAAATGAGTGTTTTAACTTAAGAATGAACTGACATATGAATTATGTTACAACACATTTTAAAATTAGTATTAACAGTGGTTTATAGTTTTTATCGTTATTATTGTTTTTTATAGGTTTTTAAAATTAACCATTTATTTAATAAATGAAATGTAATATCCACAATGAAATGCGGTTCTAAAAGTTTAGTATGTAATGCACTTCATTGGTACTGTTTATCATACATTCATTGTTTTTCATTCATTCATTTTTTATATTTTCACATTTTTAACAGACTAATATCGCAATTATTGGTGATGATGGTTTTAACACATATGAAGTTTTTTTAGTACTTTTGACATGAACTCGTTTATTTTTATATATATATTTTAAAAGTATGGGTGATCAAATAAATAATTTCGATGTGCAAAATTGAATATATAATGCGTGCACATGTTGCCCTTAACAAATATGGCCTCAGATATAGATGGCCTCAGGTATTGCTATTTAAGATGCATTGGTGGTTACAGTGGGCAGCCTCTGACGAAGTAGGGAGATCCCCTACGAAACGCGTAAGGCCACGCCCACCACATCACGTCACCACGTCAGCCGTTTTCAGCAACCGCAAGCAAGCCGGCTTTATACTTGCGCATCAGCTGTTTTGAGGACTGAGCGTGGTGGTAGCTATACGCATATCTTTATCTAAATCATTTAACTGTTTGCTATAACTGTTTGCTATATATGGAACATTATAATCCTTTTGGGGACAACATTGGGACTTGAGGACTCTCTGGGAACTGATACTGGAGATCACTAGTGAGGAATTAACACCTGAACCTCCAGACCGAGGGAGCTGTATTTAAGACACTGCAGCAGACTTGCCTTGAGAGACCCACAAGCTGTTCTCCCAGTGCTTTTACATACCTCACATGTTTGAGGTTTGATTGTGTGAGTGTGAAAATGTTTTTTTTAAATAAAATCTTGTCTGTAACAAACGTATTACACTTAGAGGGGATGCGCCCTGCCTTTGTTCTTTTCTTTATCCTGTAGTTTATCCGGTTCCAGAACCGTGTATTTGAGTTGGCAGCAACCCTTTCTTTGTGAAAAGAATCTTTGGAACTTCTCTCTGGATGTAAATTACACATCATATATCCTTTTAATGTGGGGCGCTTTTTAGTGTGTTGTAATATTTGTTATTGTAACTTAGGTTAGGTTTTATTTTACAGGTCAATTTGTATTTATTTTAGCTAGGTAGTTATTAAATAGTTAATAACTATTTAATAACTATTCTACCTAGTTAAAATAAATACAAACTTGCCTGTAAAATAAAAATAAACCCTAAGCTAGCTACAATGTATCTATTAGTTATATTGTAGCTAGCTTAGGGTTTATTTTATAGGTATTTAGTTTTAAATATGAATAATTTAGTTAATTATAATAGTTTTCTTTAGATTTATTTAAATTATATTTAAGTTAGGGGGTGTTAGGGTTAGGGTTAGATTTAGGGGTTAATACATTTAATATAGTGGCGGCGACGTTGGGGACTGCAGATTAGGGGTTAATAAGTATAATGTGGGTGGCGGCGATGTTAGGGGTGGCAGATTAGGGGTTTATAATATTTAACTAGTGTTTGCAAGGCAGGAGTGCGGTGGTTTAGGGGTTAATATGTTTATTCTAGTGGTGGCGATGTCCGGAGCGGCAGATTAGGGGTTAACATTTTTATTATAGTGTTTGCGATGCGGGAGGGCCTCGGTTTAGGGGTTAATAGGTAGTTTATCAGTGTTAATGTACTTTTTAGCACTTTAGTTATGAGTTTTATGCTACAGTGTTGTAGTGGAAAACTCATAACTACTGTCTTTAGAATGCGTTACGGATCTTGTCGGTAGAGGCTGTACCGCTCACTTTTTGGCCTCCTAGAACAGACTTGTAATACCGGCGCTATGGAAGTCCCATAGAAAAAAGGGTTTATTAAGTTTATGTAAGTCGTTTTGCGGTAAGGCCAAAAAAGTGTGCGGTGCCCCTAAACCTGCAAGACTCGTAATAGCAGCGGTAATGAAAAAGCGGCATTAGGACCTTACCGCAAAACTCGTAATCTAGCCGTATGTTTCTAAATGGTTAGTTACATTATCCAGCAATTTGCTATTTTTACCATTTATATAAAAACTAAAACAATAAATTTGCTTCTTGAAAAACGCATATCCTGACCAAAAGTTCTATTGAAATGCCTATATTGGTGCTGTAGGATTGACTTATTAAAGGGACACTCAAGTCAAAAATAAACTTTCATGATTCAAATATAGCATACAATTTTAAACAACTTTCCAATTTACTTCCATTAACAAATTATGCAGTCTTTTTATATTTACACTTTTTGAGTCACCAGCTCCTACTGAGCATGTGCAAGAATTCATAGAATATACGTATATGCATTTGTAATTGGCTGATGGCTGTCACATGATACACAATACAATACACACAATTGTATTGTGTTGTTATGATGTATTTGTTGATTATGCAACGCTACTGTATTTACTGGTCCTTTAAGATATGATAGTGCCCATCCCCCTGCTTTGATTAAAAGTTTGCCTTAAACCCTTAAGGACCCAGCCATTTTTCAATTTCCTTCCCGTAAAGGGGCAGTAAACCTACCAAATATTGTTATATAATTCTGCACATAGTGCAGAATTATATAACATTAGCTTAGCGCCAGCTTTGTAAAGCAAAGGGTTAGATAAATATTTTACAAAGAAAACAGAACGGCGCTCCTGGCTCTACTGAGTGGGTCTGTTTTCTTCTCCTAAGCGCATCGTGGGCACCCTGTCTAGTCACAGCGCGCCCGATCGCGCTATTAAATTCAAAGTAGCTTGCCCCTGCTCTGTTCTGGTAGTGGGAGCGAGCTACATTGAGTTTAATAGCGCGATCGGGCGCACTGTGACTTGACAGGGTGCCCGCGATGCGCTTAGGAGAAGAAAACAGACCCGCTCAGTAGTGCCAGAAGTGGCGTTCTGTTTTCTTTGTAAAATATCTATCTAACCCTTTGCTTTACAAAGCTGGCGCTAAGCTACTGTTATATAATTCTGCACTATGTGCAGAATTAAAGGGTCATAATACCCAAATGTTTAAACACTTGAAAGTGATGCAGCATAGCTGTAAAAAGCTGACTAGAAAATATCACCTGAACATCTCTATGTAAGACAGAAAGATATTTTACCTCAAAAGTTCCTCAGTAGCCACATTCCATTGTAAAGGATTTCTAAGCAGCATATCAGAATGTCTGTTCTGGGACAGCTAAGGGGATGAGCCTCGTGCACTCTCATCTTATTTCCCTATTCAGTTTAAAGGAAGTTTGCTATGAAATCTCATGAGAGTTAAGTCAAATCTCATGAGATCACAGTAAAAGAGTCCATGACCTCAGCACTGCTGATGCTGATTGGCTGCTGTTCATTTCTTCATTTTTTTATTTTTTTTTACCTGCAGCTGGGCTGCAGCTGAGTATAACTTTTTACACAGAACTTACTCTGCTGAGCTGAGGAGATTGTGAGGTAAAATATCTTCCTTTTTTACATAGAGATGCTCAGGTGATATATTCCTGTCAGCTTTTTACAGTTATACTGCATCAGTTTCAAGTGATTTGGCATAGGAGTATTATGTCCCTTTAAATAACATTATTTTCTAGGTTTACTGCCCCTTTAAGGACAAGGACTGTTTTTACATTTCTGCGGTGTTTGTGTTTAGCTGTAATTTTCCTTTTACTCATTTACTGTACCCACACATATTATATACTGTTTTTCTCACCATTAAATGGACTTTATAAAGATACCATTATTTTCAGCATATCTTATAATTTACTATAAAAACATATATAACATGATGAAAAAATGGAAAAAAACACACTTTTTCTAACTTTGACCCCCAAAACCTGTTACACATCTTCAACCACCAAAAAACACCCATGCTAAATAGTTTCTAAATTTTGTCCTAAATTTACAAATACCCAACGTTTACATGTTCTTTGCTTTGTTTTGCAAGTTATAGGGCAATAAGTACAAGTAGCACTTTGCTATTTCCAAACATTTTTTTTTCTTCAAAATTAGCGATAGTTGGAACACGGATATCTGTCAGGAATCCCTGAATAACCCTTCACATGTATATATTTTATTTTAGTAGACAACCCAAAGTATTGATCTAGGCCCATTTTGGTATATTTTACGCCACCATTTCACTGCCAAATGCGATCAAATAAAAAAAAATATTAATTTATTCACAAACATTTTCAGAAACTTTAGGCTTCTCACTGAAACAGCTTGTGCAATTATGGCACAAATGGTTGTAAATGCTTCTCTGGGATCCCCTTTGTTCAGAAATAGCAGACATATATGGCTTTGGAATTGTTTTTTGGTAATTAGAAGGCCGCTAAATGCCGCTGTGCACCATACATGTATTATGCCCAGCAGTGAAGGGGTTAATTAGGGAGTTGTAGGGTTAATTTTAGCTTTAATGTAGAGATAAGTCTCCCCCCTGACACATCCCACCCCCTGATCCCTCCCAAGCAGCTCTCTTCCCTCCCCCACCCCACAATTATCCCCGCCGCCATCTTAAGTACTGGCAGAAAGTCTGCCAGAACTAAAATAAAAGGCTTTTTCTAATTTATTTAAAAATAAAAAAAAACATTCTGCTGTGTAGGATCCCTCCTTAGCCCCCAACCTCCCTGATCTCCCCCAAAGAGCTCTCTAACCCTCCTCCCTCTCACTATTTCCTGCCATTTTGGGTACTGGCAGCTGTCTGCCAGTACCTGCTTTGCAGTAAAGTTTGCCCATTTTTTATATCTATATATTTTTTTCCTGTAGTGTAGCTGCCCCCTCAATACCCTACCCCGTCCCCCTCCCAGATCCTTTTCCCAACATTATTTCCCCCCTACCTCTCCCACCAGCCTCTCTCACCACTTCTTTTTTGCACACGCCCCCAACCCACCACACATGCTCCTGCGCGCACCGACGAGTATTTCCACATCGCCAGCTATGGGCCGCCCACCCGCCTCCCTGCAATTGCTCCCACCCACCAATGATCAGCACCACCGCTGGCCGATGCAGAGAGGGCAAACAATTCACAAGGGAAGAAAGCACTCTTTCCAATCTTTGGGGCACGGAACAGGGACTAGCCAGATCCCAACATCACTGTCAATAATCAAAAGATTTTCAGCCTCCAAATTGTAAGTTCAAAAAACCTTTCGGCTAGATTACGAGTTTTTGTCGGTAAGGCTTGCGGTGCTAACGAGCAGTTTCAGCTCACCGCTCACCTACAAACAATGCTGGTATTACGGTTTTTGCAAACCCGGCGAGTGAAGAGCAAAATTTAGCTCCACATCTCACCTCAATACCAGCGCTGCTTACGGTAGCGGTGAGCTGGCAAAACGTGCTCGTGCACGATATCCCCATAGGAATCAATGGGGCAGATTCGGCTGAAAAAAAACCTAACACCTGCAAAAAAAGCAGCGTTCAGCTCCTAACGCAGCCCCATTGATTCCTATGGGGAAATAAAATTTATGTCTACACCTAACACCCTAACATGAACAACAAGTCTAATCTTACACTTATTAACCCCTAATCTGCCGCTCCGGACACCACCGCCACCTACATTATACTTATGAACCCCTAATCTGCTGCCCCCAACATCGCCAACACCTACATACTATTTATTAACCCCTACTCTGCCGCCCCCAATGTCACCGCAACCTAACTACAATTATTAACCCCTAACATTGCCGCCACTATATGAAAGTTCTTAACCCTTAAACCTAAGTCTAACCCTAACCCTAACACCCCCTAACTTAAATATAATTTAAATAAATCTAAATAAAATTACTACAATTAAATAAATAATTCCTATTTAAAACTAAATACTTACCTATAAAATAAACCCTAAGCTAGCTACAATATAACTAATAATTACATTGTAGCTAGCTTAGGGTTTATTTTTATTTTACAGGCAAGTTTGTATTTATTTTAACTAGGTACAATAGTTATTATATAGTTATTAACTATTTAATAACTACCTAGCTAAAAAAAAGACAAATTTACCTGTAAAATAAAACCTAACCTAAGTTACAATTACACCTAACACTACACTATAATTAAATTATTAACTACAATTAAATACAATTAAATACAATTATCTAAATTATGAAAAAAAAACACTAAATTACAGAAAATAATAAAATAATTACAATTTTTTTAAACTAATTACACCTAATCTAATCCCCCTAATAATTTAAAAAAGCCCCGCAAAATAATAAAAATCCCTACCCTATACTAAATTACAAATAGCCCTTAAAAGGGCCTTTTGCGGGGCATTGCCCCAAAGTAATCAGCTCTTTTACCTGTAAAAAAAATTCAATACCGCCCCAACATTACAACCCACCACCCACACACCCAACCCTACTATAAAACCCACCCGATCCCCCCTTAATAAAATCTAACACTAACCCCTTGAAGATCACCCTACCTTGAGACATCTTCAGCCAACCGGGCAGAAGTGGTCCTCCAGACGGGCAGAAGTCTCGTTAATAACTATTTAATAACTATTGTAACTAGTTAAAATAAATACAAAGTTGCCTGTAAAATAAAAATAAACCCTTAGCTAGATAAAATGTAACTATTAGTTATATTGTAGCTAGCTTAGGGTTTATTTTACAGGTAAGTATTTAGTTTTAAATAGAAATAATTTATTTATTTGTAGTAATTTTATTTAGATTTATTTAAATTATATTTTATTTAGGGGGGTGTTAGGGTTAGACTTAGATTTAGGGGTTAATACATTTAATATAGTTGCGGCGATGTTGGGGGCGGCAGATTAGGGGTTAATAAATGTAGGTAGGTGTCGGCGATATTAGGGACGGCAGATTAGGGGTTAATAAAATGTAACTAGTGTTTGCGAGACGGGAGTGCGGCGGTTTAGGGGTTAATATATTTATTAAAGTGGCGGCGATGTCCGGTCGGCAGATTAGGGGTTAAACATTTTATTTAAGTGTTTGTGATGTGGGGGAGGGCCTCGGTTTAGTGGTTAATAGGTAGTTTATGGGTGTTAGTGTACTTTTTAGCACTTTAGTTAAGAGTTTTATGTTACGGCGTTAGCCCATAAAACTCTTAACTACTGACTTTTAAATGCGGTACGAGTCTTGACAGGAGAGGGTCTACCGCTCACTTTTTCCAAGACTCGTAATACCGGCGTTATGCAAGTCCCATTGAAAATATGGGATACGCAATTGACGTAAGTGAATTTGCGGTATGTTCGAGCCGCGGAAAAAAAGTGAGCGGTACACCTGTACCTGCAAGGCTCGTAATACCAGCGGCCATTAAAAAGCAGCGTTGGAACCTCTCAACGCTGCTTTTTAACCCTAACGCAAGACTCGTAATCTAGCCGACAATTTGCTTACACATGGTCCATAATACAGCAACAACTTTTCAAACCAGCAATTGGTTCTTAGTCATATCAGTGAATCTATGTACAGGTGAGCCTTTTATACCTATCAAGTAATGAACAGGCTTAATAACACTGCCATCTTGTGCACATTTTGTAGTAAGCATGTGTGTAACTACACTATTACAAAACAGGTTAAATAACACTGCCAGTCTTGCATATCTTTTGTTATACATAAACGTATAGTTATCACATGCATATCTTAATATATATACATAATTAAAATCAATATTAAAATTGACAAACCTCCTACATAAAATTAAAACAAAATCAGAATCTTGCATCAATGTACTGAATTTTTCACACAGGTGTATTTAAAGGAACAGCGAGCAGTCAAAATCTTTATTAAGCCCTTTGGGTTGTAGGGAATCAAGTTTCCTTATCCAAAAGATCTCTCTTTTCTTTAACATTAGTTCCCTATCACCTCCCTTCCTTGGGCTGGCCACATGTTCTATCACTTGTATACGCAATTGGCTTATATTATGACCCATGGAGAGGAAGTGACAAGAAAGGGGAGCATCTTTATTGTTTGTCCGAATGTTGGACTTATGCTCAGTCATTCTTTCTCTGACCTCCCTACTCGTTTCACCCACATAAATTCTGGCACATGGACACTTGATAATGTATATTGCATACATAGTCCTACATGTAAGGTAATCCTTTATTGTATATGTTGTCCCATTTATGGGATGAAATACATTTTCACCTCTAATTATAGAGCTGCAATGGCTACAGTGTAGGCAGGGATAACACCCTGTCCTATTTGGTCCAATTTTTGTTTATATACTCAACCTTTTACTACCTATGTCAGCGTGTACCAGAGTATCCTTTAAGCTTTTGCTTTTCTTATATGGGGATTACAATCCTTTAAAATATACCAATATTTACTCAAGGTATTTGTAATTTTGGGACCCAAGTTATTATATTGGGTTACAAATATCATTCTGTCTACCTTGTTATTCTTATACTTTCTAAGAATAAGAGCATATAAGAAAAGCAAAAGCTTTTACGTCCCTGGTCCTTAAGGGCATAACGACCAACGTCATACAGGGTATGACATTGGCCAATCAGGGGTTAAAGGGACAGTCAACACCAAAATTGTTTTTGATCAAAAAGATAGATAACGCCTTTACTACCCATTCCCCAGCTTTGCACAACCAACATTGTTATATTAATTTACTTTATAACATTTAAACCCCTAAATTTCTGCCTGTTTTTAAGCCACATCTTATCTTATGCTTTTTTATTAGCTTTTCACAACAGGAGACTGCTAGTTTGTGTGTACCATATACAGTAGATAACAGTGTGCTCATGCCAGTGGGTTGTGGATGACACAGCACTAATTGACTAAATGCAAGTCAATAGATAATAAATAAATAGCCATGTGATTGGGGGACTGTCAAAAGAGTCTTAGATACAAGTTAATCACAGAGGTAAAAAGTATATTAATATAACCATGTTTGCTGTGCAAAACTGCGGAATGGGTAATAAAGTGATTATCTATGTAACGCTCGTGGGATACTCCTCTATCAGACCAAACTCGGCCAGTAGTCTTGTTATCCCGGCGCTGAGCCGGAATGATTGGGATTATCCCAGAGCAGAGAAAGTTAATGAGATGAGGAAGGCGGCACTCATCACAGGCAGGACAGTCCCCAGAGGCAACAGCAGAGCAGTCCAAGGATGAACCACTAGAATGGTCAGGCAGGCAGGGTCTGGCAACAGAAAAGCAATCCAAGGGCATACCACTAGAATGGTCGGACAGGAAGGGTTTGGCAACAGTAAAGCAGTCCAAGGGCACACCACTAGAATGGTCAGGCAGGCAGGGTTTGGCAACAGTAGAACAGTCCAGCAGATTAAGGGTTAAGGCAGGTAGAGTAGTCAGACAGGCAGGTTCAGCAACAGTGATCAATCCAGCAAGGTAAGGGTTAAGGCAGGTAGAGTAGTCAGGCAGGCAGGTTCAGTAACAATATGAGACACAAGAAAGAACGATCTGTCACACCCATACTTGGGCAGTGACAGATTGTTCTACAAATATTTACATAGGCGCAGATTCGCGCCACTGAGGTCCACCCGGCATCTGGAGCGTGCGGCGATGACATCAGTGCCGCACGCTTCCAGAGCCGACACTACCCCTGACAATGAGCAGGGAAGGAGACGCCGCGCCCCTAGCAACGGCTAGAGCAGCGCGGCATGATGAAGTCCCCCTCTCAAGGGTTCCCTCCAGAAACCAGAGTCGGTCTCAAAGGATGAGCAGCATGGAATCTGGAGACCAGAGATGTAGCATGCACATCACGGCCAGGAACCCAGGAACGATCTGCCACGGAGTAACCCTTTTAATGTATCAGATACTGCAGTTGTCTGTGGGTCACCACGAACCAAGAGCGGAGGAGGAGGAGCTCGGAGCTGGGTATATCTATTCTTGATGTAAGGTTTAAGTAGTGAGATGTGGAAAACTGGATGTATGCGTAGGGTTTTTGGCAAGGCCACTTTGTAGGCAATAGGAGACAGTATTTTTAGGATCTTGTAAGGGCCGATAAACCTAGGCCCCAATTTGTGACAGGGTTGACATAGACGAATGTGTTGAGTAGAGATCCAAACACGTTCACCCACTGGGATGGCACGTACAGAAGGCCTATGACGATCAGCAAACTTCTTATATCTAGAGACAGCTGAACACAGCTGAGAGCGAATAAGTTGCCAATGTGTGGTGAGTTCAGTGACGTGTCGGTCTGCAGCAGGGACACCAGTGGACTGAGCTGAAAGAGAGAAGACACAAGGTTGATACCCTGCTGCAGCATGAAATGGAGAACATCGAAGAGAAGAGTGCCAATGAGTGTTTCTTTCCAGATCAGCTAGGGGTAGCAATTCAGACCAGTTGGTATGGTGAGCATTGACAAAGGCTCTAAGGTAGGCTTCAAGATCCTGGTTTGCTCTCTCAGTTAGTCCATTGGTCTGAGGATGGTAGCCAGATGACAAGGAAACAGTTGTTCCAATCAACTTACAAAAGGCTCTCCAGAAGGCAGAGATTAACTGTGGACCTCTGTCAGAAACAATATTCACAGGAATGCCATGAAGTCGCACCACATGCAAGAGAATAAAGGGACGACAATTCCTGAGCAGAAGGTAGTTTGGTTAAGGGTATGAAGTGAGCCAGTCTGGAAAAGCGGTCCACCACAACCCAGATAACTGTATGGTGGTCGGAAGAAGGAAGGTCCACAATGAAGTCTATTGTTATGTGTGTCCAGGGTCGTTTGGAAATGGACAATGGTTGGAGCAAGCCAGGAGGCAAGGATCGGGGAGTCTTGTTGGCCGCACAAATTGTGCAGGCTTTCACATAATCCTGAGCGTCAGACTTCATAGTAGGCCACCATACATGTTGGGAAAGATACTTGAAAGTCTTAGTCGAACCAGGATGTCCTGAGAGTCTGCTCTCATGAGCCCAGGCTAGCACAGGGATGCGTAGGTTCAGAGGTACAAAGAGGATATTGGAGGCCATGGGGGCACCTGGAGGTTTACTAGACTGAGCACATTGCAATCTTTGCAGAACAGTGGTATTGAGTTGAGCAACCACACAGGAGGGGGGTATGATGTGTTCGATATGAGCTTCTGTGAAATCATTTGAGTGAGGGAACTGACGGGAAAGGGCGTCCGCCTTCTTGTTCTTGGTCCCAGGAAGATAAGAGGCCACAAAGTTAAAACGGGAAAAGAATAAGGCCCACCTGGCCTGTCGAGGATTGAGTCGATGAGCAGTCTCTAGGTAAGTCAGATTCTTGTGGTCGATGAGAATCTGAATAGGATTTGCGGTGCCCTCTAACCAGTGATGCCATTCAGTCAAGGCCATCTTAATGGCTAAGAGTTCACAATTACCCACATTGTAGTTCCTCTCAGCAGGAGTAAAGTGTTTAGAGAAAAAGGCTACAAGGTGTGACTTGGAAGTCAAAGGGTCCCTCTGGGTAAGAACTGCTCCACACCCTATCTCGGAGGCATTAACCTCTAGAGTGAACTGTAGGTCAGGATCAGGATGGTGAAGCACAGGAGCTGAACAAAAAGCCTTTTTCAGACAATAGAAGGTGTTTATGGCCTCAGGAGGCCAATGTTTACAGTCTTCCATTTACAGTCTTCCATTTTGTCAATTCAGTGAGAGGAGCTACTGTTTGAGAAAAGTTCTTTATAAACTTGTGGTAGTAATTGGAGAATCCCAAGAACCTCTGCAATTCCTTTAAAGAGGTAGGTTGAGGTTATTCTAGTACTGCAGGATCCATGGCAAAACCCTCCTTCGAGACATAACCAAGGAATTGGATTTTCTCTTGATCAAACTCACACTTTTCTAGTTGGCTACCAAGGAATTCTCTCTGAGGCAAAGAAGCACCTGTCTCATGTGCCTATGATGCTCCTCTAAAGTGGAAGAGAAAACAAGGATATCATCCAGATAAACAATGACAGTGCGGTTGAGGAGGTCACGGAAGACATCGTTGACAAATGCCTGAAAGACTGTAGGGGCGTTACACAGCCCAAAGGGCATTACATGGTATTCGTAATGCCCAGATATTGTGTTAAAGGTGGTCTTCCATTCGTGGCCTGGAAAGATGTGAATCAGATTGTATGCCCCACGTCCAATTTGGTGAAAAAGCGAGCATCCTGTAGTGAGTTATACAGTTTGGTGATCAATGGTATGGGATAGAGATTCTTGATGGTTATGTTGTTCAAGGCCTTGTAGTCAATGCAGGGTCTGAGCCCACCATCCTTCTTACTGACAAAAAAGAAGCCAGCCCCAGCAGGAGAGGAGGAAGGGTGAATGAACCCTTTAGCTAGGTTCTCATGGATGTGCTCCTCCATAGATTTTGTTTCAGCCTTTGAGAGTGGATAAGTCCTCCCTTTAGGAAGTGGGGCTCCGGGAAAGAGGTTGATCTTGCAGTCATAAGGACGGTGGGGTGGCAGCATGTCAGCTGCCTTTTTATCGAACACATCCGCAAAGTCTGTGTATACTGAAGGAAGGTTTGAAGGAGTCTGTACACTGGCTATGGGAATACGGGGCAGAGGAATGACTTTAGCAAGGCAGGAGTGGAAACAGGGGGTACCCCAGGAGGCCAGTTGTCCCTCAGCCCAATCAAACTGTGGATTGTGTACCCGAAGCCAGGGAAAAACAAGGATGACAGGCTGTGCTGGGGAATGAATGACCTCAAACTGCAGCTGATCAGTGTGGAGGACTCCCACAGTCAGGGTCAGGGGTGCTGACTCAAAATGGATCATGCCCAAACCAAGGGGGGTGCCATCCAGGGTGGTTATTTTGAGACAATGTCTTTTCTGTAGAAGAGGCAAACCAACTTGAATCATAAAACGGTGATCCAGGAAGTTTCCAGCTGCCCCTGAATCAATGAAGGCTTGAGTGTGGACAGTATTCTGAAGGAAGGTAAGGGTAACAGGTACCAGGATCCGAGAGGAGTGAGGGGATTTCGTTAAGACCATGCTTAGAGGTACCCCAGTGTTATCCCCTAAGCATTGGCTTTTCCCGGCTGAATGTCACAGTCCTTCACTTGGTGGGTGTTAGATCCACAATAAAAACATAGTCTCAGTCTCCTTCTTCTCTGTCTTTCAGACTCTGAAGGTTTAAAGGAGGAGAGATCCATGGGTTCCTCTACTGAGGTAACTGGAGTAGCTGAAGGGGTAGCAGTTACTGCCGAAACTGGGCGAACAGGAGGACGGGAGGAAAGTTCTATCTCTCTCGGCTTGCCTTTCCTGAAAACGAGAGTCCAGATTGATACAAAGTGCTACAAAGTCTTCCAAAGAAGAAGGAATATCACGATGAGTTCATCTTTGATGCATTCATGGAGACCTCTCCTAAAGACTGCCTTGAGAGAACTGCCATCCCAAGTGGTTTGAAGTGCCAAGGTGCAGAACTCGATGGCAAATTGTGCCACAGTTTTATTGCCTTGACGGAGATCCAGGAGAGAATATTCTGCAGCAGAGGTACGGCCAGAAGTCCCAAACACAGAAGACAAAGCAGAAATGAACTAATCAGCATCATACAGGAGTGTAGCATTCTGTTCCAAAAGGGGAGAGACCTAGGCTAAAGCCTTGTCCTTTAGCAAGGAAATGATAAAGGTGACCCTTGACTGATGAGACTGGAAAGTGTGAGGATCATTGCGGAAGTGCAGCCTGCATTGGTTTAGAAATCCCCTGCAGTCAGTAGTACCTTCATACTTGTCAGGCAAGGGTATCTGGGGTATACTTCCAGAAGCAGAGGAAGATGTCACAGCACTTGGAGTAGGGGCTGTGGTGTAGCAACAGGAGCGGCATCCCTCGCTGCAACTATTAAGGAGAGTTGAGCGGTAATAGTCTCTAGCTTGGAATCCATATTCTGCAACTGTGTGGTATGGGTTCCCAACATCTGTCCCTAAAGATAAACAGCTCATGCCACCTCATCTGGCTGCATGGCCCAAGTATAATGTAATGCTCGTGGGATACTCATCTATCAGACTAAACTCCACCAGTAGTCTTGTTATCCCAGCGTCGAGCCGGAATGATAGGGAATATCCCAGAGCAGAGAAAGTTAATGAGATGAGGAAGGCGGCACTCACCACAGGCAGGACAGTCCCCAGTGGCAACAGCAGAGCAGTCCAAGGATAAACCACTAGAATGGTCAGGTAGACAGGGTCTCGCAACAGTAAAGCAATCCAAGGGCACACCACTAGAATGGTCAGGCAGGCAGGGTTTGGCAACAGTAAAGCAGTTTAATTCAAAGAAAGAACAGGAGCACTGGAAGATGTATCAGTAGCATTTATTGCCAACAAATTGCTACAATAAAATCCATCAAAATTTCAAAAGTATCTTGTGTCAAATTTTCAATTTCCTCAACAGTTGTACATGACAGCAAAACGGATGACTTGCAATGGGAGGAAAAGAAGATTAGCAGCTGACGCGTTTCGGCTTCCTAGCCGTAGTCTTAGCTGAATAAAACTTTAAAACAGGAGCCCTTTTTCAAGGGCCATCTTCCCTCCCATTGGTCAACTGTTTAAGCCAATCAAATGATTCATTACAATGCTGTACACTTTTTCATCAACAAAGGAGGAAGAGAAGAAGAGTGAGAGCAGCTCCACTAAACATACAGTATACATACATGCAAATTCATAAATTGAAAAAGCATTAGTGATAATGATAATTGCCAGTCCATATATACAGTAAATTTATATATAGAGTCTATCATAAATGATTGGTTGAGTGTTCAAAATGCACATAACTGCTGAATTTTTTAAATACTCTCTAGAGTTCCCTATATAGACATATATGGTACATAATCTTTAGTATACTGTGTGTATCTTTTCCCTTTCATGGACCTTGCATATTGATGCCTTCACATAAATTGATGTTAGGGAATCTATGTTGTGGAATGACCTATTTACTGCCAATAGTTGATTAAATCAGGTAGAGTTTAGGCCTGTTGGTGTTCTGGTCTTTAATTTAAAGATCCAGAACACCTCCTGTCTGCCCAAAGCCTTTTCTCTGTCACCTCCTCTTGAGAGTATAGACAGCCTCTCAATAGCAGTCCATTTAAAGCTATCTGTGCTTTTATCATGTACCTGTACAAAGTGTTGTACCGGGGTGTACTTTTTCTACCTATTCTGATTGTAGAAAGATGTTCCCTGATTCGGGAACGCACCTCCCGAGTAGTTAAACCTATGTACTCTCACATTGGTCGCAGGTGATCATGTAAATTACAAACTTGGATCTACAGTTGATACATGAGTTTATTTCAAACTGTTGCCCTGTTACAGTGGATCTGAACGTGTCCCCACATATCACCTTCTCACAGGCCACAAAGTCTCTAAAATTACACCTGTGCAAACCTTTGATAGTCAGCCAAGCTGATCCTCTTGTATATATCAATCTTTATTTGGTTTTTAGGCATAACAAATGAAATGAAGCAGTGCATAGAATTCTTGTACAATTCTGGTAATAATAATGAAAATAAAAATATATGCTCCACATTCCCTCTGGCTTAATGTGAACAATGTACATATTCGCCTATTGTATTGCATTGATCTGAATTATCTTATAACCTAAACAAACTATTTACAAACTCAACCAAATTACCGAATCTCTTACCTTTTTAACCATACATACCATCAGGACCCAGTGACCTCCCTCCTGTTGTCTTTCTATTAAGTCAGTCCCATGTCCGTGTTTTTGTCGAAATGCACTGATGTCCGGAGGTAGGGGAAATGCATAGATTACTACAACGCATCTTTGGTCTTGCGCCAGTCTCTATCTATCTCACGTCACACTCGAGTCTCGGGAAAAGGTCCTACTGTTAAGGGGAGGTCTAAGCTGCAAGTCTTCCCATAAAAACTTAAGGTCCAGGAAGAAGGCTAATTTGTTGTTTTTAAAATAATCATATTCTTCCATTAATAGGGTGTCTTTCATAATAGCAAGCCATTCTTTAAAAGAGGGACTTAATTGAGACTTCCATTTTCTAGCAATCAGAAGTCTAGCTGTGTTTAGTGTGAATTGAATCAGTCTACCTCTTAGTCTACATTTGCAAGGTGCTGGGAGGTTTAGCAATGCGACTTCGGGTTCTAATATGTATTGAGTCTCTACGCCTAGTATGGTGTTAATGGTGTCTTGAATCATTTCCCAGAAGGGCCTTATAATGGGGCATTCCCACCAAATGTGTAATATAGTTCCTTTCATCCCACACCCACGCCAGCAAAGTCCAGAGGACAGAGGGAAAATGCTCTTCAATCTGGAGGGAGTGAGATACCATCTAGTCAATAGCTTAAAATTGGTTTCTAAAAACTTCGTGGAGGAAGAAGATTTTCTAATACTGTGAAAGATGTGTTCCCAGTCCGCGTCTGTTAATTTTTTACCTAGATCTTTGTGCCAACGGTCTGCATAGTCGGGTAAAGCCCCTTTTTGAGCATTAATTAATAATCTTTTGGCCATGGACAGAGTGTGATGGGCTGGGAGGTTTAACGAGCAAGCTAGTTCGAATGGGGTTAGCTTTCTGAGAAGTGAATCTTTTTGTGGGTGGGTTTGTACAAGGTGATGTATTTGGTTGTATTTTAACCAATTAGTGAAAGCTCCTCCTAATATATCATTCAATTCATGTCTCTGTTTTAGTTTGCCATCCTTAGTCAGAGAGAAGAGAGGAACTGTAAATCCCATTTCCCACATGTTTAAATTTGCCTTGTCGAATCTAATACCCCCGGACAACTCCGCATTTGGAGATATAGGACACATAGGGGAACTCAAAGTGGAAACTTGTGGGTGCTTTCTAACTACCTTATCCCATACGTCAAAGACATGTGAGAGTAGAGAGTACTGTTTTAACCAGGGTGGTCTATTCTGTTTTGCTATCCAACATAGTGCCCCGGGGTGAGGTGTGTGTAAAATGTGAGAGTCCATCGGTATCCAAGCCTTCCTGTCTTTATTTCTGTGCCAGTCTATTATTCTTTGTATGCTTGTGGCTTGGTAGTAAGTCTCTATATTTGGAAGACCCAGCCCTCCTTCTCGAACTGCCCTGTACATTGTCTTCTTTTTAATTTGTGGTTTAATTGAACCCCAGACAAATTGATTTAGAACCCTTTGAGTTTGGTAAAGGCATTTTATTCTCTTAATCATTTTTTCTCCCAACCCTATTCTACTCAACGTGGCTAATAAAAAGTTCCAATCAAGGCGATCAAACGCCTTTTCGGCATCTGTTGATAAAATCACCATTTCTGTGTTCATTACTTTTGCGTGTTCAATTAGCTGGAGGGCCCTAATGGTGTTGTCCCTCGCCTCCCTCCCTGGGACAAAACCTGACTGATCTGTGTGGATAATTTGAGGTAGCACTCTGTTTAGTCGGTCTGCTAAAATCTTTGTGTATATTTTTAAGTCCGTGTTTAATAAAGATATAGGTCTGTAGTTACATGTTTGTTTAGGGGATTTCCCCGGCTTGGGAATTACCGTGATATGAGCTTCAAAAAATTCTCTGGGGAGATGGCCCGAGTCATCAATATGGTTGTAAAGAGCTAGTAAATGAGGTGCTAGTTGATATTTAAATTGTTTATAATATGAATTAGAGAACCC
Source organism: Bombina bombina (assembly GCF_027579735.1). Classification (NCBI taxonomy): domain Eukaryota; kingdom Metazoa; phylum Chordata; class Amphibia; order Anura; family Bombinatoridae; genus Bombina; species Bombina bombina. The sequence continues at coordinate 655,449,294 of NC_069499.1, forward strand.
GTCAGGACCTGGACTTTTATTGGCTGGTAAATTTTCTATAGCGTCTATAACTTCTTTTAAGGTGATTTGCCCTTCTAAACCCTCTCTGTCAGTTGGCTGAATTTGATTTAGGTCAGAGTCCTGGAGGTATTCCTCCAGGGCCCTGTTTTGGGATGAGTTATTGTGCGTGGGAAGATTATACAGATCTTTGTAGTATTCTTTAAATGTTTGTGCTATTAGTTTGGTGTCTGTTATATCTGTCCCTCCTCTATCTATCATACTGAAGATATAGTTATGTAGAGATTTGCTTTTTAATGCTCTCGCTAGCAAAGCTCCCGCTTTATTCCCCCCCTGATAATATATTTTTTTCAAATATAGCGCCTTTCTACAAGCTTCCTTGTTCAGAAAGTCTCTCATGAGTTCTTTGGCATCGATGAGAGCTTTTTGGAGGTCTCTATCCAAAGGATTATGTTTGTGTGCTATTTCTGCCGTTTGAAGTGTCTGTGTTAGTTGTAAGAGGTAAGCGTTTGATTTGCGTTTGTAGTGGGCTTTGTCTTTCAGAAAATGTCCCCTTACAACGGCTTTATGTGCTAGCCAGACCGACGGTGTCTCATATGAGGTACCTAAATTTGTCTGAAAATAATCAGTGATATTTTTACTTGTTTGCTGTAATAAAATGGGGTCACGGAGTCGCGCCTCATCCATCCTCCACAAAAAGGGTAATATTGGAGCTGAGGGCCAATCTAAATTAATCGAAACAGAGGCGTGGTCAGACCACGCGGCTGTCTGTATGTTAGCGTCTCTAAGTAAGGACAGGCTTTTATGTTCCAGGAGCCAGTAATCGATCCTAGAATAAGACCTCGCTGGGTTGGAGTAGAAAGAATAGTTGCGTGTGGTCGGATGGACATATCGCCAGGTGTCTAGTAGTGTGAGTTTTCTTAAGGTATTATTAATCGATTGTCTAGAACCTTTGGCTACTGAGCTGTGGCCTTGTGAGCAATCCATTGTTGGGATCAGTGCAACATTAAGGTCCCCTCCCAGAATCAAAGTCCCCTTCTGGATTTCTAAGAGTTTGTTTCCAAGCCGCTTTATAAATTGGGCTTGGCCTGTATTGGGGGAGTAGACATTCACCAGTGTGACCATTCTGTTGAACAGTGTACCTATCAAGACAATAAATCTACCCTCCCTGTCTGTGTATTTATCAATTAGTTGGAAGGGGGTGTGTTTGCTAAATAGAATTCCTACTCCGTTAGTCTTTTTCTTATGGGAATGGAGAAAGGAGACTGGAAATTCTCTGGATTTGAAAGTGGGTTCCCTATCCCTTAGGAAATGTGTCTCTTGTACAAATATTATGTTCGCCCTTTCCCTTTTAAAACTGTTAAGAGCTATGGAGCGTTTTGTGGGGGAATTGAGACCCTTACAATTTTGTGAAATTAAAGTGATTTCCCTGTGTGCTGCGCCCATTATTCCTTTGAGTTATAATTGTGCTTACCCTTTCCCTGGTTCTGAAGGTGGCGGTGCATGTGAGTATGTATCGGGCTTACCCTGCTGGATCTGTCTTCTTTCAAGGATGGAAGGTATGATGTCAAGTCAGTAGGTGTATTAGTTGCTGTTAGATTGGTCCTTAGGTATTGAGAGACAAAAACAAGCTTTAGAGATTCGGTTAAAACTGAAACAAATAACTTAATTAACATATTAACAGAATACAAAAAGGGATTATAAATCCCAGAACTAGACTCTATCCCTATGGAGAGAGTCGCTGGGGTAATAATTCAACCAGAAGGGTTGAATTGCACCCGTAGGGTAACACTCATAACTATCAGTACTTTGTATTTTTCATATTCAATGAGGTGCTGTGGAAAAAAAGGATTAAATTAGCAAGACATAAACAAGCAGAGTATTCAAAAGTAAAGCAATCATAAATAGGGAGTGTGTACTCCCAACAGTCTTTTCATTTCAGCAGAAACTCTTCCTAGCTCTTCATGAAGAGATTCAGACCAATTCCGGTGAATAAGTCCTGTATTAGCAAGATATTACTCTCAGCCGGTTTCTAGCTCTGAACTTGGTTTATTTTGAACTGTGGATATGTCCCTAGATCGTTTCTTGGACACTTTTCTCCAGTTGGATCCCTGTGGTTGTAGTTGAGTAGTATCCTCTTTTCGAGTAGTATTTCTAGATGGATCCAGAGGGGGGAGTGAGGGGAGAGGGATGTCCAGAGATCTACAAAATTGTTCCAGGTCATCGGATGATCTGTATGTGATTAATCTGTTATTTTTCATTACTCTGATACTGAACGGGAATCCCCATCTATAGCTCAAGCCTTGATCTTTTAAGTGGTTTGTAAGAAATCTCACTTCCTTCCGATTTTGAAGTGTGATGGGGCTAAGGTCAGCATAGAATTGTAATTTTTGCCCGTCGATCTGAAAAGATTGTTGTTTTCTCGTCATGGACATAATTCTTTCTTTATCCGTGTATTTATGAAATCTGAGAATAACATCTCTTGGGGGTTCTCCGTTTCTCGGGGGCGGTCTCAGGGCTCTATGAGCTCTGTCTAGTAGTATATCTTCCATTTCTTGGTCACCAACCAGATGTTTGAAAACCCTTTGTAGAAAATTTGGTAGCTCATCTGAGGATATTTTCTCCTGTATACCCCTTATCCTCAAGTTTTGCCTTCTCCCTCTATTATCCAAATCTTCCAATTTAGAATTGAGAAATTCTATCTGCGATTCTTGTGTGTCGATTTTCCTTGTAAGAAGGTCAAGAGTGGAGGTAGTTTCTTCGTCCTGATCCTCTAAATATGCTACTCTCCCCCCCAACTCCGCCACCTCTTTCTTAATTCCGGAGAGGCCGTCTTTGAGTACTTGATTGACTTGTTGAAAAAAGTTGGTTAGATCTGTTCTCGTGGGTAATTCCTTCAGATCATCTCTAGTTATAGGGGAGTCTCTCTGATGAGGTGGGGAATCTGGGCCTTCTTCTTGTAACTGCTGAGAATCCTCTCCCTCTGCAGAGGGTGTTGCTTGCAGTTTTTGAAAAAAGGTGTTCATCTTATTGCTTGGCGTGTTTGTTGTTTTAGAGCCCTTGTTTGCTCTGTTTAGTTTCCTGGTCGTCATTTTAGGTAGGCTGGGTGAATACAATTGTGTGATGGGGACTCTTGTAATACCCTGTAAATCCTACCAGTTTGATAACTGAGATTTGGTTCTTAAGATTTCTTTTCCAGAGTCTACGCAAAAAAAATAAAAAATAAATCCCAGAGAGCCCTGAGCGTTCTCTGTTCTAGAGGTGTTCTTTTGTGAAAAGGAAGTATAAAATATAAAATAAAAATAAAAGAGTAAGAGAGTCAGTGGCTACTTTATCTTCCCATGCAAGTCCTTTTGTTATGACATAAAAGTTATGTCTAATATGAGTGGTTGCTTTCTATGTCTGTTGATAAAAGTAGTCTCTAATTTTCCTCTTAGTTTCTAGAATGTCTTATTGTGTTTTTCATAAAGTTCTCTTATAATTGCAGAGCGGAATTACTTTAGCTTATCCGGAATGGATTATTCTTTATTAGGTCTGCTAGACATGAGAAGGGCTGATGCTAATCTGTATAACACTTCCTGAAGCTGTATGTTGTCTCATCTGGGCGATCAATAGTGTATATAACAGTTTGTCTTAAAGGCTATGTTTTACATTTTACTGCCCACAGGTATGTGTTTATCCGTTTTGAGGCCTTGCTGGTGCTATAGTAAAGGCGGCACCACGGGGTTTCCCGGCCTAATTAACAGGGGCGCTGCGTAAAAGTCTGACCGGAACAATTTGCGGGCTATGAACCAAGCCGTGACCCTACTCACTCACCCTACCGCCACTTCACTTCTCTTGTCCAGACCTCTGGTGCTTAATCTGGGCCTCTGCAGCGCTGATATGTTCTGTGTTGGTCGTTGGCCCGTCCGGGGTTTCCCGGTCTTGCAGCAGGGACGTGTTCTTTCAGTTAGTTTAAAGTGCGGTAGATTAGCTTACATGATATTTTTTTCCTCTCCGTTACCCTCCGCTGTCTCTGCTGTCATCTCTGATGCTGAATAGCCTTAGTGTAGGGCTCTCTTTTCGAGTGCTATCCCTTTGGGTGCCAATTTAGATACGGAGCATTACATAAGTGCGGCCATCTCAGGGCATGGTCGGCTCCGCCCCCCCAAGCTGATCCTCTTGATTGGGAAGCCCTAAGCTTTGTAGGGGACACAATTTTACCTATAGTTTTGCTTTTCTTGTATGCAAAACGGCACCATTGTCTAGATATATCTGTTAGACCCTCATCGACTGATAACACCGAGAAGTGTTTCCTAAGAATACTACATATTTTGGAGTATTCTTCTGAATAATCTGTTATAAAAAGTATGCTCTTATTAGAGGCTCTATCCTCTATTTCCTTATTGGGTAATAGCAAATCATTCCTGTTTAGAATGTTTACAGGTTCCCTGGCCTTACTGATGTCTTTAGGCCTGTTCGTTATGGGTACAGTTTCTTTTGACCCTCATGAACTGTACTTTCGCCACAGCCTTGAACACACTGGGGGGATGGCAGCTCTTAGCATGCAGCAGTGTGTTACCTGTTATGTGCTTGTGATACATTGTAGAGAATACCTTCTTGTCTGGTACCCCCGTAAGAGTAATATCCAGGTAGTTTATACTGTCCTTATTGTATTCAAAAGTGAATTCAATACCTTTATCGTTCTCATTTAGATAGTTAATGAAATCAGAGATTTCCAATGTACTCCCTTTCCACAAAAATAGGAGGTCATCGATGAACCTCTTGAAAAAAACAATGTTTTGTCTGTATGGATTTCCCTCTCCAAATATGTGGTCCTCCTCCCACCAACCCATGAACAGGTTGGCGTAGGAGGGGGCAAAATTTGCCCCCATTGCCGTGCCACACATTTGGAGAAAGAACTGACCATTGAACTGACCATTGAATTAAAAAAAATTGCGAGTCAATAAGAAATTCGTAACTCTCAGTACAAACTCATTCAAATTAGGTTCATTGGTGTAATATTGATGCATGAAGTGTTCCACGGCTTTAAGGCCTTGCTCATGTGGAATGGACGAGTACAATGACTTAACATCCACTGTCACCCATACATAACTTTCACACCAGTCAATATTGGAAGTCAGATTAATTATATGTTTTTTATCCAAAACATAGCTTGCTAATGACTTAATCATGGGCTGCAACAGTGCATCCAGCCATTCAGACAGATGCTCCAAAAGGGACCCGATGCCACTAACGATGGGTCTTTCCTTCACCTCGGTAAAGTGGGGAATGGGTAATAAAGTGATTATCTATGTAACGCTCATGGGATACTCCTCTATCAGACCAAACCCGGCCAGTAATCTTGTTATCCCGTTGCTGAGCCGGAATGATAGGGAATATCCCAGAGCAGAGAAAGTTAATGAGATGAGGAAGGCGGCACTCACCACAGGCAGGACAGTCCCCAGCGGCAACAGCAGAGCAGTCCAAGGATGAACCACTAGAATGGTCAGGCAGGGTCTGGCAACAGTAAAGCAGTCCAAGGGCACACCACTAGAATGGTCAGGCAGGCAGGGTTTGGCAACAGTAGAACAGTCCAGCAGATTAAGGGTTAAGGCAGGTAGAGTAGTCAGACAGGCAGGTTCAGCAACAGTGATCAATCCAGCAAGGTAAGGGTTAAGGCAGGTAGAGTAGTCAGGCAGGCAGGTTCTGTAACAATATGGGGCACAAGAAAGAATGATCTGTCACACCCAGGAGCACACAAAGTAACACCTATACTTGGGCAGTGACAGATCGTTCTACAAAGATTTACATAGGCACAGATTCGCACCACTGAGGTCCGCCCGGCATCTGGAGCCGACACTGCCCCCTATCGAGCAGGGAAGGAGATGCTGCGCCACAAGCAACGGCTAGAGCGGCGTGGCGTGACAATCTATCTTTTTAAAAATAAAATTTTTGGAGTTGACTGTCCCTTTAATCATATGCATTTTTTTTAAAGACCACTAAAACAAATTACTTGAAAGGTTCCATGAATGTAGTGATTAAAAATTTACTCATTAAATATGAAATCATAACCTATAAAAATCAGGCTTATTATAGAAACCGTGATTTCAGAAGTTATTTATATATGTGACTAAACATTTCAGGCTTTTATTTATTTTGTTTGGTCATATATTTTAAACATATTAATCAAACCCAGTGTATAGTATAAAAACAAATAATAATACAAAAAATATATATATATATATTTAATATTTTCTACTAATAAATTAAGGGTAACCATTTTATGAACACAGTAAATGTCTGTCTCAATTTTCTAGAAAAGTGACATATTTACTTTACAGATAATTCATATTCATAAAGATGCCAATTATATCTGTTAATGTAGTTTTTCCCTCTCTGTGAAGTGGCTTTGTATTCTACCAAGGGTCTGTTTTGTCTATAACTGATGACCTTACGAGGCTTTTAGTCAATAAAATAATTAATGCTGTATATCTGCCAGTAACTTGGCAAGGTTCAGATTCTGTATTCAACACATCTCACCGAATAAGAGATTTTCCAAATGCAAACAAAGCACAGCTAATATGAATCTTAATTGGCAGCATAATGAGCATTAACTTTTGTAATTATCTGTATGAGCATCATTAACATGGGTTGGCCCATTGACTTTTAAAAGACTTGTTTTTGCAAACATCAAAATAATAAAAATGTTTCCCGCAAGCATCTTGATCTCATTATCAATAATGCTTTTTGTAATATTAATATCTTCATGTAATAGTTTTATCAAACACATTATATTGAAATGGCTTGCTATAAAATAATTTGAACTTTTATATTTTTTTCACAGTTTTTTTTTTTATTAATTCATGGTTTTAATTTGCTAAAATCCAAGAGTGACATTAGCAGAAGGTATAGCAGACAACTTAAAGGGACAGTAAGCATCCTGAGACTTAAATAAAAAATATTAAGTCGTAAAACAACTTTGCAATATAAATTCATTGTTTATTTCCCCTTTCATGTAATTTAGTTCTTAAAATATAAAGGCCTTGGTTAGCTTTGCTCTCTGCACATTATAGCCTAAATTGGCTACTAAATAAAATAGATGATGGGTGGAGTTGGACTATTGAAAAACACTTGCAGCATACATGATGTTAATTTGTTTTAAAATGTTTATACTTGGCTGATATCCTAACAGTAATATGTTCTAATTGTCTCAAAATCCTTAGTTTATACTCTTTCAGTACTCATTTGTGGATTTAGAGCATAATATTTAATAATCGTTATTTAACTAATATGATTTTATATATTACGCACTAAAGGCCATAGTCTAACAACCTTTATTAAATTTGATTAGTGGCATAATGCAAAATGCTGATCCTATTTAACTTTGTTTTTGTAAATGTTACTGTAGCATCCGCTTTTATTAATTACAAACAGATAAAAACAATACATATACAGTAGCTGTGTTTGACATCTACTAATACAATTAGGAGCGGTTTCAGTTAGAAGGAAGTCAGAGTCCCTGATTGGTTAAGCAGCTTAAATACAGACATCCCAACATTCCCAGGAGTTCCGGGAGTCTTCTGCATTGAAATAGAGGCTCCCTGACACCCGCAAGCTAAACACAATATCCCGGAAACTTGCCTGTGCCAGGAGAGGAAGCGAGTCACCCACAATGACAGTGATATGTAGTAAGCCAGGAACAAGTGAGGCAGTGACAGACACAGGGAGGTAAAGTAATTTTACTGCACTCTAATATATGCAGTATTATGGCATATGCATGCTTCAGGGCTGATTCTGCTAAGTTGCTTAATCAGTTGCTGTGATCCAGGCCCCGCCCCCTCCCACTAGCGCAGGCTTTCTACAGACAGGAGGAAGAAGTGCACAGTGAGGAACTTTTGGTGGGCAGGGTTGGCTTTAGAAAGAGGCAGTAGCTGTTCCACTTGGCATAGCGCTAGAGGGGTATATGGGCTAGATATGAGAGTTCATGAGGATCATTCTTTCAGCTGTCCCAGGACAGACACACTAAAATGCTGCTTAGAAATCCTTTACAATGGGAGGTGGCTACTGAGGAACTTTTGAGGTAAAATATCTTTCTTTTTTACATAGAGATGTTCAGGAGATATTTTCTAGTCAACTTTTTACAGCTATGCTGCATCACTTTAAAGTGTTTAAATATTTGGGTATTTTGGCCCTTTAAGAAGCACTGAGCAAACTTTTTCCGCTCCAACAGGAAGGGGGTAGGGAATGCACACACATAGCTGTTACCAATGCAGGCTAATAATAACATTGCTGGTGAGTGGAGGTTCTGTACAATGGCAGATCTGCAGTTTCAATGTAAGCAGGCAGCCAGAGTATTGTTAGTATTGTCTAGCAATCTCCTCCTCCCCTAACTTTACCCTCACTCGGTATCATAAGCCTTAGACAGGAGGGCAGTAAGATAAAAAAGATAAGGTATTAAGGTCAAGAAGTTATTGTGCTTGGATGATGTGTCTGATCTTATACTGCTGTTTTATTCCCCTGCAACTCTGACCAAATAACTATACATTCCCCCTTTTAGATGATTAAAGGGCCATAATACCCAAATGTTTAAACACTTGAAAGTGATGCAGCATAGCTGTAAAAAGCTGACTAGAAAATATCTCCTGAACATCTCTATGTAAAAAAGAAAGATATTTTACCTCAAAAGTTCCTCAGTAGCCACCTCCCATTGTAAAGGATTTCTAAGCAGCATTTTAGTATGTCTGTCCTAGGACAGCTTAGGTGATGAGCCTCGTGAACTCTCATATTATTTCACCAATCAGGTAAAGGAAGCTTACTATGAAATCTCATGAGAGTTAAGTCAAATCTCATGAGATCACAGTAAAAGAGTTCATGACCTCAGCACTGCTGATGCTGATTGGCTGCTGTTCATTTCTTCATTTTTTTATTTTTACCTGCAGCTGGGAGCAGGTGAAGTATAACTTTTTACACAGAACTTACTCTGCTGAGCTGAGGAGATTGTGAGGTAAAATATCTTCCTTTTTTACATAGAGATGCTCAGGTATTTTCCTGTCAGCTTTTTACAGTTATAGAGATGCTCAGGTATTTTCCTGTCAGCTTTTTACAGTTATACTGCATCAGTTTCAAGTGATTTAGATTATGAGTATTATGTCCCTTTAACTCTCTGAGCTGTCAAGACTAAACCCATCACTTAATAAAGGGACATTAAACCCCAAAATTTTCTGTCATGAATCAAGTAGAGAATACAATTTTAAACAACATTCTAATTTACTTATATTATCTAATTTGCTTCATTCTTTAGATATACTTTGTTGAAAAAATAGCAATGCACACGGGTGAGCCAATCACACAAGGCATCTATGTGCAGCAACCAATCAGTAGCTACTGAGCCTATCTAGATATGCTTCTCAGCAAAGCATATTAAGAGAATGAAGCTAATTAGATAATAGAAGTATATTAGAAAGTTGTTTAAAATTGCATGCTCTTTCTAAATCATGAAAGAAAATATTTGGGTATCATGCCCCTTTAACTCTTCTGTTTCCTCATCTGCCTTTAACCACATCACGGCCAGTTAAATATTTGTTAACTATTATTGTACTGAACAAAGATGCTACAACTTGTGTATGTATTATATATGTATATAAATATATATATATATATATATATATATATATATATATATATATATATATATATATATATATATATATATATAATTTATGTTTTTTTCTCTCTCTCTTGTATTTACAGTGTGGGGGAGACGGGACACCTCCCTGAAATGAGTCTTTGCAGGTTGGGATGCCTGGAAAAAAGAAGTAGTAGTGACATGACATCACCTATGATTAAGCTCTAGAGCAGTGTGAAAAGCATTAGGGGGCCATTCCTTGTATCCCTGCATTTTTGGCTTTTTAACTTTGTTGAAATAATCATGTTTTTTTTTTTGTTTTTTTTTACTTTAAAACCTCCAGAGTGCAAAGGCTTTTTGTTCTTTTCCAATGTTATTGGCGGATTGGACCCTACCGCACACGTGATGCACCGTTTGACTTCTGGGTAATGTAGTTTTCAGTTCCTTACTACAACGACAGCCCATGTGTTTGTGGCAACTTTTGATGACGTCACACGCTGGAACTGCTTCTCGTTTGCCTGCATGGACAGGGTCTTACCGTTCATGGATTACAGTGCAATATCGATCCCTCTGGATGGTAAGATGATGAAATAAAATAACCAAGGAATGACCGAGTGAGTAAGAAAGTATACTTGCTGGTACAATTTGATGTTCCTTTATTACATAATTATTGTATGAACAGGACCCATTTTTAGGACATTTCTTTGCACAATAATTATCTTTTTTTGCTTATCACAAAAGCAAGTTGCTTAAGTAAGCAAGGGATTGTGCCTTACATATCTTAAACAAATAAAAAACTAAATACCCAGTTGATCAAATTTAAGGTGGTAGAGAAATATAATTTTTTTGTAAACATGCAGGCAAAATCTGTTAGCTCAACAGGATCACTATTTGATGTAAATAAAAGAAAGGCATTTTTTGACACTGTCTTTAACACTAAAGATAAAGGGGTTGATGATGCATCAGACTTGGGGGCATATTTATCAATGTGCGAGCGGACATTATACGCCGCACATCGATAAATGCCGACAGCATATGCTGTCAACATTTATCATTGCACCAGCAGTTCTTGTGAACTGCTGGTGCAATGCCACCCCCTGCAGATTCGCAGCCAATCGGCCGCTAGCAGGGGGTTTCAATCAACCCGATTATATTCGATCGGGTTGATTTCTGCCCGCGGAGCAGGCGGACAAGTTATGGAGCAGTGGTCTTTAGACCGCTGCTTCATAACTTCTGTTTCCGGCCTACCTGAAGGCGACCAGTCAAAATCTTTATTAAGCCCTTTGGGTTGTAGGGAATCAAGTTTCCTTATACAAAAGATCTCTCTTTTCTTTAACATTAGTTCCCTATCACCTCCCCTCCTGGATCTACTCACATGTTCTATCACTTGAAAATGCAATTGGCTTATATTAGGATCCATGGTCATACGAAGCTTGATAAATATGCTCCTTAATGTCTAAATTTATAGCCTTGGAAAATTTGTTTGCAACAGATCTGAGATTTAGGCGGGACAGTGTTACTTGAGCATTATTTGGAGTCAAACAGGATTCCTAAAGGGCTCGGTTTAAAGAAATTTCCCACATATTAATTTGAGGAACATGCCCTTATAGAAGAATGGAATGAAGCATTGACAACTTGCTCTCAAACCCTGAAAAAGGATAAACAGCGCAGAAGGGACAAGCTTAAAGAAAAAATAGTCTTAGACAAATTATTTTTAAAACCAGTGACACTTATAGTTCGTTAAAGGAACAAATAAAGGAAAGCATTAACAAATTGGATGATGAACCAGCAGAATTTAAAGGAACTAAATTTGATAGAGATCATCAGGACTATGATTCTAACAATGTCTAGAAACTGGCCATAATATAATAATAAAATATAGACATTGCCCAAGGTCTATAAGAAATCATTCCAAAGGAAGACATGTAAATCCATCAGGTTATGGTTTCACAACACAGCAGAACCTAACTCCAGAAGAATACAAAGCTCTAGACAATCTTAAAATTAATTAGGATATAGTCATCAGAAATACTTATAAGGGTGGTTCTGTAGTTGTCATCAATAAAAATGATTACATCTTGGAGACAGATAGACAACTCTCTGATGAGAATAATTAAAGGGACACTCAATCAAAAGTAAATTTTCATTATTCAGATAGAGCATGCCATTTTAAACAACTTTCCAATTTACTTCCATTAACAAACTGTGCGCTGTCTTTTTATATTTAAACTTTTTGAGTCACCAGCTCCTACTGAGCATGTGCAAGAATAAGTGTGTATGCATTTGTGAATGGCTGATGGCTGTCACATGGTACGTGTATTCATTTGTGATTGAATAATGGCTGTCACATGGTACAGGGGGAGTGGAAAAAGACAAACTTTTAAAACTGTCAGAAAAAAAAATCTACTACTCATTTGAAGTTCAGACTAAGTGCTATTGCATTGTCTTGTTATCTTGCATTTGTTGATTATGCAAGTCTACTGTGTTGACTGGTCCTTTAACAGAAGAGTTGCCGAATGACCCAACTAATAAATTTAAAAAAGGATTTAATTAGTTTATTACCTAAAAGTGTGTCATTGGGCATATTAAGTAAAAATTATGTAGACCAATTAATCCCTACATATCCAATTATTCCTATATTCCATCATATCCCAAAAATCCATAAGGATTTAAATAAGCCACCTGGTAGGCCCATAGTATCAGGAAGGATTCCATTCTTCAGCTGTTAGTGATAAAACTATACAGTTATAATAGAGATTAAAGTCATTCATTGCACAATATTAAAGCTATTAAATGGCAACTATAGATACAGAGTTTCTGTATTCTTGTATTCCTCATATACTTGGCATACAGGCAGTTAAAGGTGCAAAAACAGGTAAGAGAAATACACTCCTATAGGTTCTCAATACTGCTGCTCCCTAAAATACAGATGCTCCTCAAAGCAAATGTCAAACAAGAAATGTAGAACGACAACAAAAAGGGAGAGCGCTAAAACAATAGCTGATTGAGATACTATGAATAAGCTATATAGCTAAGATGAATATACTCTATATTTTGACTGGAATGACTGAATATATGAAATTACCTAAAAATTAAGCTAGTTGGCTGGTAATATAGTAATGACAAAAAATAATTTAAATGATTGTAAATTTTTTACTAAATATTTGCACAATAAAACATAACATCAATGAGTAAAAACAGTGAGCTCATAATTCTGTAATGAAAAATCTTTTCATTAAATGGTACCGTAAAAAAATGTATAAAATATTGGAATATATAAGAGATGAAAAAATAAAAAATATATAAAATCTTTCACACTGCAATGGAAGATTAAGTCAAACCTTAATAAGGTATTGTATAGTGCAGACAGAGCGGCGATGGATAAGTGTGATGAGATGGGTCAACCAAGCGGCGTCTATGCAAAGAAGAAACTAGCTATGCAGTGTCTGTGTTGAATCTGTGTACACTTCTGGGTCACGTGGTATGAAGGTTGTAGGATAGGGATTGGATGAAATCAACATGCCCTTTGTATCAATGTATCCGTATATCCATGGAATTTCAGCATTTCCAATACTGTATTGAAGATGGTCTGTATATCAAATGGACTTGGGTTAGCTTGTGAAGGATAACCTTGCATTGTAAAGGGTTAAACTGTCAAATGTCACAATTTCCAACAAAAAAAACAACTGGTGAACTAGGAAGGGGCATTGTGGAGGTGGTGGAGATTTTGTTGTTGTTGGAAATTCTAACATTTGACAGTTTAACCCTTACGATACAAGGTTATCGTTCACAAGCTAACCCAAGTCCATTTGATATACGGACCATCTTCAAATTCTATCTAGAACATTCCAAGAAGTAATGCAAAAAGGATCTTTTAGTTCAGAGTTTCTTGAGGCTACAGTGGTCACGATACTTAAGCCGGGGAAAAACCCTGAACAATGTAGCAGTTACCGACCCATTTCCCTTCTTAATTTAGACATAAAACTATATGGCAAATTGCTCACTAACAGACTATCGAAGGCCATTAACCCAATCATTCACTCTGACCAAGTAGGATTCATTCCTGACAGAGAAGGCCCAGACGCCACTAGATGCATTCTAGATATACTCAGTATAGCATCCAGGAGCCAGAGCCAATTCCTAGCCTTATCTTTAGACGCAGAGAAGGCTTTCGATAGGGTGAGGTGGACATATTTATGGTAGACAATGAAGATCTTCAATTTCCCAGCCCCTTTCCTTAAGGCTATACAAGCTCTATATTCTTGTCCCACGGCCCGGATTAAGGGAGTCGGCTTCCAATCAGAAACTATCACCATTACTAACGGCACAAGACAAGGCTGCCCCTCTCCCCCCTCCTCTTTGCTCTCGCCATAGAGCCTCTAGCACAAGCAATAAGGATAGACCCTCGCATAAGAGGTTTGACATCTGGAAATAATTTGCATAAAATATCCCTATACGTGGACAATGTGACTCTTTTTTTGACTTCCCTGACTACTTCCTTGACAGAAGTATTTAGGATTATTGAAATCTTCAGCACCATGAGCTATTATAAATTAAATATAGACAAGACGGAAGCGATATCGATTAACATACAGACTCAGAAACTCAAAATTCTACAAAAATCATATAAATTTCATTGGAATTCCGACTCTATTAATGTACTTGGAGTTCACTTAGCCCCAGACTCCGCAACCACCATTTCTAAAAACTTTACAAATAGTCTTCCAGAATTCCGCAAACTCCTAAATACCTGGGAATACAGGGAAATATCCTGGACGGGTAGAATAGCAGCTATCAAGATATCCTTTTTCCCAAAGATCACTTATCTGTTTAGATGTATACCCTATAATCTCCCAAGACCTATCCTGAATAAGCTTCAGGGTTTGATCTCTACTTATATATGGAAAGGTAGACGCCCTAGGACAGCTAGACACACTTTAGAGGGACCATACATTCGAGGAGGACTAGCTCTCCCCAACCTTATCACATACATTAATGCTACAGATTATCTCATATACTAGGTTGGAATAATAAACTAAACACCTTGGGCTGGTACCAAGTTGGGTCCGTCCTTCTGTGGATACCCTCTCACCATAGACAAAAATTAGGGGACTTACACCCCATACTACAAGACGCATTGGGATTCCATTAGACATGACCCCACAATTTTCCCTCACCCTTCTCCCGCTCTTACCTTAGCGGCGGTCCTATTCTCTCTACCAGATGCACACCCAGACTTATGGCAGAACCTACAAATAAAAACCGTCACTGATTTTTATGATTTAGATACTTGGATCCCTCACCCGCAGCTTTGCGTTAAATTTAATATACCCCCAAGACTACAGTTTGAAGCCTTCCGTATTAGTACCTGGCTCCGTGCTTGGGACTACCCAAAGAGAGTCCCCCGGAAAATCTCATTATGGGAACACACATGGAACAATGCTCACACTATTAAACACCCTTTATCCCTACATTATAATTTGCTCTCAAATATTAAACCATTTCACAAAATCTCACAACATCGTGCCTGGGAGAAAGAAATTGGATTTATTGTCAATACTAGTATTTGGAATAACAGATTTCAGGTTACTAGAAAACTTCTTCATTGTGCTACCCTATGGGAGTTATATTACAAAATTACAGTCAGGTGGCATTTGGTTCCCATCTCCCTACATAAAATCTACACATCACAATCCCCTCTTTGCTGGAGACTATACGGCCTTCCAGGAACTCATATACACATTTGGTGGTCCTGCCCCAAAATTCAACCCCTCTGGAAGAAGCTATACAAAACACTTAACAACCTCGATATCAGCCCCCCTTATCTTCCGGAGATTGCCCTCTTGCACATGCCAATACCTAATCTAGACAACCCTACAGATGCATTAACGATTTATCTATTCATCGCCACAAAGTTAGCTATAGCAAGCACATGGAGAAACCAAATCCCACCATCATTCACACAAATTCTGTCCATATTCAGACATATTAGATTAATGGAACAATACTCTTTTAGAGTTTTGGATAAGACTGACCTCTACATTAGAATCTGGTACCCGTGGCTGACTCTTTTTCCAGACTAAGTTAAAAAATTGTGGAACTTCTCTTTTAACACAAAACCCCACCCTCTCTCCCTCTCTTCCCCCCTTCTCCCCCCTGCCTCTGGATGAACATGTCCCCTCGACTCCAAGAAAATCCTTCCTAATTTAGAACAATACTGATACCTAATAATCTTTTTAAACATCAAGGAGTAGACACCTTAGTCTAACTCCTCATAAACCATAAACTTAGCTATGTAACTTACTTCAGTAACCCTGTCAATAATACAAAATAGAGACGTGAAATATATGTGAGTGTAACCCCATTGTATGATAATAGTTGGATATATAAAAGTATCTACATGTATGTTACAAAACAAATAATATATGTCTCACTGTTTCAGAATTACTTCTCAACCTAAAACTATGTATACATAAAAATGTTAGCTTGTACTGTTATAATGGTTTACGCTTGTACCTTTGTTTTTGTTTTTGCCTAAGTCTCAATAAAAAAAATAAAAAAATATTCACCGGAGACTTTAATCGTTCACAAATTGACTTCTTGGATTTGACTTGTTTATTCTAATATGATTGAAGGATGACAGCCATTGTATTATTAGAGCTGCTTATTCTTTGCCAAAAGTGTACTTTGCTACAACAGGAGACAATATCATTGCTAATGGGGTTGAATGCCTTCTAATCATGAGTGTATGCCTTTCTCTAGAGTTGAAAAGGACTTGTTTGGTGTTCTCAGTGGCACTAAATTTGCGGAGTAATCAACTGCCGGTGCACAGTTGAAACCACCACTAACAGGTGTGAGCTCCCACCAGACACTGCTCTTCTCTCTGTGAGGAATTCATGTGAGTGTCCCTAAGGGGTATTTTACTCCAGAGTCAATATGCTGTATGGCCACAGTGAGGAAGTGTTTGTGACTCCAAGGTCTCATGTGATCCAAGTCGCTACTACTTCACTTAGGATCCCTAAGAGAATGTCAAGGATTGATGTGTAAGTTTTGCATAGCAAACACGGTTATAGTAATATACTTTTTACCTCTGTGATTACCTAGTATCTAAGCCTCTGCAGACTGCCCTCTTATCTCAGTTCTTTTGAAACACTTGCATTTCAGCCAATCAGTGCTGACACATAAATAACTCCACAGGAGTGAACATAATGTTATCGATATGGCACACATGAACTATTGCTGTTTAGCTGTGAAAAACAGTCCAAATGTATTCAGATAAGAGGCACCCTTCAAGGGCTTAAACAATAGCATATGAGCCTACCTAGGTTTTTCTTTTAACAAAGAATATCAACAGAACTAAGGAAATTTGATGATAAAAGTAAACTGGGAAGTTGTTTAAAATTGTATGTCCTATCTGAATTATTAAAGTTTTGACTAGACTGTCCCTTTAAATTATATTTTGTATACGATGCACATAGAATAGGGGAGGATATTAGACAACTGTCTCTCTCTGTAGTGAGGCAGTATTTACTTTAGATAATAGCCTTCCATGGGGAAAAGAATAAATACATTTAAAAAAAAAACACTTGTTCCTCTAAAAATGCTGTTGAATATGTGATGGATCTTAGACACCACCTGTGGGTCATATGTAAGGGGAAATCTGAAATATTGCACAAAATAACCAAGAACACATTTAAAGTATTTTGAATTTTAATATTTCTTTACCAGATTCCAGGAATGGTAAACAAATATGTCATGTGAATCATCTAAGACTCTTCCAGTTACTGAAGTCTCTCTTCATAAACCAGTGGAGAAATGCTACCCGAGCCTCCTCAGGAAAGTTCAGCTGATAATACATTGATCTCAATGGATAACAATTTGACCTCTAAACAAAATGAAGATGATATAATATATTATTTTCAGAGATACTATATGTTCTAGACAGGTATAGATAGTTACCTTCTAAAAAGACCTCTTTATAAGTTCATGTTGTGCTTTTCTACTCCCCCCCCCCCCCACACACACACTAAGACTACTAAACTGCTAAAGGCTAAGGTTGACGCATGACCCACAACCAAAATATAAATCTCAATCTCCCTGTTAAAAAAGCCTAATGTGGCATCAGAATTTATCTCAACTCCTCTTCTGTGACAACATTATTTTGACATATAAACAGTAACCTGTAAGGCTCACTGAATTGCTGGGCCACTTGCCGCAATCCAGTCTTTACTACTCACCTTCACTACTCACAGTCTATTCAGACCTGTCTGTTGCAACTTATGTTACTTAATGGAACATAAAACTATTATTTTCTTTTATTATTCTGATATGGCATACATTTTTTTATAGTAGCTATTTACTATCACATTGTACCACATTGTTAACCCCTTCATGCCATTAGGACGTTCCATGCCATCTTAATTGCTCTGGGCTTTAACGCTGTTAGGATGGAATGGAACTTCCTACCATATATGGTGTCCTGCAACCAAGGCTTGGCCAGGGGGGCATGCCTAGCAGCGTAGGCAATCCCCCATGATCCAATACTGGCCTTGAAATCATGCAATCACATTGACAATCATGGGATTTCATTTTAATTAATATCCATAAATTATGTTTCTAGCCAGAAATGTATCCAAACCATTTTTAAATATATCTAAAGTATTGGCATTCACTACCTTCTTTGGTAGTGAATTCTACAATTTTATTTTTTTATTTTTTTTTAAAACGACTTTATTAAAATCATATCAAGTTACAATGTGGGAGATGCAGCTCCCTGTGTATAACATACAAAAATCATTTTTTAAACATATAAATTAAAAGGAAAGAAAAGAAGAGAGAAAAGAAACCTTCTTTCACTTTTGGTAATCCTAGCCAAATTAGTCCTGTTCAGATAATGTGATATCGTTAAGAAGGTTGAAGAGAAGAAAAAGAAGGAAGAAAGAAGAAAAATGATGCATTACTTCATATTATTTATCAACTATTTAGAGTATAGAATTGTGAAGGTCGACTCATCACCACCCACTTAATAGGATTAGCAAACCATTTGTCCTCATTAAGTTTAAAGAAAAGTACGGATTTGAATCTATATGATTTCGTGTATTTATGTATTTTATGGTTATGAATAAACAAGTAATTTCCTACCTGAATTGTGCTTGTTTTCATTTTAAAGATAGTGTTCCCATGTGTTCAACATTTCTGCATAGATATCCATTTTAGCATTTTTAAGGAAAAAATATTCTTTTAGGTCCAAGTATTCAGAAACCCGTTGTGTTCACAGTGTCACAGGTGGGGCCTCTCTGCACTTCCAGTTTCTAGCTATTAGGTATTTGACACTATTGGTCATTATATTAAACAGTTTTAAGCTGGGTTTGTATTTAATTGTGGGGGGTTTATTTAGAAGCCAAATCAGGGGGTCTAGTGGGAATTGTGTTTCTAGTACTTTTTCTAACTTCTCTACAGAAATTTTGAATAGTGTTGCACCACCACCACATGTGCCATGACCGTGTCCACATCTCCAGCAGTGGTTTGATCTATTATGAAAGAGTTGGTGCATCTTTGTAGGGGTGAAATACCATCTGTGTAGTATCTTAAAGTTTATTTCTTGTACTGACAATGACATTGAAGTTTTAGGTTTTCTTTTCAAGGTATGGAGGTATATGTCTTGGTGGGTTATGAGTCAACATTTTATAAAGCAGTGAGAGGGTATGTGATAGTGGGGGTGTTGTGACACAAAGGCTCTCAAAGTTGGTTAATGATCTAGTCATGTTTCTGGATTGCTTATGAGAAGTAATGAAGTAATGAATGTGATTAAGTTAGCCAGTTTCGAAATCAACTGTATCCCTCATCCATAAGGTCTAATTGAGCCCATATTTTTTCGTTATCTATTATAAAGTGTTTTGGGATATCCCGTTAGAAAGTGTTGGAAGCGTCTCTTAATATTTGAGAACCTAGTTTTAATTGTCCGTTCTCTATTAATGAAGTTAGAGGGGATGGTATCAATGAAATGTTGGGGAATCTGATTAAGGTAAGTTCCCATGTTCTATAAGTTTCAGCTATCAGCGGGTAATTATTCGTTTATGTAATATGTATGTTCTGTAGCTTCCAGCATATTCATCTCAAATGAAGGGTATTTGTTAGTGAGTGTTCTAGTTGCACCCAACGTTTATAATCATAGCGAATGCACCAGTCTATTATTCTTTGCAAGAATATGGCTTGTCTATGCAAACTAATATTAGGTATTCCTAAGCCACCTTGGAGTTTCATTGTTTGCATGATTTTTTTTATTAATCCTGGGTGGTCTCCTATTCCATACAAAATCGCTAAAAGCTTTCTGTAGGCTAGGAATGTATGTTTTGGTATCGGGATTGGTAAGGCCTGTAGTATTTAAGTACATTTATTTTACCTAGCCATGATAATTTTTTGGATAGCCATGATGATAGGTCTCTTATAATGGTGTTTTTGATGGGGATATAATTAGCTATCATGGTTGCCAGCTCTAATCCTAGGTACTGTATTGAGTGGGGACACCATGAGAATCGAGTAACCTTTTTAACTTTGTCTAACATGTTTTCGTCTAAATTGATATTTAGCGTCTCAGATTTGGTAGGATTTATTTTAAAATTGGAGAGTAGTTTAATTTTTTTAAATTCTTGTAGTAATGGTTGTATTGAGGTCAGTGGGTTTGTGATAGAAAATAAAATTTTGTCGGCAAACATGGATAGAACGTAAGATTGGGAACCGATGTCTATACCTCTAATAAGTGGATATTCTCTGATTTTTGTTGTTAGGGTCTCTATGAAGCATTTTGTCAGGGTACCATTTATCAGTAGTTTTGCATTCGGGTGGGAATATAATGAGAAAATTCTATTCAAGATCTTTGGGCCGAAGCCCATATGAGTCAGTGTGGAGCGTAAAAAGTCACAATCAACACGGTTGAAAGCTTTTTCTGCATATATAGACAAGAGGATTCCAGGAATTCTCTTGTCTTGGACATAGTGAATTAAATTTAAGGCCCTGACCGTGTTGTCTTTAGCTTCTCATTTTGGGACGAATCCCATTTGATCTTGGTGGAAAAGCTTTGGGAGTATAAGATTTATTCTGTTTGCTAGTATTTTTGCAAGTAGTTTTACGTCCGTATTAATTATTTAGTTGGGAGCAGTAGTGTAATGGGTGATCTAGAGCTGTTTTGGGTTTAGGTAGTGGGCCTCTAGGGATCTAGGTAAAAATGCTTTAGCTTTGTCTATATGATTAAAACAAAGTTTGACGTGGGGAAGGAGTTCTTCTTGAAATAATTTATAATACCTGTTGCTAAAGCCGTTGGGGCCTGGGGATTTCCCATTGGGGAGAACTTTAATAGTCATTTGTATTTCCTCAGGTGTTATAGGGTCCTCTAAATTTTCTTTTTGGTCATCTGTGAGGTGGGGTAGGTGTATGGCTGAGAAGTATGGGTTTATGTCATGCATTTGAAGGGGGGTTTTATAATCTGTATTGCTATTAAGGTTATAAAGGTCTTGGAAGTATTCCCTAAATATCTTTGAAATGGTCTGGGTAGAGCAATGCATTTAATTATGTTTATCTTTAATGTGGAGTATGTAGTTTTGTAGTCGTTAGTGAATGACCAGCTTTGTTTCGACCTTCATAGTTTAGTTGTTGGAGACGTAATGTTTGACGTTTGTGTTCTTTATTTATTTGAATTGCCAGTTTATCTTTTTCTATTTGTAGTGAGGTTAATAGGGTCTGGTTTGTGGGGCATTGTTTATGTTGGTTTTCTAGGTCCTCAATATTTGAGAGTAGGTTTGTTAGATATACACGTTTTTGTTTTAGAATAGAAGCCCTGATAGCCATGAATTTCCCACGCAGCATGTATTTGTGGGCTTCTCATATATTTAATGGGGACGTTTCTGGAGTGTCATTGTGTAGGAAATATTCAGAGATAGTTTGTTTTATTTGTTGGATTGTTAGTGGGTCTGTAAGGAGTTGTTCATCTATTCTCCATATGTAGTTGTGTATGGTTTTAGATGGCCATGTGATCGAACCAAGGACCGATGCATGGTCTGACCATGTTATGGGGGTTATGTTTGTTGCGTTGAAAAAAGACAGACCTGTAACATCAGTGAAAATGTAGTTGATTCTTGAATATTGTTTGTGTGGGTATAAGTAAAATGTGTAGTCTTGTTTCTCTGGATGCAAAACTCTCCATAGATCATGGGCTGCCTGCTTTTTCAAGCAATTAAGGGTTCTATTTATTTGAGATGTGGGGACTGAAGAGTTTTTGGCTGAGCATTCTAATTTGGGATTCAGTGGAAAATTATGGTCTCCACACACTATTAAGATCCCTTTCTGATGTTCTAGTATAAGATTTGTTACTGTTTTAAGAAAGGCAGCATGTTTGGTATTCGGTGTATATAATGAGACTAAAGTGATAGGACGCCCATACAGTAGCCCAATCAAAATTATGTATCTACCTGCCCTATCTCTTATCATTTTGATTTCTTTGAACATAATGTTTTTTTTTAAATTAATATTCTCCCCATGTTTCTTAGATTTTACATTAGATGCTGTCAGGTTTTTCTCCTCTCTACCCCTTTAAGTCACAGTTCCACCTACTACCTTTTGATTGGTTGCCCCTCCTTTAAAACAGATGTTCACACTACAGTGTGTGCTTAGTATTGAAGATAGTACCCTCAGACTGTTGGATTACAAAGCCTGTTTCACCCTCTGAAAGGGTCATCTAACGTTATTTCTATTCTGCCTATGAATCACTTTTAACCTCTTAAATCAAGCCACTGTGCCAGTCATACCAGGACTTCCTTTCAACTTGGAAACTCTCAAGCATCAGTGGGGTAAAGTACTCTCAAGCATCAGTGGGGTAATATTGCTATTTTACTTTTGCCGCAGCTCCTACCTCTGATCAATAACTCAGTACCAGCCTGTCAGCAGTATCGGAGCTTCATGCTGAACAGTGACCTCACATCCTCTCTTCACCCGACCACAGCCGCAGCTCAGTCAGTCACACAGATTCCGGAGTAAGACGCCAGATCTCGGTTCCCTACCTAAAGGACTCAAGTACACTATATCTACTTGCTTTTTACCGCAACAGTGTATATAATGTAGGAGGCTTAATCCTGGTTGCGGTCATCATTTATTCCAAGGTATAATTGATGAACTCTCCTTTGTAACTGCTCTTACCTGCATGCAGTTCTTATTAATCAGTATGAAAACAAGATGAACTGACCTTATGTTGCTCAATGAGATTCTGTCTTTGATTTATTTTGTTACTAGTGATATTCGTACTTAGTATCTGCCAGTTATTTTCTATCCAACTGATTCAGTTTGCTTCTGTCTGAGTTTTCAGCACAGTCATTCCTCATCCCCTGATTAACCTCACTAGACTTAAGTAATCATTTTCTTCCTATAGAGGATTCAGACAGTTTTGTGAAACAAACTATTATTGATATCTTACAGATGCATAGAAGCAACTACCAAATTTGAGTCTGAAGGTGATTGGTTCTCTGGCTTTAATAAAGTGGGTTTCTTGTATAAATACCAAATCTGATTTATGTTTATGAAAGTCCCTCAAAGCCTGGGATCTTATGGAAGGAATATTCAAATATGTTGCATTTATTGTTTGGATCCTTATTGAGTTTGAGGGTGTTTGCTTTTGAGGGTTGTTAGCCATGAGGATATGTAATGAGAGTTGTTACATTTACTTTTGGATTATGGTTATCATTGTGTATGTAAAAGGGTGATGTAAAGAGGTGTGAGTTGACTCTGGTCTGGGTATGCAGCATTGTAGCAATCATAAAACAAATAACATAAAATAACAAGACAAGTAATAACAATAACATTAATATTGTCAACAAGATGATGTAGGTGAGGTAGTTTTTTCTTTCCATTAGCTCTTTAGAATAAGTTTTATATGATTGGAAATATAAAATTACAGTTAGTGTATATGTCTCAGAATATATGTACTTCATCTGATAAAATCGGTATAAGCCATTCTCTATAGGGGGTGGTAACTTGGAAGGGACTGGGTCAAACCTCCGCTTAAGGTGGCACGACTGCCTACCCATGGAGAGTATGTTATCTCTCTTACCTCTGAGAGTCTATGATATTGTTGGTTTATTATCTCTCCACACTTAGGCAACCACGGCCACAAGCAATTAATTACCTGCAATGGCATTATTTTATCACTTAGTTATTTTTAAAACTAGAATTCTTAAAAAGTAATAGACACTATTTTACTGTCTAGGGTGCTAACCATAAACAACATGTTTAAATATTAAGAACTCTAGAAATAACTTCCCTGGATAAAAACAGTAAACATTTAACTGGTTATTACAACATATAGGTTGCTGTTGTTAACTTTTTTGGTATAACCATGTACATTTAAGATATACATATGACCTGTTCACATGAGTCAGGAGTCCATCAAGAGAGAGCATTTTACTTTATATAGTCCCATCACTTGATTGAGGAATCTGTGCATCTTCTTCTGGACACTTCAGTCCATTGTGTTCTTTGTTGTTTAGGAGGATGTTCTCGGGAAGTGGTGTGGTTTGTTAGTGTATGTTGTTGCTGTGAGAAAGTTAAGTTGAGTCCTTTTGAAAGGTTGTCCAGGTCTTCCACATCTTTATATATTAATGTTTTGCTATCTTTATGAACCATTAAGCTGAAAGGGAATACCCATCTATATTTTATTTTGTGTTCTTGAATCTGAGGGAGCGTCTCTTTTTAATGGTAGCAGGACATAGGTCTTGGTATATTTGTACAGAATGGCCTTGAAATGATATAGAACGTTGGATTCAAGCTTGTTTCCATATGGCCTACTTTTGTTGATATTGGGTGAATATAATAATTATATCTCTTGGGGGACTTGATGGGTTTGGTTTTGGTTGGAGTGCTCTATGAGCTCATTCCAGTGATGATTCAGAAAGTTCAAATGTGGGATCCAAATGTTTGAAGAGTTGTAGTAGGTATGTAGTCAGGATTTCTTGATTAATTTCCTCAGGTACCCCTCGTATCCATAGATTGCTGTGGTGGCTTCTGTTATCGAGATCCTCAACTTTTATTTGTAGGGCTTGAATAATAGAATCTTGACAGCTTAGTTGTTGTTTATTGTCGCTGATCAGAGAGTTAAGGGTTTCTTGTTCCTCTTCCAGGAATTAAATTTTTGAACTCATTTCGTTTATATCTTTTCTTAGAGAGGAGACCACAGATTTTATTAAGGTTTTTAGGTCAGCAATATCATTTTTGATGGAAGTGCAGCTATTGCCTGCTGTATTTGTGTGAGCTAATCATCAATAGATGATTGTGGTAGTTTTGTTGGATTTTGTGTCACCCTTTATGTAAGATAGGTGTTGTCATTTCTCACCCCATTGATGTAAAAATTATTTTTATAACATGTTGCTATTTCTTCCTTTCATGAACCGTGAAGTTATACTGTGACTGGTTCCGTTGAGATGTCTAATAGGGTGTAATTATAACTGAGTGTGTCGTCTCTGGCAATCACTTTTTACCCTATCGACTTTACTTGTGTGCAGCGCAGACCACTAATGCGGATTGTCTCTTACGGTTCCAATATTCAGCGTTGTTCCTGTGTCTTTTGTGAGAAGACATCGGTGCTTTTATCAAAGTGTAGCGTGTCGGTATAGCCCTGAGTAATGGTGGCCTTTGCAGATTCTGTTTATGCCGCTCCTGACTTGAGTCCTCAATTCTAGTGCCCGCAGGTTGTCTCAAATGTCTGACCTTGTGTTCACTGGGCTATAGCTTTTCCGGGCATAATTTTCGGCAAGGTTTACATAGATTTTGAGCTGTTAGGGCAGAAAAGGCTACGGAGCTTCTCTAGCATGCAGCCATGTTCCTGCACAGCTACGCCCCGCCTCTTACAGTGAGAAAATGTTTCAATTGCAGGAGATATAGGGGTAGATTTATCATAGTGTGAGCGGACATAATACAATTAATCGATAAATGCCAATACACTGCTGGCATTTATCATTGCACCAGCAGTTCTTGTGAACTGCTGGTGCAATGCCGCCACCTACAGATTCGCGGCCAAGGGGGTGTCAATCAACCTGATTGTATTTGATTGGGTTGATTTCTGTCCGTGGCCTCAGAGCAGGCAGACAAGTTATGGAGCAGCGGTCTTCATAACTTCTCTTTAACGTCTTCATAACTTCTGTTTCCGGTGAGCCTGAAGATTCGCGCGGAAACAGGGTCATCAAGCTCCATACAGAGCTTGATAAATCAGCCCCTAAGTCTCCTTTCCTTCAGCCTTAAATTGTGTCCTCTTGTCACACACACTTTGCTTGGAATAAACAGAGCTTCTGCCATCTCTGTATATGGGCTTTGAAAATATTTATATAAATAATCATGTCACCTCTTAAGCCCCTTTTTTATAGAGAAAACAGACCAAGTTTGACTAGCCTCTCGTCATAGCTTACATTCTCCATTCCCTTTATTAGCTTTGTGGCCCTTCTCTGAACTTTTTTTTAGGTCTGCAATGTCTTTTTTTGAGATCGGTCCCCAGAACTGCACTCCATACTCAAATAAGGTGAGGTCTTACCAGGGATTTATATATGACAGAATTATGCTTTCTTCCCTTGCATCAATGCCTCTTTAAATACATGCTAGCATCTAATTAGCCTTAGAAGCTGCTGCCCTGAATCGTGCACCAATATTTAGCTTGTTATCTATTACTACCCCCAAATCCCTTACCTCCTCTGTTTGGCTAAGTCTAGTCTCATAGTCTCATAGGGGCCTAGTTATCAACGTGTCTACTTTTCCTGCCTTCGCCGGCCCAATACGCCCGCCTAAGCTCGCCTCACATCGCCGCCGCGGACCTGCCAAAATTCGCCTAAGTTATCAAAAAAGCTGTCAAAAAGCCGCGCACCAAGTACGGGGCGATGAGCAGCGGACTGTGAGAGTTATCACTCATCCGATCTCGCTGCTCTTCGCTTTTTGACAGCTTTCTTGCTAGCCTGTCACTAAGCGCCCTCACTAAACTACACTGTTCTACCCCCTATGCCGGCGCCCCCGGAGCCTCCCGCAACTAAATAAAATTACTAACCCCTAAACCGCCGCTCCTAGACCCCGCCGCAACTCTTATAAATGTATTAACCCCTAAACCGCCACTCCTAGACCCCGCCACAACTCTTATAAATGTATTAACCACCTCTAAACCGCCGCTCCCGGACACCGCTGACACCTACATTATACCTAGTAACCCCTATCCTGCCCCCCCTATACCGTCGCCCTCTATAATAAAGTTATTAACCCCTATCCTGCTGATCCTGCACCTCGCCGCAACTAAATAAATAGTTTAACCCCTAAACCGCCGCTCCCTGAACCCGCCGCAACCTATTTTAAATCTATTAACCCCTATCCTGCCCCCCTATACCGCCGCCACCTAAAATAAATTTATTAACCCCTTTCCTGCCCCCCACTACACCGCCGCCACTGTAATAAAATTATTAACCCCTAAACCTAAGTCTAACACTAACCCTAACACCCCCCTAACTTAAATATTAATTAAATAAATCTAAATAATATTTCTATTATGAACTAAATTAATCCTATTTAAAACTAAATACTTACCTTTAAAATAAACCCTAATATAGCTACAATATAAATAATAATTATATTGTAGCTATCTTAGGATTTATTTTTATTTTACAGGCAAATTTCAATTTATTTTAACTAGGTACAATAGCTATTAAATAGTTATTAAAAAAAATAAGTTACAAACATTTTAAAAATATTACAACAATTTTAAGCTACTTACACCTAATCTAAGCCCCCTAATAAAATAACAAACCCCCCCCAAAATAAAAAAATGCCCTACCCTATTCTAAATTAAAAAAGTTCAAAGCTCTTTTACCTTACCAGCCCTTAAAAGGACCTTTTGTGGGGCATGCCCCAAAGAATTCAGCTCTTTTGCCTGTAAAAGAAAAATACAACCCCCCCAACATTAAAACCCACCACCCACATACCCCTAATCTAACCCAAACCCCCCTTAAAATAACCTAACACTAATCCCCTGAAGATCATCCTACCTTGAGGCGTCTTCACTCAGCCGAGCAGCGATGGAACCGAAGAGGAGACCCGGAGCGGAAGAAGTTATCCTCCAAGCGGCGCTGAAGAAATCTTCCATCCGATGATGTGATCCTCCAAGCGGCGCTGAAGAAGTCTTCTATCCGGGCGATGTCATCTTCCAAGAGGCGCTGAAGAAGTCTTCTATCCGGGCAATGTCATCTTCCAAGCAGGGTCTTCAGTCTTCATCCCGCCGACGCGGAACATCCTTCTTTACCGACGGACTACCGACGAATGAAGGCTCCTTTAAGGGACGTCATCCAAGATGGCGTCCCTTCAATTCTGATTGAGCTCGCATTCTATTGGCTGATCGGAACAGCCAATAGAATGCGAGCTCAATCTGATTGGCTGATTGGATCAGCCAATCGGATTGAACTTGAATCTGATTGGCTGATTCAATCAGCCAATCAGATTTTTCCTACCTTAATTCTGATTGGCTGATAGAATCCTATCAGCCAATCGGAATTGAAGGGACGCCATCTTGGATGACGTCCCTTAAAGGAGCCTTCATTCTTCGGTAGTCCGTCGATAAAGAAGGATGTTCCGCGTCGGCGGGATGAAGACTGAAGACTGATGATCTTCAGGGGATTAGTGTTAGGTTATTTTAAGGGGGGTTTGGGTTAGATTAGGGGTATGTGGGTGGTGGGTTTTAATGTTGGGGGGGTTGTATTTTTCTTTTACAGGCAAAAGAGCTGAATTCTTTGGGGCATGCCCCACAAAAGGTCCTTTTAAGGGCTGGTAAGGTAAAAGAGCTTTGAACTTTTTTAATTTAGAATAGGGTAGGGCATTTTTTTATTTTGGGGGGGGTTGTTATTTTATTAGGGGGCTTAGATTAGGTGTAAATAGCTTAAAATTGTTGTAATATTTTTAAAATGTTTGTAACTTATTTTTTTTATTTTTTGTAACTTCGTTTTTTTTATTTTTTGTACTTTAGTTAGTTTATGTAATTGTATTTAATTGTAGTTATTTGTAGTTAATTTATTTAATTAATTTAATGATAGTGTAGTGTTAGGTTTAATTGTAACTTAGGTTAGGATTTATTTTACAGCTAATTTTGTATTTCTTTTAGCTAGGTAGTTATTAAATAGTTAATAACTATTTAATAACTATTCTAACTAGCTAAAATAAATACCAAGTTACCTGTAAAATAAATATAAATCCTAAAATAGCTACAATGTAATTATTAATTATATTGTAGCTATCTTAGGGTTTATTTTACAGGTAAGTATTTAGTTTTAAATAGGAATAATTTATTTAAGTATAGTGTAGTGTTAGGTGTAATTGTAACTTAGGTTAGTTTTTATTTTACAGGTTAATTTCTCTTTATTTTAGCTAGGTAAGCTATTAAATAGTTAATAACTATTTAATATCTATTGTACCTAGTTAAAATAAATGGAAAGTTGCCTGTAAAATAAAAATAAATCCTAACATAGCTACAATATAATTATTATTTATATTATAGCTATATTAGGGTTTATTTTAAAGGTAAGTACAGGGAGTGCAGAATTATTAGGCAAGTTGTATTTTTGAGGATTAATTTTATTATTGAACAACAACCATGTTCTCAATGAACCCAAAAAACTCATTAATATCAAAGCTGAATAGTTTTGGAAGTAGTTTTTAGTTTGTTTTTAGTTATAGCTATTTTAGGGGGATATCTGTGTGTGCAGGTGACTATTACTGTGCATAATTATTAGGCAACTTAACAAAAAACAAATATATACCCATTTCAATTATTTATTTTTACCAGTGAAACCAATATAACATCTCAACATTCACAAATATACATTTCTGATATTCAAAAACAAAACAAAAACAAATCAGTGACCAATATAGCCACCTTTCTTTGCAAGGACACTCAAAAGCCTGCCATCCATGGATTCTGTCAGTGTTTTGATCTGTTCACCATCAACATTGCGTGCAGCAGCAACCACAGCCTCCCAGACACTGTTCAGAGAGGTGTACTGTTTTCCCTCCTTGTAAATCTCACATTTGATGATGGACCACAGGTTCTCAATGGGGTTCAGACCAGGTGAACAAGGAGGCCATGTCATTAGATTTTCTTCTTTTATACCCTTTCTTGCCAGCCACGCTGTGGAGTACTTGGACGCGTGTGATGGAGCATTGTCCTGCATGAAAATCATGTTTTTCTTGAAGGATGCAGACTTCTTCCTGTACCACTGCTTGAAGAAGGTGTCTTCCAGAAACTGGCAGTAGGACTGGGAGTTGAGCTTGACTCCATCCTCAACCCGAAAAGGCCCCACAAGCTCATCTTTGATGATACCAGCCCAAACCAGTACTCCACCTCCACCTTGCTGGCGTCTGAGTCGGACTGGAGCTCTCTGCCCTTTACCAATCCAGCCACAGGCCCATCCATCTGGCCCATCAAGACTCACTCGCATTTCATCAGTCCATAAAACCTTAGAAAAATCATTCTTGAGATATTTCTTGGCCCAGTCTTGACGTTTCAGCTTGTGTGTCTTGTTCAGTGGTGGTCGTCTTTCAGCCTTTCTTACCTTGGCCATGTCTCTGAGTATTGCACACCTTGTGCTTTTGGGCACTCCAGTGATGTTGCAGCTCTGAAATATGGCCAAACTGGTGGCAAGTGGCATCTTGGCAGCTGCACGCTTGACTTTTCTCAGTTCATGGGCAGTTATTTTGCGCCTTGGTTTTTCCACACGCTTCTTGCGACCCTGTTGACTATTTTGAATGAAACGCTTGATTGTTTGATGATCACGCTTCAGAAGCTTTGCAATTTTAAGAGTGCTGCATCCCTCTGCAAGATATCTCACTATTTTTGACTTTTCTGAGCCTGTCAAGTCCTTCTTTTGACCCATTTTGCCAAAGGAAAGGAAGTTGCCTAATAATTATGTACACCTGATATAGGGTGTTGATGTCATTAGACCACACCCCTTCTCATTACAGAGATGCACATCACCTAATATGCTTAATTGGTAGTAGGCTGTCGAGCCTATACAGCTTGGAGTAAGACAACATGCATAAAGAGGATGATGTGGTCAAAATACTCATTTGCCTAATAATTCTGCACTCCCTGTATTTAGTTTTAAATAGGATTAATTTAGTTCATAATAGAAATATTATTTAGATTTATTTAATTAATATTCAGAGTTAGTGTTAGACTTAGGGGTTAATAAATTTATTACAGTTGCGGCGGTGTAGTGGGGGGCAGGATAGGGGTTAATAAATGTATTATAGGTGGCGACGGTGTAGGGGGGGCAGATTAGGGGTTAATAAATTTAATATAGGTTGCGGCAGGGTCCGGGAGCGGCGGTTTAGGGGTTAATACATTTATTATAGTTGCGGCGGGGTCAGGGAGCGGCAGTTTAGGGGTTAATATGTATAGAGTAGCTTGCGGTGGGCTCCGGGAGCGGCGGTTTAGGGGGTAATAACTTTATTTAGTTGCTGCGGTGTAGGGGGGACAGATTAGTGGTGTTTAGACTCGGGGTACATGTTAGGGTGTTAGGTGTAGACATCTCCCATAGGAATCAATGGGATATCTGGCAGCAGCGAACTTGTACTTTCGCTATGGTCAGACTCCCACTGATTCCTATGGGATCCGCCGCCTCCAGGGTGGCGGTTTGAAAACCAGGTACGCTGCGCCGGAAAAGTGCCGAGCGTACCTGCTAGTTTTTTGATAACTAGCAAAAGTAGTCAGATTGTGCCGTACTTGTGTGCAGAACATCTGGAGTGACATAAGAATCGATCTGTGTCGGACTGAGTCCGGCGGATCGAAGTTTACGTCACTAAATTCTACTTTTGCCGGTCTCTAGCCTTTGATAACTAAGGCGAATCAGCCTCGCCACAAATATACGCTGCGGAATTCCAGCATATTTGAGGTTGACGGCTTGATAACTAGGCCCCATAGTCTCTAAATAATAGATTGTCTGCTTATTTATTTTTTATTTTAATTCCTCTAAACTTTCTGTGCATACTACCTACCTAGATATGCTCTTAAACAGAGGATACTATTAATAATGAGAGAAAGATTTTGGATTGTGTATCTCTTTAAGAGATTAATAAATATTTTCTAGCTTACCAAGACTTCCTATTAAATAAAAAAGCATTAGAAAACCTAACATTGAAAATATATTGTTCTGTAAGTGGTTTTAGTATGTCCTCTAACAAAAACAAAATGGTGTGACCATTGTAACTAGAAAACATTTCCTCTTTAAAGGGACACTGTACACAAGATTTCTCTTGGCATAAATGTTTTGTAGATGAACCATTGGTACAGTCCATCTGTAAAAATGTATAGTTTTGCTTATTTTTAAATAATTTTGTGCTGATTTTCAGACTCCTAACCAAGTTCCAAAGTATCAGATGCCTACTGATGTCTAGAGATTCCTGCTTAATGCTCCTGTTTGTGCAATGGGTCTTTTCATATGCAGGGGAGGGTCTACTCTTCCTGCTTTCTCAGCCTCTTTCAGTTAGTGTCCCAGCTAACCTCATCAACAGTGCAACATTGGGAGCTTCTAATTAAGTTTTTAAAAAGTTTTATACTGGATTTGTAGATCAGTATCTGGGCATAGTGTCTATTATATGCAGTTATTAGAAAAATGGTGTATACTGTCCCTTCAAGATATTCACCTAGATTACGAGTTATGCGCGCTATAGGGAAATTAACAAACGCAACAAAAGTTGTGTTATTTAACCCCCTATAGCAAAGCCATTACAAGTTTTCAAACAGCCAGCTTGTGCGTGCGATATGGCTGCGTTGAGCTCCATACCACACAAAATACAAGCGCTGCTTTGACGTTCTCATGCATGCTTTCCCCATAGACATCAATAGGGAGAGCTGGTTAGAAGAAACCTAACACCTGCAATCGCGGAATGAAAAGCTCCGTAATGCAGCCCCATTGATGTCTATGGGGAAAAATAAAGTTATGTTTAAACCTAACACCCTAACATAAACCCTGAGTCTAAACATTCCTAATCTGCTGCCCCCGAAATCACTGGAACCTACATAATGTTATTAACCCCGATATTGCCGCCACCTAAATAAAGCTATTAACCCCTAATCTGCTGCCCCCAACATCGCCGCCACTATACTTAAGCTATTAACCCCTTTTCCCCTGCACCCCAACATCTCCTACACTATAATAAATCTATTAACCCCTATTCCGCCGCTCCCCGACATCACCGCCACTAAATAAAGTTATTAACCCCTAAACCTCTGGCCTCTCACATCACTGCCACTAAATAAACCTATTAACCCCTAAGCTGCCAGCCTCCCACATCGCAACAACCTAAATTAAACTATATATTAACCCCTAACCCTAACGTAACCCTAACCGTAACCCTAAACTTGCTCCTAACCTTAACACCCCCTAACTTTAACATAATTAAAATATAGCTAAATTAAACTTACAATTATTAAATAAATAATTCCTATTTAAAACTAAATACATACTTACCTGTGAAATAAAACCTAAGCTAGCTACAATATAACTAATAGTTATATTGTAGCTAGCTTAGGTTTTATTTTATTTCACAGGTAAGTTTGTATTTATTTTAACTATTTACTAACATTCTAGTTAAAATAAATACAAACTTACCTGTGAAATAAAACCTAAGCTGCCCTACACTAAAACCTAACATTACAAAATAAAAAAATAACAAACACTAAAATTACTAAAAAAAAAAAACTACCATTAAAAAAATAACAAACGAAATAATTAAAAACAATAAAAATTATTCCTATTATAATACCCTTTAAAAAAAAAAAAAAAAAAACACCACAAAACAAAAAAGCCTAATCTAGAATAAACTACCAAGGGCCCTTAAAATGGACTTTTGTTGGCCCTTAAAAGGGCGTTTTGTAGTGAATTGCCCTAAAGTTAACAGTTATTTTGCTACAAAACAAACACCCCCTAACAGTATACAAACCCTCACCCCCCAAACCCACCAAATTAAACTAAAGTAAAACATAATCTACCCATTGCCCTTAAAAGGGCATTTAGCTCTTTTATGAAATGCCCAAGCCCTAATCTAAAAATAAAAACCCACCCCAAAACGAAAAAAATACATTACACATAATAACAAACAAATTATCAAAAATAATAAAAATTATTCCTATTCTAATACCCATTTAAAAAAAAAAAACACCCCAAAATAAAAACCTAATCTAGAATAAACTACCAATAGCCCTTAAAAGAGCCTTTTGTAGGGCATTGCCCTAAGTTAAACAGCTCTTTTACCTGAAAAAAAAATACAAAAACCCACTAACATTACAAATCCCCACCCCCCAAACCCGCAAAATAAAAAAAACTATCTAAAAAAACCTAAGCTAACCATTGCCCTGAAAAGGCAATTTAGCTCTGTTGCATTGCCCTGAAAAGGGCATTTAGTAGCTTGTTTACCAAAAGCCTAAACCGTAAACTAAAAAACAAAAAAACTTTAAAAGAAAACCTTAAAAAAACCTATCACTAACCCCCGAAGATCCACTTACAGTTTTTGAAGTGCTCATCCAGGCTGCGAAGTCCTCATCCAGGCGGTGGGAGCGGGTCCATCCTGAAGACATCCGGCGCAGAGCATCCTCTTAATATGGTCGCCGCCGTACACTGCATCTTCAATGCAAGGTACACGATTCTAGATGGCGTGCCTTGCATTCCTATTGGCTGATTTGATTTTGGAAATTCAAATCAGCAAATAGGATGAGAGTTACTGAAATCCTATCGGCTGTTCAAATCAGCCAATAGGAGGACAGCTTCTGAAATTCTATTGCCTGATCAAATCAGCCAATAGAATTTCATTAGCTCTCATCCTATTGGCTGATTTGAACAGCCAATAGGATTTCAGTAGCGCTGATTTGAATTTCCAAAATCAAATCATCCAATAGGAATGCAAGGGAAGCCATCTTGCATAGCGTACCTTGCATTAAAGATTCAGTGTACGGCGGTGACCGTATGAAGAGGATGCTCTGTGCCGGATGTCTTCAGGATGGACCTGCTCAGCGCCGCCGGGATGAAGATAGAAGATGCCGCCTGGATGAAGACTTCTCGCTGTCTGGATGAGGACTTCTCCGTCTGGATGAAGATAGATAGGTTTTTTTTTTTAGTTTAGGGTTTGGGCTTTTCGTAAACAAGCTAAATGCCCTTTTCAGGGCAATGCAAAAGAGCTAAATGCCCTTTTAAGGGCAATGCCCATACAAATTACCTTTTCAGGGCAATGGGTAGCTTAGGTTTTTGATAGAGGTAGGTTTTTTATTTTGGGGGGTTGGTTGGGTGGTGGGTTTTACTGTTGGGGGGTCTTTGTATTACTTTTTACAGGTAAAAGAGTTGTTTAACGTAGGGCAATGCCCTACAAAAGGCCCTTTTAAGGACTATTGATAGTTTATTGTACCCTAGGGTATTTTAATTTTGTA
This sequence comes from Bombina bombina, assembly GCF_027579735.1. Lineage (NCBI taxonomy): Eukaryota > Metazoa > Chordata > Amphibia > Anura > Bombinatoridae > Bombina > Bombina bombina. The sequence continues at coordinate 655,484,372 of NC_069499.1, forward strand.
TTTTGTAGGGCTTTTTATTTTTATAGGGCTATTAGATTAGGTTTAATTCTTTTTTATTTTGGATAATTTAATTTGTTATTTTTTTCGTAATTTAGTGTTTGTTATGTTTTGTAATTTAGTATTTTTTTTGGTTATTAGATAGTTTGTAATTTTTAGGATTTTTTTAATGTGTATTTTAGTTTAATTTTAGTTTAATACTTATATTATTTTAATTGTTAGTTTAAACTTAGTTTTTTTAATTTGACAGGTAAGATTTAATTTAAGATAGGGAAATTGTAATTTTAATATAAAGTTAGGGGGTGTTAGGTTTAGGGGTTACTAGTTTAAATTAGTTTATTGCGATGTGGGGGCCTTTCGGTTTAGGGCTTAATAGTTTAATTTAGTATATTTTGTTGTGGGGGGCTTGCGGTTTAGGGGTTAATAGGTTTATTATAGTTGGGGCGGTGTAGGGCTTAATAACTTTAGTATAGTGGGGGCAATGTGGGTGGACAGCAGATTAGGGGTTAATAATATTTAAATAGTGTTTGTGATGCGGGAGGGTGGCAGGTTAGGGGTTAATAACTTTAGTATAGTGGTGGCGATGTCGGGGAGTGGCGGAATAGGGGGTTAAGAAATGTTGTTAGTGGAGGCGATGTCGGGAGAAGCAGATTAGGGGTTAATAACTTTAATATAGTATTTGCGATGCAGGAGGGCCTCGGTTTAGGGGTTAATAGGTAGTTTATGGGTGTTTAGTGTACTTTGTAACACTATAGTTATGAGTTTTATGCAACATTTTTTTAGGGTAACACTATTAACTACTGCTCTCAGATTGCGAAACAGATTGTGTCGGTATAGAGTGTAACGCAAGCTTTTTCGCCTCACCGTAAAACTCGTAATGGCAGCGCTATGGAAGTCCCATGAAAAAACATAAATTTTAAGTGTATGGGACTGACGTTGCGTTACAGGCTAAAAGGCTTGTGGTACAGCTATACCGACAAGACTTGTAATGGCTGTTTTAACGCTGAAATTACAATTTTTCCAGCGCATTTTTTTTAGCGCACAACTCGTAATCTAGGCGATTGTCTATTAATAAAGAAAAAGAAGTTAGCTTTCTATGTCAATATCTGTCATCATGCATTTGTTTAGAATACAGCACTTAGAATTTTAAAATCTGTAAAAAGTTTATCACAATGTTGCTATAAATCCAAGTCCTCTGTAAAACAAATCTGTGCCTTTTTCCTGACCCATCCTTCTTTGACACGAGTATCCAACACTGAGAGGGATTTCACCATCCGTTCAGATGTTCTCACTGAGGCTTTTGAATTCTATGGAGGGCTAGATTGACGAGGTGATAAACCTTTTACTTTTGGCATTTATCATTGGCAAAGAAAGGATACTGTGTTCCCTGATTTTCCCACAAAAGAAATGAGGAATTGAGTTGTGGCTGTGATAAGAGCATACTCCCCATTAATAGGGAAGGAATGCACGATCCTGTCACAAATAATTACTGATCAGATAACTATGTTTGAATCATTGTATATGTCAGCATTGTACGAGTTAAATTATTTCTCTTTCTAGGAGGCTGCTAGTGAGACTTCATTTGCTATATGTGTGGATGTACTCTGGATGTCATAAAGGTAAAATAAAATAAGCTGTTTTGTGTTACATTTTTCTGTGCTATTAAAGGGATAGTATAGTCAATAGTAAGGTCTAGATTACAAGCGAAGCACTAATTAACGCTTCCGCTCGAGCAATAATTGTGATAGAATTAAGGTTTTTTTTCGCTAGTCGTGTAGCTCTTGTATTACGAGTTGTAAGTAAACTGTTTTCGCTCTAGCGGTAACCCAACTAGCGCAAAAAATCCGAAGTTAGAATATTTTGTGCGCGTTTACATATTCTCTCATAGAAGTCAATGAAGAAAAAAAGTGTCATAAACCCTAAAACCTTCTAGCACAAAGATGATCGCATATTCTCATTTGCGCATTTCATTTGTAAAGGTTCTTAACGTAACAGAATATATTCTATTTATTTATAAATACCTATTTCTACATATAGCTGATGCTTTTTTTAAACAAATATATATCTATACCAATATAGATTATTATATATAGGTATAAATATATACAGATATATGTAGGAATATTTTTTTTATCAATACAAAGAACATATTCTGCAAAGTGCAGAACATTGAAATGTGAAATATAAATGCATAGTTAAAACATAAATTGCATAAATTTACTTTTACATGCTTTCATCTACTTAACGGCAAAGGTCTCCAATACACTTTTATATATGTCTGTATATGTATACATATGTATTTATGTGTTTATATGTGTATATATGTCTGTAAATACATAATACATATACATATAAATACATATGTACACATATATAGACATACATATATACATACATATACATATTTAGACATGTGTATATATGTATCTCTATGTTAAAGTCCATTGCCTGCTTTTTTTTTTCTTACACCTGAGATCTCATATATTTGAGCCCTTATAACTCTTTTTTGCAATATTATTATTATTATTTTTATTTATATATAATTTATAATTTATATTTATATTTATTAAAATAAGAGAAAAACATTGAATAGTACTGCAGGCACAAGAGGAAAAATAGCATGGTAAGAAGTAACCATGGTACTGTAGTTGTACTCAGCAGTTTAATGTCCCTTTAATGTGTTAGCTACTGTTCATTGTGAAGTTAACTGTGCATACAGGGACAACTAGCATAGCGCCCAACAGGAGTAATTGGAGGTGTAGTCTATGGGTGGTCATGGTGGAATAAAAGTTCCAAGGTTAAAGTCATGGTTTGGGATGTATTTTTTTTTTCTCCTTTGTGGCTGGTATTGTGTGATCCCCGAGTTAATTGTGAGAAACAGAGATAGAAATACCAGAAGGAAGGACAATGATGGTGTATACCTATTTACCAAGAAAGACTTACATATTCATAGGCTGTATAATAAAGAAACGACACAGCTCATTGGTTTTTTGCTTTATTTTTTTAAAAATGAAATATTCAAATTACTTTCTCTTTCAAATATCAACACAATATATTAACTTTATTTATTTACAGCATGATGCTTCTGTATAAAATACATGCTTCTGGTGTTAAAACCAGAGCAGAATGCAACAAGAGCATTTAGCTGCAGCCATATCACAAAACCTGTATATTTTCTATTGGTAGCACAGGAAATAAAACAGAAATACAAAATTGTATATGTTGTTTCCTAGCAACAGGGCTTAGGTCATAGCAACACAATACTCTGCATGATTTAAAATGACAGTCATAAAGACAACTGACAACCTTAAGTCAGTCTGTAAACAATGTTACTGTAAATTAGTATATAAGCACTCTACAAATGCCTCCCCAAAAAATATTTGTTATGTTTCTGCTTTTATTTATTTATTTTTAGCACAAACTATTATTAGTCTTACGTTTGTTCAAAAATGTCAAATATCACATCTGGTAATCTAAAAAATAAAAATAGTTGTTAATTTATGCCGAGCACTAAATCTAAGAAAATATTTGAATTGGCAAACACGCTTTGCATTGACAAGAATTGTAAATTGGTGGCAAAAAAGCTACCTGATCTAGCAGAACAAATAGAGGAAGATTTAGTGGATATTTAATTTTAGCTCCTACAGCACTGTTTGCAAACATCCACAAAGGGTTACATGTTGGGCATACTTTTCCCAACAAAATGTAGAATAGAGCACAATATTACATCACACAACTGCACACTTTCTGATATTTAAATGAGTTCAATGGACCCTGGACAATGCATGAATGTCTAACATATTTACTAGTATTTTCTGTTCATCCAGTGTAATCAGCCCTCATAAACCTGTCCCTTGTAGTGTAGAAATACTCTAGTGAAGGGAAGTGCTGTAACAGTGAAAGGAAAGACCATTATTAACCCAGTTGGGAGGCTTTGAAAGCTTAGCTGTATAGTGATATTAGCTGTGATTACACGCTATCATTTCTTCCCATATGGATTTTTTGAGTTTGAATCACATACTATAAGTTTGTTTGCTATGATTACAGAGAGCAACCTCCTCATTTTCATGGTGGTGAGGAAATGAAATGTGACATTTTCGGAGCAATGTCAAGCTGTCTACTTGTTATTAAAAGTTTCATATAGGACAAACAAGGTGATTTTCAGCTGTAATTTATCATAAACTACAATAAAGAGATGGTAAAATTCACCAAAGTGAGAATTAGTATGTAAAGGCACTCACAAGAACTTAAATTCTTTTACTTTCCTCTGTCACATATTTGTGACACTTCACTTATCTCCGTATGCCTCGGGTTCAAAACTATACATGAACATATTGTTAATACATTTGAATAGATTTATTTTTTACACAAAGACACACACATATGTATCCCACTCTCACAATCATTTATATCATTTAAATGACCTCATTTCTTCAGCCAGGTCCTTTGGTTAGTGAAGAAGTCATTCACATGTCATATGATGATTGTTCATCTTGTAAATAAATATTATATTTAAATAATATTTATAATTTAAATATTTCCTTATCAAGGTTTGTTTGCAGATTTTTGTTTCTGTGTAATTCAACTGCATCTAAATGATCAAATAAATTATAATAATAATAATTTATATTTATAACATAAATAATATATGAACCTAATGATTTTTTCATTTTAAAATATTTCTTACTTGCGAATTGCTTTGAAAATAATTTAACGTCTTAATTAATTAGCATAAAAAACTAAACTTTTACAAACTTGAACATCTAATAAAAAAAAAAGTATACAGATATTTAGACTGATTTAGAAGGAACATAGCCCCTAACACTCAGCCATCGGTTTTGAAATGAATAGATTGTGTTTTAATTATTACAAATTGATATTGTTATATTTATCAGAAGACTATGAAACCTTTATCACCCATAGATTGTCAACAGAACAAATTGCACCCACTCAGTCAGGAATATATTATTTACTAACCATGGTCATAAAGAACACAATCAAGTTTCTAAGATAATTAATAAGGTTTACTAAAGTTCAGATATTTTTTAAAAAATATTTAGTGCTATAAATTATCGAAGAGTTATGAATTGTTTGCCAAATGAAACATTTAAAAAGTCTATGCTGATTTTATAAATGTTCTTTTTAATAATATAACCCTCCCCCCAAAACAAAACAAAAAGGACATGATTTGGGTGAAGAAAATTATAAATGGTAATTGAAAAATTATTTGAAGTTTATGACATTTTTATGTATATAGATTTACTTATATATATTTTATTAGTCAAAACAAACATTAGCAATTATTTTCAGTTGCAGGGAATATTCTTATTATAGTCACCCTTATACGTTATTTATCGCGTGGCCTAGTTCTGCAAACATATTTCAGCACAAATTCTATGTACATAGAGAAAAGCTTGCCCTTGAAGCTGTTTCCTTAACCCACTAAACCTTTAGGCCCTTGAAGAAGTTTTTTCCTCTTGACAGCTCGTCTTAAGCTGAAGTATCTGGGCTAGCACCATTTGATCCTCGACCTACTGAGAATTAGTGAGACTGGAAGATCAAAGGGACACAACGGGGAGGAAAATTCCTGCAGCATAATATTCTTTTCATGTATTTTAGGCTGGTCAGTTTGGTATATGATGTGTGCCTAATAATGTCTGGAAATAGTGTATATAAAGCACATGTTTGTGTTTTACTGTAGAAATAGAAAGCAGGGCCACTGATTCTATCAAGCCACATGAGACATTTTCTAAAAATATTGCACATCTAAAATTTAGCTCTCAATAATTAATGTAACTATATTTTCCCATAATGCACCTGTATCACTCTATATATACATAGAAGGCAGGTAAATCAGAAAACTTGCTTCTACCATTATACATAACATAATAAGTAGCCATGGAATTTAAACACAGTCATGTAAATAATCCTAGTCTTGTTTGGTGTTTTAAAGGGATTTATTTTCTTTTTAAAAGAGAGAATTTTAAAAAGGTATCAGAGATTATGTTTCTGAACTGATTTTTTTTATTTGTTTATATAAATCTCTGTGCCTCAGCAGAGCTATAGGAGTTTCCATATTATCCAGTGAGCAATGGGCCCCTAACTTCCCCCTTGCCTTCAAAATCCATTTAATGTAACTTTTCTTAGTTGAATTTCCTTTTACTCTCCATCTAGATAGGTCTAGGTTATTTTGCACATGACTGCTCAGTTAATAAAACACAAGACAAATGTGCAGAGTAAAGGGGACCATGTTAAATAAACAGAACTTAAAGGAACATAAAAAGAAAAAAAATAATTCTCTAATGTTAGAGGATTTTATAATTGTACTGTTTGCATATATCTATGTGTTTAATCTCTGCAAATGGATTAAACACATAGTTAAAGTCAGACCAAGAACAGGAATGCACAAGTGGGAGCAAGCTGAACACATATCTTAAGCCAATGACAAGAGGCATATGTGTGTAGTCTCAAATCACCAGTTAGCACCCAGTAGTGTACTGAGCCTACCTAGGTATGCTTTTTAACAAAGGACAGCATGAAACAAAGTAAGGTCAGCCATATCTAATGTGTGCTAATGGTGAAACCCTAGCTAAAGATAACATTCCTAAGATTCCTACCAAGGTACATAAAGATAGCAATATAATTTCCGGTCACTTTATGATTCCCCTTTCAAATCAGCCTCAATAGTGGGAAAACCTCATCTCTAGTGTGGATTATTGTTTTCTTTTGAAATTGAAATATGTTGCCACTTATGCAGCACTAAGCTACAAGTTCTAGAAGATTTGACCAATATATTCTATAACTGTTTTAAAGCAAACAAATGTTTTGCTTTATATTCAATTTATTCCAGTAAACAAGTCTAGTAGCACAGTGGTAATTTGAGGAATATTAGAGACTTCATAATGAGCCGATCAATTTTACTTTAAATTCATGTTATTGGCCATGTTAAAGGAATTGGCATAAATGTTTTATGTTCACAGTTAATAATCTCAGAGACCGCTGTTTATAGACCCAGGGAGCCAAACAAACAAAATATTTCTCCAAACATGGATTTTCGAACCATCACATTTTTAAAGGTGTTGTCAGGTGTACATTATTCAACCATACAGTTCAGAATTTCAATAGGCTGTGAGGTGAAATTTATACAAAATTACTGGACATACTGTCAATAAAATGAATCCACTGATCGGTTGTGAAAAATAGGGTGGAGTCTAAGTTAGAACTTAAGGGAGGGCCAATATATGGCTCACGCCTACAGCCTGTTATCAATGATTGGCCATCCAATATTTTTGGTAAAATTCTCTACATTGTTTTTGCTACTGACAACCAGAGGTAGAAAATGAATTGCTTTGTATGTGTTACTAGTTTATTTGCAAAATACTGTATCTCCTCAGATAGAAATGTTTAGGATTTGTCTTGATAAAGGCCCAGAGCTAAATGTTGGGGATGTGCCTTTGTGTGCCACCAGCTGCTTCACCCTCTCCTGTTCATGCTATGGATCTCCTGTATTTTTGTCGAGGACAGCTGGCAAACCTTGTCTTGCTATCCTTTGTATTTGTAAACCACAGATAACCCTTAAAGGGACATAAAACAAGTTGGAATAGAGACAAAATAATATAATATGTACTTTAATTACTTTATCTGCACATTTATACTGCAGTGCCTCGCCATTAACCCTTTCTTTTTAGTTTCTGAATTGTAAAGCTCTAACTCCCCCACACAATGCCTTTTATGGCTGTATCTATGTTTATTGTTCTTTTGGTAAAATGCAAAAGTGAATAGGGATTATCTGCTGGAGCAGGTCTAGAAGCTGTGAACTCAGCTAAAATACAATACCTGTGTCTAAACATTGATAAGAGGGGTGGAGTTAGCTATCCAGTGAGTTTAGCTATGTAATTAATTTTGCTTATTTTTGAAAATTATTCCATAATACTTGCCAGCAATTTTGAAACATTTTTTTATGCAAACTATTTTAAATGAATTAGCCCTTTTAGGATATGCACAGATCTCAACTTGTTTAATGGCACCTTAATGTACTCACACCCATATCACCTTCTAGGTTATTGACATAATTTCACCTCTATCTCCAATTTATGCTTTGTTTTAATGATTACAACGAAGAACATTTTCATCATTTTGGTGAACTCTTTATTGTGTTTGCTACTCCTAATCATTTGCTTTTAGATGCAATGGTAGCTGGTTAGATACACAGGATTACATCTTTATGAGTGGTCCATGTTCACTTTGGTGCACATTCTGCTTGAGATGCTTACAGTCTTTGAGGCATATTTATCAAATGTCTGTCGGACCTGATCCGACAGTGCGGATCAGGTCCGACAGACATCGCTGAATGCGGAGAGCAATATACTCTCCGTATTCAGCATTGCATCAGCAGCTCTTGTGAGCTGCTGGTGCAACGCCACCCCCTGCAGACTCGTGGCCGCCAGCAGGGGGGTGTCAATCAATCCGATCGTACTCGATCGGGTTAAATTCTGGCGATGTCTGTCCGCCTGCTCAGAGCAGGCGGACAGGGTTATGGAGCAGCGGTCTTTAGACCACTGCTTCATAACTGCTGTTTCTGGCGAGCCTGCAAGCTCACCAGAAACACGGGCCCTCCAGCGCCATTCGAGCTTGATAAATGGGCCTCTTTATATATGATTTGCTTTCAAATGGACCAATGTTTCTACCATTCTCATCTTATATTTGAAATCTGTTCTTCACACTTTTCTGTTCCATTGTCATCCAGTATTGAAATGCAAAAGAAATGGGGTTTCCTTTCATGTACCAAAATAGATACTGCAATAAGAGAAGAATCAGGTTTCAATACAAATTGCCCCCACGTGTTTTCTGTTCCTGTTTTCTTCTGGTTTTAGTATTCTTTTACAAACTCTATATAGTTTATAAATATTTCATAGGATGGTGTTAATATTAGCAGTATGTTTTGGTATTTTGTTCTATAAACCTTTTATCAAATGTCTGTTTAGTTTATGTTGCTTAGTTCATGTTTCCTCTCTACATCAGTTTCAGAAGCAACTTCTTTATTTAGCCTGAAAATAATGTACCATGATTTCTGGTTATGGATTAAAAACAATAAAACGTCAACAATGTACACAAGAGGAATTGTAGACTATGTTCATTGACAACATGTTTCAGAGATCATTTTTGGTTGAAATATTCTGTTCCAATTTAAATATCTCTGTCAATTTTATTTTTGCTTTTAAGTACAGTTCATGCCAAAATAATTGTCTCTTGTCTATAACAATGTCATGATTATTTAGTAACTGAAAATAGAATAATCCCCATTGGGAATAAACTCCATGAACTATAGGGACTGGGTTTGTTATTTTCAAGTAGAATCCTGTTTTCAGGTCTACTCTTAAAGAGGATAATTTAAAATGCCCTCATTATCTGTTCGTCATAGTCTGTAACCATAACCATGAAAAATTAAAGTTTTGTTCTGTTTTGAAGAGACTTATCAAATTGCACCACTCATTTATTTTCTAAAATATGGTGAGTCCACAACGTCATCAATTACTAGTGGGAATATCACACCTGGCCAGCAGGAGGTAGCAAAGAGCACCACAGCAAAGCTGTTAAGTATCACTGCTCTACCCATAATCCTCAGTCATTCTCTTTGCCTCTTTCAATAGAGGAGGTGAAGTTTGGTGTCTGAAGCAATGAATTCCTTTTTTGGGATATTTTTCCCTGCAAGCAAGGATTTGGGTCTAGCTGTAATCCACGTCAATCTCTGCTGCAGAGTAGTGGTGGCTTTTAAGCAGTTAGGAAGTTGTAAGGTGGGGCTTACTTTGTTTCTTAACATATTGCTGCCCTAGGTATAGAAAGCCCGAGTTGGTCACTCTGTCCTTTTTTTTCTCTCTACAGGTTTCTGTAAGGAGTTTGTGTCTTTTCACGCCTTGTGAGCTGTCTTCCTGCCAGACAGCTAGACTACAGGTAAGTGCTTTTTTGTCTTCTAGGTATTGGAGACTTTGCACTTTAGAATATTCATTATTTAAATTCTGCAGTTTTCATTATGTGATTTAGTAATCCTTTAAATAGGATTCTATAGGTAGTATGCAGGCACTATGTGATTAGGGGTTATTTTTCCCTTATCTGGGAAGTATGTTTTTTGTACTGTGTTCTTATGCGTGATTTTTGGGACCGGGTGCTGCTTGGAGATATTTATTGACTGCAATGTTTTGTTTTATTTATGTTAGTAACGGTGTTGCTATGTGATCCTTGTGTTTCCGTTATACGGAATGGATCGGCGTCTCTGTGTTGTTTCTGCAGTCTGTCTCAGTGTATGTGCGTGTTGATCTCTGTATCCTCTTTAAGTCTCCTGGAGCGCTGCTGAGGTGTAGAGGTTCTCAAGTTTCATTTGTTTTTTATAAAGCTTTTTGTTTTTAGGTCTCTCTTAAAGTGACAGTTGTCCTTTATTCAAATTTATTTTTTCCTTTTCTCCTGGGGTCTGTTTTTTCTAAGCTATGGACATGTATAATGATGATATTGTTTTTAATAAATGTTTATTATGTTTAGAGGCACAAATTGTTTCTTTTTTGCAATTTTGTACTACTTGTTTAGCTAGAACGCTTCAATGTAATGAAAAATGATTGCCCTATGGGCCTAATGTCTCTCAGGATGATACTGTTCAGGCAATGCCGCAGCCTTCTCCTCAAACATCCCAAGCCTCTATGGCATCACATGCAGTGCCCTGTGGTTCCTCTCAACCTCCTGGTGGGGTATATTTGCCTGCAGATTTTGCCGCACAAATATCCTCCGCGGTATCTGCAGCATTATCTGCTTTTCCTGTTAGGAAAACGCAAGAGGAAAACTTAACACTTAATAGATAGTAAGGTGCATGTTTCAGCTGCTACTATACAAGTTGATCTTCCTCATAACTCTAGGGAGGACGTTACCTCAGTTCCTTCTGAGGGTGAAATCTCAGATTCTGACTTTTGCCTCGGCGGAGGCCTCTTTTGGGAGAAAGGTTCAGCAAGCGGTGGTGCCTTCTGTTTAGGTCTTGTTCTCCCTCTCTAGTCATCTTTGTCCTCTAGCTTGGGTATTGGTTTCCACTAGTAATTGATGACGTTGTGGAATCACCAAATCTTAGAAAAGAAAACAAAATGTATGCTTACCTGATAAATTAAATTTAAGGTGGTTATATTTGACTAAACCTCAGACACCTCTACTTTTTTGTGTTATTCCTTTTTCCATTTCCCTTCGATCGAATGACTAGGGATTATGGGAAGGGGAGTGACACTTAACAGCTTTGCTGTGGTGCTCTTTGCCGCCTCCTGCTGGCCTGGAGTGATATTCCCACTAGTAATTCACAACGTTGTGGACTCACCATATCTGGAAAGAAAGAAATTTATCAGGTAAGTAAAAATTTAGTTTTTTCCTTCGTACCTGTACCATTAAGGTTCTAAAAAGAACAATGTTGTCTTAAAGGGACAGTAACATTTTTTGTCATTCATTTAAAAGAGCATTAGAAAATATTTTCTTTTACATGAAAACATTGTTCTGGAGTTTAGAGATCATGCACTTTCTCCATTCACTTCATGAAAATATTAATTTCATTGTTCTTACTAAATCTGGTTTTCGCAAGAGTATTTTGCCAAGGTGTGGAGAAGTCAAGGCTATTATAAATAAACTATTTGATTGGGAAGAAGATTTATTTTTTTGTCAACTCAAGATCACATAATTGCATTAACCAGTATCTTATGTTTAAAATAAGATCTTTTGCTGGCATTTTCTGCAACAAAAATGTAAAAATACTTATTTTGTTTACTCTTCCCTAAAAAACAAAAAAAAAAAATTTCCCCCATGGTTATTAAATAAGTAAACATATTCCTTTCTATGAAAAAATAAAATTATATAGATAATATTAAAAAAAATTGAAATAAATTAATCTTGAAAAATGGTTTGTGTTATACATTACTTTGGTTCCACCAATGAATACAGATTTCTTATCTCACTCACATTCAATAAGTCTGTCTTCTAATAAAATAGACTATGCGTGAAATGTGTAAAATGTATTAAGGTCCATCATGACTTTAACGTGAATCACATTTTCTTTCTTTTTTTCTTTTTTATTTATTTTAAGCAATGAAAATGTATGAAAAAATAGGAAAAGATGACACAATTTCTGCTCTACACATTGTTTTTTTTGTATACTGCAATTACTAATACTTTTTAGGTAGATTTTATTTTTTTTATGTCTAGAAGCTATATCATCACGTACGCTCTAGTTTCCAGAAAAAAGTGGCAACTTTGTAGTGCTTATAATGCAAGCGAAAATATTGAATACCGCTACACAAGAAAGAAGAAGCCTCACTGTCATTTTTAATCCTAAAAGCATCTTTGAGACCATCAACACCTTGCTCAGCATTGTGCTATAAGGTCCCCACTGATGCCAAACATGATGAAATTGTTAAAACTAACAATATTAAAATACCATCTTCTGTCACATTTAAAGGCAGTTGGATATGTTTTTTATATTTACATATACAGAGATCTGATCTAGAAAATCAATACAATAAATCATTTTATGTTTAAAAACAGGCAGTCTTTGGTGACGCAAAGGCAACGAGTTTATTTTGTTTGTTTGTTACCTCCTGACTATTTCGCTCTGTCTCATAAAGTGAATGTTGTTGGCACTATCAGAAAGTTCAAGATACTGTTCCACTGAAAGGACAAAATATCCATCATATCCTTGTACCTTTCCTGTACTTAAAAGCTGCTGTTTTTCTGCCTCTGTCCACACTCTTATGCCTTCTTCACCTTCCTGTAGTCTTTTCTGTTCCTTAGTCCAAGCCTGAGCTACTGCCCTCTGTCTCGCCAATTCTAACACATGATTTTTCTCCTCTTCTATGGTTGTTCCATAACGGACATTAAAGCACAAAAAGCCATGTTGAAGTTGGATATCTGCAAACCTTCTAGTTCTCCCATTGACCACAGATGTCATCTGGGACACAGTGACATTAACTCCATTTTCCAGAACACGTCCACTTCCAGTATTGCCGATGACAGACAAATCTTCCTCCAAAGACCCTAATTTAATGAAGTAGTGTGTATCTCGGCCTTCTACTGTAAAGTGTAAATCTTCCAGGTAATGAGCATTGTTTAAAATTGTTGCAATACGACGACTATCTTCGTTGGCCACTCCAATTATATCAGCAGTCACTATTCCATCTTTGATGGCAAACTTGATGCCTTTTCCAAAAACAGATGGAACTGCAGCAAACCTTGGATATTTAGAATTTCCAGTATATCTTCCTTCATTATATTTTGGGGCCATGGGAAGTTGGTCCAAGGAAATGAAGTTTCTCAGTTGTTTCTGTAGCTCACACTGAATACCAAGTATAGTCTAAAAAGACAGGACAAGAACCATTAAAAAAGAGTTAAAAAAAATCTTTGAAATAGGAAATTTATTAAGTACATGGTTTGCGTTAAAAGGGACATTCTAGCTTAAAATTCAGCCAGTGTGTGTCAGTTTTTAGTAGAAGTATTTTTGCAATTATTCTTGTAAAAAGTACCACTGTTTCATCTAGAGCTTTTACTGTGCAAGGGCATATGTAGATAAATAGCATGTCTGCTCAAACAGCTTGCAGTGACATGAGTCATCACTGAAGTGTCCACTTTCTGTTACATGTTGGATATAAATCAAAATGGTAATAATTAGGAAAAACCTTAACTTTGTTTAGTTACATAGTAGGAAAGCAATGAATATTGCAATCATGAGAATATATATTAAATATTGTAAATTTAAGATACAGTAAAGTCATGTTTATATATGCATACAAAATTAAAGTGACATGAAATTCAATTTTTTCTTTCATGATTCAGAGCACATGATTTCAAACAACTTTCCAATTTACTTCTATTAACTAATTTGTTTTGCTCTCTTGGTATTCTCGAAAAGGATACTTAGGTAGTCTCAGGAGCTGCTAATTGGTGGCTGCACATATATGCCTCATGTTGTTGGCTCACCCAATTCCTTCAGCTAGCTTCCAGTAGTGCATTGCTGCATCTTCAACAAAGGATGCCAAGAGAATAAAGCAAATTAGATAAGAGAAGTAAATCGGAAAGCTGTTAAATTGTATTCTCTAACTGAAATATGAAAGAAACATTTGGGTTTCATGTTCCTTTAAACACTGCATTCTAAAAGATCTGCATACCTTCGACTAGATTACGAGTTTTGCGGTAAGCTGAAAAAGCTTTTTCACTACCGCTGGTATTACTTGCAGGCTTAGGGGCACCGCACACTTTTTTGGACTTACCGCAAACCGACTTATGTAAACTTCGTAAACCCTTTTTTCTATGGGACTTCCATAGGGCTAGTATTACGAGTCTGTCCTGGGAGGCCAAAAAGTGAGCGGTACACCCTCTACCTCCAAGATTCCTAACGCATTCTAAAGTCAGTAGTTATGAGTTTTACACTACAACGCTGTAGCATAAAACTCATAACTAAAGTGCAAAAAAGTACACTAACAACCATAAACTACCTATTAACCCCTAAACCGAGACCCTCCCGCATCGCAAACACTATAATAAAATTTGTAACCCTAATCTGCCGCTACGGACATCACCGCCACTAGAATAAACATATTAACCCCTAAACCGCCGGACTCCCGCCTCGCAAACACTAGTTAAATATTATTAACCCCTAATCTGCCACCCCTAACATCGCCGCCACCTACATTATACTTATTAACCCCTACTCTTCCGCTCCGGACATCTCCACAACCTACATTATATTTATTAACCCCTAATCCGATGCCCCAACATTGCCGACACCTACCTACATTTATTAACCCCTAATCTGCCGTCCCCAACGTCGCCGCCACTATTCTAAATTTATTAACCCTTTAAACTTAAGTATAACCCTAACACCCCCTAACTTAAATATAATTTAAATAAATCTAAATAAAACCTGCAATTATTATCTAAATGAAATACTTACCTATAAAATAAACCCTAAGCTAGCTACAATATAACTAATAGTTACATTGTAGCTAGCTTAGGGTTTATTTTTATTTTACAGGCAAGTTTGTATTTATTTTAACTAGGTAGAATAGTTACTAAATAGTTATTAACTATTTAATAACTACCTAGCTAAAATAAATACAAATTGACCTGTAAAATAAAACCTAACCTATGTTACAATAACACCTAACACTACACTACAATTAAATAAATTACCTACGTTAAATACAATTAAATAAATTAAATTAGCTAAATCACAAACAAAACCCCACTAAATTACAGAAAATAAAAAAAACAAATTACAAGATCTTTAAACTAATTACACCTAATCTAATAGCCCTATCAAAATAAAAAAGCCCCCCCAAAATAAAAAAAACTCTAAACCAATCTAAACTATATATAGCCCTTAAAAGGGCCTTTTGCAGGGCATTGCCACAAAGAAATCAGCTCTTTTACCTGTAAAAAATAAATTAAAAAAACACCCAACAGTAAAACCCACCACCCACAACCAACCCCACAAATAAAAGCCTAACTAAAAAAATCTAAGCTCCCCATTGCCCTGAAAAGGGCATTTGTATGGGCATTGCCCTTAAAAGGGCATTTAGCTCTATTGCAGGCCCAAAGCCCTAACCTTAAAAATAAACCCACCCAATACACCCTTAAAAAAAATCCTAACACTAACCCCTGAAGATTCACTTACCGGGAGAAGTCTTAATCCAAGCGGCAAGATGTCCTCAAGGAAGCCAGCAGAAGTGGTCCTCCAGACGGGCAGAAGTGGTCCTCCAGATGGGCAGAAGTCTTCATCCAGATGGCATCTTCTATCTTCATCCTTCTGACACGGAGCGGCTCCATCTTTAAGACATCCGGCGCGGAGCATCCTCTTCAAATGACGTCTTCTTCGGAATGAATATCACTTTAAGTGATGTCATCCAGGATGGCGTCCCTTAGATTCCGATTGGCTGATAGAATTCTATCATCCAATCGGAATGAAGGTAGAAAAAATCCTATTGGCTGATGCAATCAGCCAATAGGATTGAGCTGGCATTCTATTGGCTGTTCCAATCAGCCAATAGAATGCAAGCTCAATCCTATTGGCTTATTGGATCAGCCAATAGGATTAAAGTTCAATCCTATTGGCTGATTGCATCAGCCAATAGGATTTTTTCTACATTAATTCCGATTGGCTGATAGAATTCTATCAGCCAATCGGAATCTAAGGGACGCCATATTGGATGATGTCACTTAAAGTGATATTCATTCCGAGCAAGACATCTCCGCGTTGGAATGATGAAGATAGAAGATGCAGTCTGGATGAAGACTTCTGACCGTCTGGAGGACCACTTCTGCCGGCTTCCTTGAGGACATCTTGCCGCTTGGATGAAGACTTCTCCCGGTAAGTGAATCTTCGGGGGTTAGTGTTAGGATTTTTTAAGGGTATATTGGGTGGGTTTATTTTTTAGGTTAGGGCTTGGGCCTGCAATAGAGCGAAATGCCCTTTTAAGGGCAATGCCCATCCAAATGACCTTTTCAGGGCAATGGGGAGCTTAGTTTTTTTTAGTTAGGCTTTTATTTGGGGGGTTGGTTGTGTGGGTGGTGGGTTTTACTGTTGGGGGGGGTTGGTTGTATTTTTTTTTTTTTTTACAGGTAAAAGAGCTGATTTCTTTGGGGCAATGCCCTGCAAAAGGCCCTTTTAAGGGCTATTGATAGTTTAGTTTAGGCTAGGGTTTTTTTTTTTTTTTTTGGGGGGGCTTTTTTATTTTGATAGGGCTATTAGATTAGGTGTAATTAGTTAAAAGATCTGTAATTTGTTTTTTTATTTTCTGTAATTTAGTGGGGTTTTTTTTGTGATTTAGCTAATTTAATTTAATTTGTTTAATTGTATTTAATTTAGGTATTTATTTAATTGTAGGGTTAGGTTATGTGTTAGTGTAATTTAGGTTAGGTTTTATTTTACAGGTCAATTTGTATTTATTTTAGCTAGGTAATACAAACTTGCCTGTAAAATAAAAATAAACCCTAAGCTAGATACAATGTAACTATTAGTTATATTGTAGCTATCTTAGGGTTTATTTTATAGGTAAGTATTTAGTTTTAAATAGGAATAATTTAGTTAATTATAGTAATTTTATTTAGATATATTTAAATTATATTTAAGTTAGGGGGTGTTAGGGTTAGACTTAGATTTAGGGGTTAATACATTTAATATAGTGGCGGCAACGTTGGGGTCGGCAGATTAGGGGTTAATAAGTGTAGGTAAGCTGTGGCGACATTGGGGGTGGAAGATTAGGGGTTCATAAATATAATGTAGGTTTCGGCAATGTTGGGGGCAGCAGATTAGGGGTTAATAAGTATAATGTAGGTGACAGCGGTGTCCGGAGCGGCAGATTAGGGGTTAATAAGTATAATGTAGGTGTCAGCGATGTCGGGGCGGTAGATTAGGGGTTAATAAGTGTAAGATTAGGGGTGTTTAGATTCGGGGGTTCATGTTAGAGTGTTAGGTGTAAACATAAAATGTGTTTCCCCATAGGAATCAATGGGGCCGCGTTACTGAGATTTACGCTGCTTTTTGGCAGGTGTTAGACTTTTTCTCAGCCGGCTCTCCCCATTGATGTCTATGAGGAAATCGTGCACGAGCACGTAAAACCAGCTCACTGCTGACTTAAACAGTGCTGGTATTGGAGTGCGGTATGGAGCACAATTTTGCTCTATGCCCACTTCTTGCCTTTTGCCGCCGGGTTTGTAAAAACCCGTAATACCAGCGCTGAAGGTAAGTGAACGGTGAGAAAAAACTGCACGGTAGCACTGCATAGCTCATAACGCAAAACTCGTAATCTAGCCGAAAGTAAATTAAAGCACTTAAAACAACTGTCAGTTTGTGCCAATTAGGCACAGATATATATATATATATATATATATATATATATATATATATATATATATATATATATATATATATATATGTATATATATATAAATAAAGCAGTATATAGGATGGTAAGTGTTTGAGTAAAAATCTGGAAATATATGTATTGAAAATACATTGCAATATTTCCCCCCCTATGCATAATAACAATTTTATGGGGAATTAAATTGTGAGTTTAATGACTCTTTAGGATAAATCTTTGTTGCTCACCTTAAAACCAATTTAGTCTTATGATATGCAAAAGTATTGAGGTTATGTAAAATAATATTCACAACAAACGCATTGCCACAGCAGTACAATTTTGATAACATTACACACACCAAGTTAATATATTTCTTTTTTGCAATATGAGTTATATCATAGATAGAATGTAGATATAAATGTATATTATTTGCATCAATATACCAACCTTTCCAGGATCCCACTCCTGGGTTTTGGTTTGGAGCTGTGATAACTCATAGGTTGATTCAAAGCCCTTTGCTTCTGATTTGGGAAATCCTGGTAGGACATTATGCAGTTGAAATCCAAAAAGTTCGAGCCAACTTCCAATATCTAGATTGCAAACGAGGAAAACATATTACTAAAAAAGATATAGGGCTCAATTACAAGTGGATCACAACATATAGGGGCCTATTTAATAACGTGCGAGTGGACATGATCCGATATTGCGGATCATGTCCGCTGCACATCAATAAATGCAGACAGCATACGCTGTCACCATTTATAAGTGCACAAGCAGTTTTTGTGAACTGCTTGTGCAATGTCATCCCCCACAGATTTGCGGCCAATCGGCCGCTAGCAGGAGGTGGCAATCAACCTGATCGTATTGGATCGGTTTGACTTCCGGCGATGTCTGTCCACCGCCTCAGAGCGGCAGACAGGTTATGGAGCAGCGGTCTTTAGACCGCTGCTTCATAACTTGTGTTTCTGGCGAGCCTGAAGGGCTCTAAGCTCCATACAGAGCTTGATAAATATGCCCCATTGTGCAAAGAACAATGCAAATTTGGTATTGTAAGAGGATGGTTTAAAAAAATCTAACCAAAGCATCTTAATGTGGCCCGAGCATCCTATACTTTTAACATATAGCGCAGGGGGCACTTTTAGCGTGCTTATTGCACTCATATTATAACTGGTGAGTTAAAGGGGCAGTCTACAACTAACATGTTATTTTTTAAAAAGATAAATAACACCTTTACTACGCATTCCCTAGCTTTGCACAAACAGCATTGTTATAGTAAAGGGATAGTGTACAATCATTTCCATATAACTGCATGTAATAGACAATACTATAAAGAACAATATGCACAAATACTGATCTAAAAATCCAGTATAAAACCTTTTAAAAACTTCTTAGAAGCTCCCAGTTTAGCACTGTGGATGAGGTTAGGCTGGGACACCCAGTGAAAGGGTCTGGGAAAACAAGAATAGCAGCCCCCCCCCCCCCCTTCCCTGCATATAGGGAGCCAGCAGGAGTCTGTAAACACATGCATACATCTGACACTGTGGGGCTTGGTTAGGAGCCTGAAAATCATCCCAATGGTATTAAAAATAAGCAAAACTATACATTATCACAAAAACTCTCCCAGATGGGCTATATAAATGGATCTTCTACAAAACAATTATGCAAAGAAAAATATAGTGTACAATGTCCCTTTAATATAATTTAGAACATTTAAACCACTACATTTCTGCCTGTTTCTAAGCCACTACAGACAGCCTGTTATCACATGAATTTTTGTTAGCTTTCACAAGAGACTGCTAATTCATGTGTGCTATATAGATAACATTGTGCTCACTCCCGTGAAGTTGTGCCAGACACAGCACTAAATGGATAAAATGCAAGTCAATAGATAATAAATAAATAGCCATGTGATAAGGGGGCTGTCAGAAAAGGCTTAGGTACAAGGTAATCAAAGTATAAAAAAATCAAAGTATATTTATATAACCATTGGCTGTGCAAAACTGGGGAATAGGTAGTAAAATACAATTTTTTTGTCCCTTTAAAGAGACACAATTATCAAAATTAAGTTTCATGATTTAAATAAAGCATGCAAGTTAAAAAAAAAAAAACCATTTCAATTTATGTCCATTATCAAAATATGCACATTCTTGTTATATGTACACTTTTTGAGGCTGCACTGTATATAATATAGTATATGCATTTTGTGAATAGCTGATGGCTGTCACATGCTACAGGCAGAGGGAAACCCAATTTAACCAGAAAATATTCTCCTGCTCATTTCAAAATCAAAGTAAGCACTATTGCATTGTCTTTTTATTATGTATGTTTCAGTTATTACATTTTTCTGTGCACCCCCTTATAAGTCTATTATGAGAGGGATCTAGCACATCGACACCAACAAACATGTAGATGTTATGCACCCTAGACTATTGCTTGAGTGATAACAAATAGCCTTGGATAATGACTAGCTAACATGTCTGAATCTGGCTCTTGTCACTTATAAATCAATCAATGACCTGTACAATTAACAATTTTATAGGCTTTTGTGTCATTTCACAATCAACATTTTTATACGCCCCAGAATTTCATTGCGGTTATATGTAATCGTTCTGATGTGTGTGTTTGAATTGTGCATGAGTTTAAAAGTGAAACTGATTTCAAAAAAGGGATAAAAATGGTTAAAATGTAAAAACTCTAAGGGGCATATTTATCAAGCTCCGTGTTTCTGGCGAACCTTCAGAAAACACAAGTTATGAAGCTCGC
The DNA here is from genome assembly GCF_027579735.1 of Bombina bombina. NCBI lineage: Eukaryota > Metazoa > Chordata > Amphibia > Anura > Bombinatoridae > Bombina > Bombina bombina. Next base: position 655,504,999 of record NC_069499.1, read on the forward strand.
CAACAAGTTATACAAGCTTGCCAGAAACACAAGTTATGAAGCAGCGGTCTAAAGACCGCCGCTTCATAACTTGTCCGCCTGCTCTGAGGAGGCAGACAGAACTCAATCCGATCCAATATGATCAAGTTGATTGACACCCCCTGCTAGCGGCCGATTGGCCACAAATCTGCAGGGGGCGGTATTGCACCAGCAGTTCACCAGAACAGCTGGTGCAATGATAAATGCAGACAGCTTACACTGTTGGCATTTATCGATGTGCGGCGGACATGATCCACAATATCGGATCATGTCCGCTCGCACGTTCAGAATTAGGCCCCTAAAAGTCATGTTAAAAGATGCTGGTATGGTGATTACTGGTGGATTGTTGTCAACCTGTACCCATGTGGCACGAACACTCTTTTAAGTGGTTGAACAGTTGTGTGTTGTTAGGTTTTCACAAGTATTGGTATAGATTTGATTTTTAAAAGCCATGCAAATGGCTTTGCATGACAGTTTGATTGGAACATCAAATCTAAAGAAAACATTTCTGAATAGGATATTGAGTATAATACTGAAGATCAAAGCTTATTATTCTGGGTTTTAGGATATCCCAAAAGAAAATGTTGCTTTACTTTGCTCTCTATGTTGTGGGAGTATCTGTAACCATCTGATAATTTCAAATACTTATTTGTAAAGTAAATCCTATTTTTTGTGAGAAACCACTTGAGATGCAAAAGACTAGATTCACTAAGAGTTCAAAATACATCCACATCTCACCTCCATTTCCTATGTGAAGCGGATTTACTAGGATTTGCTGAGCTACATGTGCTTTAGTGACTGAACCCTGTTGGAGTATAATCTGTTTTCTCTCATTGTGGAACTTTTATGAATTCCAGCAAAAAATAGCTATGGGACTTAGGGAAGCACTTTGGCCACTTAAAAGACCATTAAATATAGTAGAATTGCATAACAAACAAATAATAAAAAATACAATGAAATAGCACTTAGTCTGAATTTGGAATTAGGAGTAGATTTTTTTTCTGAAAAATGTAAAGTTAGCTCAATTTTCCTTCCCCCTATATCATGTGAAAGTCATCGGTCAATCATAAAATGCATATACGTACATTTGCATGCACCAGTATTACAAAGTGGAAGCGCAAATATTGATTTAGCAAAAGCGATATTTTTCGCTTCATTTGTGGCCCTAAATGAGCTAGGGTTTTCAAGGTATTTCATGTAAAACAATTACAGAGCATCTCTGGGATTTAAGAAAAATATACTGAAATCTGCATAGCAACATAACTTTTACCTGTGGTATACTGGGTGACATCCTGTGTCCTTCCAACTGGGTAGTTATTTTCAAATGAGTACAAGTTAAAAGGTTTTGGGTTGTTGTTGAGTTTATTCCAAATATGGTGATTAGGTGTTGCCCATCGCCCAGCAACAACATCATAATCTCTCTGTCCAAGGTGTACAAGCTTGGTTAAAGAGTCATAGAGTCCTCCATAAAATCCAATGATAACCTCAAAATCAGGATTGGTATCTTGATAAATATCTCCAAATGGGGTGTACAGGATTTCCTTAATGACTTGTCCTCGACTGCTGAACACTGCAAGCGGTGTTCCTGTGTTGTCACAAGCAACATAATATTCTTCTCCACTACTCAATTCCATGGCAATAAGATGACCTTGAAGATCATAATATAGTGATGTTATCTCTGAACTGGTGTGATTGTACAAATGAGTGACTCTTATTGGATTTGCTAAGTCTGCATAAAAAAATTGTAGGTGAGATCCCATGTTTGACTTGCTGGCAACACGCCTCCCTAGTCCATCATACCTATATTGCACATTCCAGCCAGAGACTTTATTATAAGCCTTGCTCAAAAGACCATTTGAGTTGTATTCAAATATATCGTTACCTCGTTGTCTGAGAAATCCATCATCATCCATTTTGTACTGAATTTCACCCAGTCTTGTAATGCGATCTCCAAGATCATATCTCAGTGGGGTTAGACGGGCACTATTTCCATGACTTAGCAAGTTTATGTTTCCATTTAGATCATAACTATAACGCCATTGCGGTTTGTCATTAACGGATACAGTCTGAAGTTGGCTGTCAGGATCATATTCATAAAAATATCTGGTTATATTGGCATCTACACCTACTCTTATGTCACATATAACCATCCGACCCATATTATCATACTGAACAGTCATCCAGTAAGCAATAGCCTTTAGTATTTCATACTGGACTTCAATAACTTGACCACTAGAACTAAAAATCTTGGTATGTTTCATCATAGTAGTCGTGATGACTTGATTTAAATCATAATTAATGACACTAAATTTTCCAAACTGTTCAGTCCTTCCTGAGACATCAACATATCGATATAAGTCTATGGGAAGAGGGGTCTCATTTATCATGGCTTGCATACTTGTAACTCGGAAGTTGTTATAGCTATAGTCAAATCTGGCATTCACAAGGCCTTCTTCACTGAATCTAAAGATCTGTCGTCCAATCAGGGGACCTAATTAGGTAATAAAGAAAAAAATATTCAGAAATGTATTTTTATAAGCAGAGTAAGTATTCTCAGCTCAAATAATTACACCTACCTGTTTGTCTATATCTAATAGTACATATGAAACCCTCATGCATCAGATGTATTGTTTTAATGACTCCAGATGATTCCTCATAAGTAAACGAGACTTGAGTGGTATCATAGAGAATTTCAGAAAGCCGTGATTGTTTGGTATATTTGTATAAAACTCTACGTCCCGTTCCTAGATACAATGTCTGTAGGAGTCGGCCATCACCACTGAAATCTTGAATAAAAGAGCCACTGCTATCTGGTGGGCTATAAATATTTCGATAATATCCAACAGAAAGCATTGTTTGCAAGCCATGTCGCATCATGTTAGGCATTGTAACAGAAGAAAGGTAGTCTGAATGGTCAAATTCAAAGATGTAACGCCGTTGGCTATGCAGGTGAAGGTTGATTATCTAAAAGGAAAATAAGTTAATATTTTTGTTACACATGACATTTTATAGCAACATCATTATTTTACTGTATGGACCACATAGAATTGAGGGAGTGGTAATTCCATGATGTTTCAGACAGTAAAATAATTCCTTAAAGGGACATTACTAATCAATGATTCATATAGGGCATGTAATTTTAAACAACTTTACAATTTACTTTTATCATTAAATTTGCTTTGCTCTCTTAGTATTCTTAGTTGAAACCTAAACTTGGTAGGCTCATATGCTAATTTCTAAGCCCTTGAAGGCCGCCTCTTAAATGAACGTAGCCGACAGTTTTTAACAGCTAGAGGGCATTGTTTCATTTGTGCTTTATAGATAACATTGTGCTCACGACCGTGGAGTTACCTATGCGAGGGCACTGATTGACTAAAGTGCAAGTCTATCAAAAAACTGAAATAAGTCGGCAGTCTGCAGAGGCTTAGATACAAGGTAATCACAGAGGTAAAAAGTTTAGTAATATAACCGTGTTGGTTATACAAAACTGGGGAATAGGTAATAAAGGGATTATCTATCTTTTGAAACAATAACAATTCTGGAGAAGACTGACGCTTTAAGAAATTAACTTTACATTACGAATACCAAAAGATCACATTTATAAATATAAAATATTATATATAAAATAATGTCTCATTGTGAATAAATAGAGTGACCCAAGTGGGTTCTTATACTTAGTTATAAGGAGCAAAATTCTGGGACAAGGGAGGCATTTACCCTCATCTTATACGCACATGCAAACAACCATAGCTAATGTTATCGTTAGACTACATATAATAGGCCTAAGATTACTGGAAATACAAGTATGACAAAAATACAGTATTTTTAAAATAGGTAATAAAATGTTCAATCTCATAACACTGTGGGGCCTATTTATCAAAGTGCGGATCAGGTCCGCAAGACCTCGCTTTCCGCATTTAACATTGCACCAGCAGCTCACAAGCTTGATAAATGGGCCCCTCTAAATCCATTAATAGAAGGATGCACAATACACTGAGAGTTTGTGTGATATAATTAGGGCTTTTAAGTTCATGCTTTAAGTGAATGGAGCAACAAAGAAAAAATGTTATTCTAACAAAGATATAGAAATTATCTGCTTTGTTGGTTAGCAATATTTCAGAACAAAAGAGAAGTAGAAATGATTCAGTTTGTTGGCTAATAATCTTATTATTGTGCAGGTAAGATGACTAATATCTATTATTCCACCATTCTATTTAAAATGCCTATCAAGTTAATGCATCTAGAATGTACATAATTACATAATTTGCTTCACCACATTATTCATAGCAGTAAAAATAGTATGTTAAATAACTCAGCAATACTTTTAGAATTCTATTAAAAAAAATACACAGCTTTCACCAAATTGACTGACAAATCTACCTTTTCTAAGTAAGTGTAGCTCCATATTTTTCCATCAGCCCAAGTTCTTGAAACCATTTTTCCATTTTGGTCGTACTCCATTTTCTCATGCCAGGTTCCTCTTTGAATGGAGGTTACAAGTCCAGTAGGTGAATAAGTGATATTGACATCATGGTACTTGCTGCTTGGTGACCACTGGATTGGATGTCCAGTTTTATCATACAGAATTCTAAGGGTAAATTTCCGGTGGTCATCATAGATCTTTCCAGTTCTGGTGACATGATCAAAATCAATGGACAATAAATTCCTGTTGTGGGCCTATAAAATGAGAACATACAAATAGACATGAATGTATGAACTATGTGTATTAACTATGTTCTACATGGTGGTAAAAATTAACCCATATAGACAATGAAGAACATGGGTACACATACAGTATATCGGGTAATGATATACCTCTTCTAGTGCTAGCAAAAATCTTAAAATAAAGTCGTTTTTAGTGAATACTAATTGGAAATTTACCAAGTCAAACAAATATCGCCATATTAGAAGGCATGGTTTCAAAATTGTAAACCTAATAATTCTTTAACTTGCAATTCCAGCTTAGTGAGCGGTCCCATGAAGCAGTTCTGCTTTAAATGAAATACTGGCATAGTGAACTGTAGATATACATTCCAGTTAATGTGGGCATTTGCAATTAAATCCCTCAAAGCACACTGGCTGATAGACCCCTTATATGGAGGCATTGCCTTGTAAATGTAATGTTTTCCCAATTAGCCATTTTACCTTCTAGGGTGAAATTTCAATACTGTAGTAATGAATACAGAAAAGCTACGTAAACATGCGACAGTGGTAGAAATTAACCTCCTCATGGAGGGTGAGAGAGAAATGGAGTGAGACCAGAGGAATTGTTCTCCAGCAACTTTGAATACAATTAAAACTTAAAGGGCTATTCCAGCCATAATTGAAATCCACATTGGTGCATTTCGGTATTGAACAGAAGTAATATTGTAATATACATGCATTAGCAAAAATGCTTCTAATAAAAGCTATAGCTGTTTCAAAAGTGAATTTAAGTATGCACCGTACACCAGCATTTTAAACATAGCACTTGCTCAGAGAGCCTAAGCTGAACGTACCATCTGGTAATGACTCCATTTATTAATTGCTGACATGATACAAGCCCCAGTCATGCTCTGAGCAGCTACATTATTTAAAATGTGGGTGCAGTGACAATATCTAGCTATGCTTCACATGCACAAGCAGAGAAAAATATTAACACAAACACAGTGATAACTTTTACTATAAGCATTTTTGCTAATACATGTATATTTGGATACATTCTAATGCATTCGTTTTGGATTCATTCAGATTCATTCATTTGGTGGGATGTGCTGTGTATTAGACTAGTATTATGTACTGTAATATTAGGTGTAACCCATAGCAGAATGATATAACCTAATATACTGTACAGTACTAGTGTAATTGTGATTACTCCATGGCCATCCAAAGGTAACGAATAAATCCAAACTAATTTGGATTTGTTAGTTTCGGTGCTACGGTAATTTGGAAATTGGAATCGATCCGAAGCTCCGAATTTGAGAAATTCGTACGAATTTCGATTCGGAACGAAATGAAACACACATGTCTAATTTAAATTTTGACTGGAATGTCCCTTTAAGATTTCTCAGAATTGCACAGTCAGCATCCATTTTACTGACTATTGAATTAGATCCCCTCAGAGAGAGTCCACTGCTCCCGTCCGTTTCTCCGAAGGGCGGACCTAAATTTAATTATCTTCTTCTGGCACCATTTATACCCTGATATTTCTCAAACTGTTTCCATGTTCCCTTGGCAGAATGACTGGGGGATGAGGGGAGTGGGTGAGGTATTTAAGCCTTTGGCTGGGGTGTCTTTGCCTCCTCCTGTTGGCCAGGTTCTTAATTCCCACAAGTAATGAATGAAGCTGTGAAATATTCTCCCACAAATGGAAATTAAATTATCAGGTAAGCTTAATTTATGTTTTCCAAGTAAATTCACGTGTTTTCTCTACTTTATTTTTAAAAGATCTGTTGTGTGATACTTCTCCAAGATCGAGATTGACATATTAAAGGCTCTATGTCTAAGAGGGGAATTAATAATGCATTTAAAAATTTATGTTTTCAAATTGAATGCAGGGGTCTAAAAATCTCTGGAATATAACTACAAAGTTATATGTGTCTTATAATAATATAATAATGTAATTAAAACAAATATATACATACAGTATATACATAACATAATTTATGTTTTCCATCTTCAAGCTCTAGAGTACACTGAATGAAGAAAACGGGAGGGTAAAAGGAGGTAGACCCTATACTGAGGGCACCACAGCCTGCAGAACCTTTCCCAAAACATCAAAATTGTAAAACGTTGCAAAAGAATGTAAAGACGACCAGGTGGCTGCCTTACAAAACTGCTTCATAGAAGTCTCATTCTTAAAGGCCCAAGAAGAGGCCTCTAGTTGAATGAGCCATAATCCTCAGAGGAGGCTTATGAACCACTGTCTCATGCGAAACGGAGGACCCTCCTCGCCAAAAATATAAGGAAGTCGAAGAGGCCCTCTGCTTCCCGGAAAAAGAACAAACAGAGAAAGAAGTTTGTCTAAATTCCTACATGACCTGAAGATAGGACTTCAAGGCACAAACCACATCCACAATTACATTGAAATGAACCACAATCTCTTGATTAATGTTGCGAATTGACAAAACCTAACTTGGTTCTAAGAACAACCTTATCACCATGGAAAGCTAGATAAGGAGGGACACATTGCAAGGCAGTAATTACAGATACTCTGTGCGCAGAAGCCAGTAGAAAAGGAACCATCCAAGACAATATTATAATGTCTACTTCATGCATAGACTTCAACGGAGCCTGTGCAAAACAAGATTCAAACTCCAAGGAGGAGAAATAGATCTAAACACAGGTCTGATCCTAGCAGAGCCTTAACAAGTGACTGCACATCAGGAAGCTCAGCGAACCTCTTGTGCAGTAACACAGACAGGGCCGAAATCTGCCCCTTTCAGGAGACTTGCAGAAAAGCCCTTCATCCTGGAGAACAGAATAAGTAGGTCCTCCACACCTTATGATAGATGCGACGAGCAACCAGCTACAAGCTTAAATGAGAGTAAAAATAACACTCTCAGAAACCCCTCTCTTGGCTAGGACTAAGCATTCAAGCTCCACGCAGTCAGCCTCAGAGACATAGATATAGATGAACAAAGAGACCTTGGTCAGCAGATCCCTGTGACAAGGTAACTTCTAAGGAGGAGATAACGACATCCCACTAGTCCAGGAACCATATCCTTTGCGGCCAAGAAGGAACAATCAGTGTCACTGATGCCTGCTTAATTCGAGCCTCTACACTAGGAAGTAGAGGTAACGGCCGTAAAAGATAAATTAGATTGAACCTCTAAGGCCCTGCTAATGCATCTGTTAGCTCCGCCTGAGGATCCCTGTACCTCGACCCATATTTGGGTAACTTGGTAATGAGACGTCATAAGATCTTTCTCTAGCAAATTTCCTCAAACACTCGGGATGGAGAGACCAATCCCCTGGATTAAAGTATTGTCTGCTTGAGGAAATTTGCTTCCCAGTTGTCCACACCGGAATGTGGATCTCTGACAGCGAACAAATGTGGGTCTCTGCCCACTCCAGAATCCGAGATACTTCCCTCATAGCTAGGGAGCTACTCATTCCCCCCTGAACATTGATGTAAGCCACCGAAGATATATTATCTGATTGGAAACTGATAAACTGGGACGAACCCAGCAGAGGACAATCCTTCAGAGCATTGTATATTGCCCGAATATCCAAAATGTGATAGGGAAGGAGCCTTTCCTCCTGAGTCTATAGGCCCTGTGCCTTCCTGGCACCCCAAATAGCTCCCCATCCTGACATACTCGCAATCGTAGTCACAATCACCCAGGATGGTCTTGAGACGGACATCCCTTGCAAAAAAAAACAAGAGAGTGATTCTCTCGATTGGTTGTCCATAGAAATCTGTTGAGACAGATACAAATGATCGCCGTTCCACTGCTTCAGCATGCACAGTTGCAACAGTCTGAGGTGAAACCTGGCAAAGGAAATTATGTCCATGCTGGACACTATGAGACCAATCACCTCCATACACCGAGCCACAGATGGCCTTAAGGCGGTCTAGAGGGCAAGACATGTAAAGCAACGTCCCTGGTCTGTTAGAAATGTTCTCATGTCCATGGAGACTATTATAGTACCCAAGATTTCTACCCTGGTACTTGAAACAAGAGAACTCTCCCTAGATTTATCTTCCATCCATGGGATCGAAGAAGACAGAGGAAAGATTCCGAATGGTCCACTCTCCGAAAAACTTCTTGGAGAATGCTGTGTTAGTCGGGAATCAAACCCAGGTCAACTACTTGGAAGGTAGCTATGCTCACCACTATACCAGCTAGACCAAATAGAAGACCAATAAACTGGAAATGCTGGTCCAGGAATGCAAAACTTAGGAACTGGAAGTGGTCCTTGAGGATTGGTACATGAAGGGAGCATCCTTCAGATCTATCATGATCATGAACTCCCCTTCTCGAACGAGGGGAAGAATGGACCTATTGTCTCCCTCTTGAATGAGGGGACATTTAAAAACTTGTTTAAGCACTACAGGTCCAAATTGGACAGAAAGGTCCCTCCTTCTTTGGAACCACAAAAAGGTTTGAATAGTATCTCAAACTTCTCACTGCGATAGGCACCGGGACAATAACTCCTAAGAGGACAGATCCCATATGCACCTCAGAAAGGCTTCCCTCCTTTCTGGTCAGAAAGACAGGAGAGAAAGGAGGAACTTCTCTTGGGTGGCTGCTATCTTGTTACCCTGAGCTATGACCTCCAGGACCCATGGATCCTGCACGTCCCTGAACCAAGCAACTGAAAAGAGTGACAGTCTGCTCCCTACACGATCCAGAAGAGGCCCGAGGACCACCCGTTCATGCCAACTTAGACTCGGAGGTCTTCTTGCTCTGCTTGGATTTATTCCAGGACTGAGCCAGCTTCCAAGAGCTCTTGTTTGACAGTCTGCTCCCTACACGATCCAGAAGAGGCCCGAGGACCACCCGTTCATGCCAACTTAGACTCGGAGGTCTTCTTGCTCTGCTTGGATTTATTCCAGGACTGAGCCAGCTTCCAAGAGCTCTTGTTTGGTCAGGCTTAGTGGAGGATTGCTGACATGGGCTTTATAAAAATGAAAAAAAACAAAAATTGTCCCTTAGGTTAATTCATATTCTCTTGCGGTAGAAGGGCCCCTTGCCCCCTGTGACTGTGGAGATAATTGAGTCCAGACCTGAACCAAACAAAATCATTCCCTTAAAGGGGAAAGAAAGAAGTCAAAACTTAGAAGTCATATCCGCGGACCATGACTACAGCCAGAGCCTGACGGGCCTGAACAGAAAAAATTGAAGTCTTAGCATTTAGGCGAATAATCTGCCTAATAGCATCACAGATAAAAGAATTAGCAACCCTCAAGGCTGTAAATCTTTCCTGAGTAACATCGAGGGAACCCCTGATCAATCCTATAAGGAGTCACACCAGAATGTAGTTTCTCCAACAACCGCGGCAACGGCCGCCTCCGGTTGAAACAAATATCTTGTATGTTGAAACAACTTTCTTAACAGAGTTTCCATCCTTTATCCATGGGCTCTTAAAATAAAGAGCTATCCTCAACCGGGATAGATATACGTTAGCAAAGGTGAAGACAGCGCCATCCTTTTTAAGAACGGAATCTCACAACTCCATTGAGAGTCCAGGACTGGGAACAATTTGTTAAAAGGAGAAGAGAGGAACAATCCAGTCCAACAATCCAGTCCCATTCATTCTTAATAATGTTCGCCATCTAACAGGAGCAGGGAAGGATAAGGTACCACCCTGTCCTCAAACTCTATCCAATTTAGGAATCATAGGCTCCTCAGGCAATTTGGCCTCTGGAACCACTGAAGTCTGGTTCCTCCTCAGCTGGAGGTTTGGAGGCAGCAGACTCCGACCCAGAATGTTCATACTCTGAAGTCTCAGAAAGAACTTCATCCTCTGATAACCCTATCAGTTAAATCCAATAAAACACGTGCACTTAGCAGGGAGAGGTAAAACATTAAAGGCTGCAGACACCGCCGTCTGAGCTGCACAGTAATGTATGGTGAAAAAATGGCCCCCTCCAGATGGAGGATCAGCAATGCAACGGGAAACTGCATGTGTAGAGAGATAAGAATGTAGGGTACCCACCTCACTGGATGATAGCTCCTCAGAGGTGGACGGCTCAGTGGTATCAAACATCTTTGATATTATCACATTATTAAGGCATATGGAAAATAATTGAGGGGACGTACTAAGGCCTCCTCACAATATAAACAGGAATTACTCTTTAGGAATAGAGGAAGTGTCCCCTAAGTAACAGCACCCTCCATCGCTAGTGCAATAACTGGAGAATTATAGAAATAAAACTATATTTTATTAAAAAAACCTGCACCTTTATATCCCAATGGCTGGGGCATTCCCCACCCCTCATGACCCAGACAGTACAGAGAGTTAGAACTCCTCTCTGATAGACACCCAGTCAGGAAAGAGGGAAATAATCATATGGTGCACAATGCAGGTCCGTCCCTGCTATGAGAAAAAGCGTGCCAAGCTTGTAAGCTGCATGGCTTTCAAAGTGAAAGTGAAACCTGTATATTCCATAACAGCCTATAACATCTCACAAATAAAAGTAGCATAAAATAAAAAAACATATAAGATTATTCCCCCCCTGTTCAATAATCCCCCTCAGGAGATATTTACCCTTGATTCTATACAGATAAACCTTCTAGCGTAATCATACATGTATAAAAAATGAAACAATCTTATCAGAATCTACACTGTGGAAGAGGAACACGGCCTTTCAAGTGTGACAAGTTAGTAGCATCGCTCCTGACATGGACTTGAGAGCAGAAAGCAGGCAGCGAAACTCGTCAACGCTGATTGCTTAAGGAGCTGTAAATATGAGTCGCAGAAGAACTCCTCCTGCATTTACTGGACTCTAACTTTCACCTATGCTCTCACTGAGAGGCTGACAGGACTACTTAAAACTCCAGTCCCATTGCAAAGAGTACTACCCTCCATAAGAGACTACTCCGAATCTTCCAACACTTCTCTGCCAACCTCCTGTGACAAAAGGCAAAGAATGACTGGGGGATGAGGGGAGTGGGGGAGGTATTTAAGCCTTTGTCTGGGGTGTATTTGCCTCCTCCTGGTGGCCAGGTTCTTAATTCCCACAAGTAATGAATGAAGTAGTGGACTCTCCTCCCATTAAAATGGAAATGTGTCTTTATATGCGCAATAAAAAAATCTGGTATATGCAGAGACCCCAAAAAAGTTTATTTTCTTGTAGACAAGTCCTCTATAAAAAAAAGATATGAATTTTGTCTGTATAGTTAGGTGATCACTATAATAATACTAAACACCTTGCAAGATAAAAAAGGGCTTTTATTTATATACTGAACAATGGGGCCTCTCTAATCAATATTATAACCCCCAAAGCCCATATGGGCCCCTATTTCACATGTGGCTACCCATAATGACAATTTAGTAAGGTGATCACAGTAACAGCAGTGGTCACTTGGCCATATTTACTCAAATCTAAAAAAAAATATATACTTTTTTTTTTACAGTTTTTGACGCAGCTATCTCATATGCCATGAATTATAAATGTCATAATGGTATATTGTGAATCTGCTGGGCCTGCTGAAAGAAAAAAAATATATAAAAATATATATGACAGTAGATTTGCAACAATGTTATATCTTAGCAAGAGCTTTTTTTTTAAAAAAAAAATGTGTTCTCTATCTGAATCCTGAAAGAAAACTTTTTTTTAGTATACTTGTTAATTAATGAACACTTTCATGTCCCTAGTATACTTGTTAATTAATGAACACTTTCATGTCCCTAGTATACTTGTTAATTAATGAACAGAGAGTGGTTCTCAAGATGACTTAATCTCTAACTATGAAAGTATGTTATAAGCATAGAAAAGGTTAATTAAGTCTGGCTCTGGTAGCAACCAATGAAATGTGTTTAAAGAGTTTAAAAGTATTTAATCATAGGTTTATGTAAATCAACTATGAGTACGGCATTTGTGCTGAAATGCGTAAGCTGCTTGTAACCTTGGTGGCCAGTGCTTGTAATGGATCAGTTATTTGCTACACTGATGTATTTTTTAATTTATTCAATAAAGGTGTTTGCTTTTAACTGAAGAATCCGGTTCTGGTGCTCATTTATTCTTAAATCACTGCTCTAAGATCACCAACATTTGAAAGAGCAGGCAATTCTCTTTCAAATGAGGGATTTCAGTTCTCTTGCAGCTACACTGAGCTTCCCTGTTCTGCCCCATTTGTGAGGTCACCATGTGCACCACGTGATGATGTCACCGGCACTCCCATAAAGCCTGGGAGTGCCTCTCACTAGGCCACCAACGATCCCTGGCCTGTAGTGCGTGTGATCACCAAAAACAGTGTTTGATCTGGGTGCAAGACGAAAAGAACTTTCCATACGCACCCAGGGACTTTTGTCCAAGCAAGTGATAAATCTGTCAGAAAGTAGTTTTTTTATGTGCTCCAAGTTATAGGTGCTCTTTATGAAGATGCAGAGCTTCAAAATCTGGCACCTTTAATGTGTTAGTAAGAGAATGAAGAGCGCTATAAGCACAGGGGGTACCATAATACTGTGATTAGTAACTATTCTAGTTGTGCCCAGCAATTTAATCTCTCTGAAATGTTGCAAGGGATAGTGGTGAGGACCTCATCTTTTTCTAGTTATTGCTACTATTCCCATTTGCTCTAGAGCACTGGTTTTCAAACCTGTCCTCGGGCCTCCCTAACAGGGCACATTTTGAGGATTTCTGAACTAGAGCACAGGTGAAACAATCAGCTGATTGGTAAACATGGTTATTTTACCTGCTCTCATTGAAGGTAATCCAGAAAACCTGGCCTGTTGGAGAGGCCTGAGGACAGGTTTGAAAACCAGTGCTCTAGAGTACTGAACAATTAAAAAAGGCAAAACATCTCTATTTTGGGTGTGTGGGGTGCACAATATCCCCCTAGCACCACTACTAACTACATAAATTAAAAAGAGCAAAAAAGAATAATAAAGAACTAAAGAATAAAGCAATGGTAAAAGGAGAAAAATAATTGGGAACAGTGCAATACAGCAACCAATTGGTTAATGCTAAATTCCTCTCAGTCTTACACAGTGCTACAATATGTATTATCCACAATTGAGCAAATTTCATTTTTAGTGATTAAATTGGGCCTTAAAAAAATCCACTGCTATAGGAAAATGGTTTTATTGTATATTGCGTACTGACTTAAAAGTATTAGCAGGAATGAGAGGAGCTCATCTTAGAAGACAGGGAAAATGCAAGTAATTATGGGATGACAATTTCACAGTACAGACAATACTGAGAAGAAAAACTGACCCATCTCTGACCTCCTGAAGCTGGATACATAACATTACCAAATGCAATATATGGTTTTATTCAAAGACGGTCATAGATGCAATGAAGCAATTTTCAATAACTGTAAACGATCTAGAAATGTGCCAGGTTTTTATTTCTGGTACTAAATGTTCTGCATTGCATTCCTTAAATGTAGTTACAAGATGCTTGTTTGTAAAAGTTGTAAAAAAAAAATTACTCATTTATCCAGGCTTCTTGGAAAATTTATGATTCAATTACATTACAGACGTTCACTTTAAAGAAATTCACAACTTAACAGCGTGCCTAATATACGCACACATATATGCATACGCAACAGAAACCATTTATCATTACTTGATAGGTCTGGGCTGCAACACGATGGAAAGAAATAAATCCATTGTTGCCACTTGTTCTATTTTATGTTACAAATAATAACCTATATTATAAACTGTCTGATTCACGATATTATGAGCATTGACCTATACAGAGATACAGAGACACAGGATATGTATAAATGCTGAGAATACAAGCTGTAAAGTATGATGTGATATATATATATATATATATATATATATATATATATTATATATTATATATAAATAAAACAAAGGAATATACTGACAGAAAGTGTTTTTTTTTAATAAATGTAAGATACATAAGACTAAACCCAGGGAAAATGTGTATCTTTAAAATTGTGCAGTTTGTACACTGTGTACTCAAATAGCTATTAGGCTGTCAAGGGCAGGTTTAACTTCAAGAGATATAAAACAGCCTGTTTCATTTTTATAATAAAAACACACAAAGCAAAGGGTTATACTTAATCAAAATCATTGTAATATGTATTATTTATCATTTTAAAAGGATTTTACCTTTTATGTCTTTATTTTTTTTTTAACTTCACATGTGCAAGGTTCATTATTTCCTTTCACATCCCTACAATGGGTCTGTGGTCTTGCTAGTAGACACCTGTACTTACTTTTATAATAGTAGCTCCCTCATCTCGCTGTGGCACCACACTGAGGATTTCTTTTTATGTTTATTTATGTTTACTTTGATTTAATGTTTAATATTTGTTGTAACTAAAGGAGCACTGTTTCATATCTTTTTCAAGAGCTGTTAAAGGGATATGAAACCCAAATTTATTCTGTCATGATTCAGATAGAGAGTGCAATGTTAAGCAACTTTCTAATTTACTCCTATTATCAATTTTTCTTTGTTCTCTTGGTATCTTTATTTGAAAAAAAAAAACAAGAATGTAAACTTAGGAGCCATCCCATTTTTTGTTTAGCACCTTAGCTAAGCACTTGCTGATTGCTAGCTACATTTAGCCGGGGATCATAATTGTAGCTCCTAGAGATTAAAAGGAAGCTGGTGTTTTCTGGTAAGAAGGCGAACTTTGTAAAAGAGCGAACCATGTCACTTTCTGTCACTGTGACGTTTAATCAGCTGTTGCACACATTTTGGACCTAATGCGCATGCGTGCCAGTGTCATCACATACCTTGCCACATACATCACTGCTAAAATATTTATTGCTGTTAAATTCAGGAACCCTTTATAGAGCGCATGCATGTGATTTTGTATCACAAATGGTGCGCTCGTGGAAATCTGTTTATTAGGCTCCTCAGCAATATTCGGAACTCCGCCCCCCACTGCAACTACTCCCATTACTACTACTACTGTAAAGCTGAGTCTCCATGCATGAGAAACAGCCCCCCCCCCGCCACTCGGCTATAGCCACTGCTTCTGATGATCTGATGATCCAATGTAGCTTTTCACAGGCTCCGTTCAATGTCATTATCTTATGAAAGATTATGAAAGATAATGACATTGAACAGAGCCTGTGAAAAGCTGCATTGGATTATCAGAAGCAATGGCTATAACCGAGTGGCGGGGGGCTGTTTCTCATGCACAGAGACTCAGCTTTACAGTAGTAGTAGTAATGGAAGTAGTTGCAGTGGGGGGCGGAGTTCTGAATATTGCAGAGGAGCCTAATAAATGTTTAGCTTTCCATGAGCGCACCATTTGTGATACAAAATCACACGCATGTGCTCTATAAAGGGTCCCTGAATTTCACAGCAATAAATATTGTATGTATGTGATGATGCTGGCACGCATGCGCATTAGGTCCAAAATGTGTGAAACAGCTGATGAAACGTCACAGGAAGTGACATGATTTGCTCTTTTAAAATGTTCGCCCTCTTACCAGAACACCGGCCTTAGGCCTGAGAGACTGTTACCAACCCAAGAGTACTGGTGTGTAAAAATATTCACTTCCTGTGAAAGAATATTGCATTTGTATATTTATATAGTGACAAGGAACATGTTTCTGTTATCATCTTAAAAACATCATGACACTGGTTTTCCAATTTTGCTATTTAGAGAAAAAAACATTTAAACTGAAATATAAGAAAAAGTAAATGCATAGTACTTGATTACCCAAAAATAATACTATAAAAGCAAAAGTTATGTGCAGATCTGAGAGTTTTATAGGTTTGGCATTGATGTTGGAAATGCTTTGTCGAAAGTTCTATTTTAAGTCAATTTATAAATCTACATCCTTTCTTAACATCTTGTTGACTAACTAAATGTGACATTCAAATTCGAAATAGTATTTCTAGTCTACAATTGTGTTTTATAAATGTAATATTCGAATTCAAATGTGACATTCGAAAACTGTAAATAACATTCGATAAAATAATTTTTAAGAATATTCGTTCTTATCAACATTCTATTATGTAAATCTAATTTCTACAATAACATTCGTTCTAACATTCGAATTCGAATATAAACACATTCGTCCATCCCTACTGTTTATGCTTTTAGGTAAGAGCACATTTAGATACATATAAACATAACTGGTTTTCTTGGCTAAGAATATGTAGATTCTGAAATTCCATAAAGAGAATGCATAAGAAACTGCAAATTGCAATAAAATGTGTCTTCACCACTGTTACCAAGAGCATCAAAAACCATCACAATCTTTTCTAAAGCCTGCTGTTAAAGTGGAAAAGCTGCTAGCCAGTACATCTTCAAGTTTTTTCATAATCTAGAAATATGCATAAAGTAGCTTATTTCTTATAAACTTTTAATCTTCTATGGGCATTTGAGCTGAGTTTAAGATGCTTAAAGTATCTTGTTAGAGAGCTGATTATTATATTTGGAAGCACATTGGGATAACCATGCTATTTATTAATTGGAAATTGGACTTTCACCCTTAATTGCAAATGTTTAATTTCAAGATGGTAATTTAAAGATGTGTGAATATGACCTGCAGTATAAGGTTATTCTGTTTGGTTGGCAGGGTCTTTGCAACCATTTTTTCTTCCTCTTTTTAAAAATGTATTCTACCACCTTTCAACATATTCTTTTAAAGGGACAGTCAAGTATAAATTAAACTTTCATTATTCAGATAGGACTTTTAATTTTAATCGACTTTCCAATTTACTTTTATCATGAAATTTGCTTTTTTCTCTTGGTATTCTTAGTTTAAACTAAACATAGGTAGGCTCATATGCTAATTTCTAAGCCTTTGAGGGCTGCCTCTTATCACATGCTTTTTAAATCTCTTTTCAACACAAAGAGACAGAAAGTACACGTGGGCTATACAGATAACACTGTGTTCAGGCACAGAAAGTTATTTAAGATCTAGCACAATACAATACTAAATTTAAGACAATAGATAATAAACAGTCACGGTCATGTGATCAGGGGGGCTGGAAGAAGGTTCCTAGATACAAGGTAATCACAAAGGTAAAAAGTACATTAATATAACTGTGTTGGTTATGCAAAACTGGGGAATGAGTAATAAAGGGATTATCTATATTTTAAAACAATAACAATTCTATGGTAGACTGTCCCTTTAAATGTAAAATATCCAATTATTTGCTGCTTAGCAAATCAACTCACCACAATTAACCCTTACCATGTCTTCCCCCAACTGTAAATAACTCTAATTACAGTGTCCCCATGCACTCCTCTGAAAATAAACCTAACCATATTTTCCTTTACTACAAACTATGGGGCATATTTATCAAGCTTTGTACAGAGTTTGATGCCCCGTGTTGGCTCGCCGGAAAAACAGAAGTTATGAAGCAGTGGTCTAAAGACCGCTGCTTCATAACCTGTCCTCCTGCTCTGAGGCGGCGGACAGACATCGCCAGAAATCAACCCGATCAAATACGATCTGGTTGATTGACACCCCCTGCTAGCGGGGCGGTATTGCAGGGGGCGGTATTGCACCAGCAGTTCACGAGAACTGCTGGTGCAATGATAAATGCAGACAGCATATGCTGTCTGCATTTATCGATGTGCAGCGGACATGGTCCACAATTTCGGATCATGTCCGCTCGCACATTAATGAATAGGCCCCTATCTCTTTACACAAATCAGACCCTTTAAATGATCAACCCCATTGTTAACATAAAACCCTTTACACAGTAAATCCAACTGAATCAAACTCTTCAAGCAACTTTGACTGTTCATTCATTCCATATTTCTTGCTGTCCAAATGATCTCTCTTATTTTGGGCCCGATTACGAGAGAAGCACAAACGTTTGCAGGCAAGCTATATCAGGTTTTCGTGTTTGTTTGTGCGCAAGTTAAATTGAGCTCATATTACAAGTTGAAAGTAAATGTGATCGCTTGAGCACAATTGAGGTTAGCGCTCATCGGGTTAGCGTTTCCTCAGGGCTGTGGTTAACTGTTTCGCAAAAAAAAGTGTCTCAAAACACATTAAAAATACATTACACAATGAAGTTACACTAATAATAATGCCATCTAATAAAAAATATTTAAAAAAATTATTGCACAGGTGTTGGAAAAAAAAGAGGCATGTATAGGGTTTTAACATAGAGATACATACATATACATTTCTAAATATGTATGTATATGTATGTATATATATATATATATGTGTGTGTGTGTACATATGTATTTATATGTCTATATATGTATACATTTGTATTTATATTTGTGTATATGTATTTACAGACATATATACACACAAACACATTAATACATATGTATACATATATAGACATATATACTGTATATATAAGTGCATTGGAGCCGTTTGCAGTTAAGTAGCTGAAAACATGTTAAAGCATGTGTTTGTATTTACTGTAAATCTTTTACATTCCAATGTTCTGCACATAACAGAATATGTTCTAAGAATTTATAAATACAGTAGATATTCATATATATATATATATATATATATATATATATATATATATATATATATATATATATATATAAAAATATTTATATATAGGTATACATATATATTGTACTAAAATACCATCATATATTTGTAGACATATGTATTTATGTATAAATAGAACATATTCTGCTATGTGAAGAACATTGTAATGTGAAATATTTATATTTTCATGTTGGGTTAGTGCACAAATGACACACGCAAAATGTTTACTTTCGCCAGCCTTTGAGCCCCTACGGCTGCAGGTTCTCACACCAGAACCAGCAGCCATATTTAACAAGCAGCGGTCATAAGACTGCTGCTTTGCTAACCTCTTTGCCACCTCTTTTTTGTTGAAATACAATCTCCCTGGTCTTTTCCGACCAGGGAGATTGACAGCTCCTGCCCACGCGTGATTGGCTGTGCGCGGGCAGGGGGTGGGATTCCGCCAGGAGAATTCAGACCGCCAGAGACGAGCTGTGGCCGACAGGGACGCGTATATGTGTCCCTGTCCGCCTCAGCTTGATAAATCGCCCCCCCCCCCCCCACTAGTGCAATTAGCGCTCTAGCGAAAGTGCTAAATAGCGCTCCACTCGTAATCTGGCCCTTTATGGTTTATTTGTACTTGAACGGAATGTAACATTTGAAATTGTGAATTTGTTCAACAGAAACAGTGAATAGTTGAAACAAATATCAAGATAAACATTAATTTTATCAAGTAAAATACTTTGGACATTTGTTAATACTAAATGGGAAACTAACAGGCTGCTGATTTCATAAATCTTTAAGAGAAACACTGACAGAGTATTACTCAGAATTAAGGTTCTTCAACAAGATATATATGCAAAGTTAGCTTTAGAAGCAGTGATGAAACTATCCACATAGTATACCATAAATCTTACAGTGGCTGTAATTCAGGACCCTGAAAATATTGTTTTCAAGATTAATTTAAAACTCTGCTTTTTAAGCAGGGAAGGATTTCCATGTGAAAAGACCAGAACAATGTCTTTAGATGACCAGTTTTAATGGCATTGATTTATTATTTTATATTTGAGGCGCCTTGCACAAGTGTCAAGAGAAAAAAGTCTGTAATCTGCCACCTAAGAATACAAAAATACAGTACTAATTTCTCTTCCAAGCACCCACTCATATGTTAGTATTTAGTCCAAATACTGATGCAATCAGCCAATAGGATTGAACTTCAATCGTTTTGGCTGATTGGATCAGCCAATAGGATTTTTTCTACCTTAAT
Organism: Bombina bombina; assembly: GCF_027579735.1. NCBI lineage: Eukaryota > Metazoa > Chordata > Amphibia > Anura > Bombinatoridae > Bombina > Bombina bombina. The sequence goes on from NC_069499.1 coordinate 655,525,334, forward strand.
TCCGATTGGCTGATAGAATTCTATCAGCCAATCGGAATTCAAGGGACGCCATCTTGGATGATATCATTTAAAGGAACCTTCATTACTCAGTTGGACTTCGTTTGAAGAGGATGCTCTGCGTCAGATGTCTTGAAGATGGATCCGCTCAACGCCGGATGGATGAAGATAGAAGATGCCGCCTGGATGAAGACTTCTGCCCGTCTGAAGGACCTCTTCTGGCCGGGTTCGATGAAGACTTCTGCCCGTCTGGAGGACCACTTCACGCGGCTTCGTTGAGGACTTCAGCCCGGCTGGGTGAAGACTTCTCAATGTAGGGTGATCTTCAAGGGGTTAGTGTTAGGTTTTATTAAGGGGGTATTGGGTGGGTTTTAGAGTAGGGTTGGGTGTGTGGGTGGTGGGTTTTAATGTTGGGGGGGTATTGTATTTTTTTATTTACAGGTAATAGAGCTGATTACTTTGGGGCAATGCCCCGCAAAAGGCCCTGTTTGTAATTTAGTATAGGGTAGGGCTTTTTATTATTTTGGGGGGCTTTTTTATTTTATTAGGGGGATTAGATTAGGTTTAATTAGTTTAAAAAACTTGTAATTATTTTATTATTTTCTGTAATTTAGTGGGGGGGGGTTTGTACTTTAGATAATTTTTTTCAATTGTATTTAATTGTAGTTAGTTTAGGTAATTCATTTAATTATAGTGTAGTGTTAGGTGTAATTGTAACTTAGGTTAGGATTTATTTTACAGGTATATTTGTCTTTATTTTAACTAGGTAGCTATTAAATAGTTAATCACTATTTAATAACTATTCTACCTAGTTAAAATAAATACAAAGTTGCCTGTAAAATAAAAATAAATCCTAAGATAGCTACAATGTAACTATTAGTTATATTGTAGCTAGCTTAGGGTTTATTTTATAGGTAAGTATTTAGTTTTAAATAGGAATAATTTAGTTAATGATAGTTATTTTATTTAGATTTATTTAAATTATATTTAAGTTAGGGGGGTGTTAGGGTTAGGGTTAAACATAGGTTTAGGGGTTAATAACTTTACTATAGTGGCTGTGACTTTGGGGGCGGCAGATAAGGGGTTAATAAGTGTAGGTAGGTTGCGGCGAAATTTCGGGGTGGCAGATTAGGGGTTAATAAATATACAGGGAGTGCAGAATTATTAGGCAAATGAGTATTTTGACCACATCATCCTCTTTATGCATGTTGTCTTACTCCAAGTTGTATAGGCTCGAAAGCCTACTACCAATTAAGCATATTAGGTAATGTGCATCTCTGTAATGAGAAGGGGTGTGGTCTAATGACATCAACACCCTATATCAGGTGTGCATAATTATTAGGCAACTTCCTTTCCTTTGGCAAAATGGGTCAAAAGAAGGACTTGACAGGCTCAGAAAAGTCAAAAATAGTGAGATATCTTGCAGAGGGATGCAGCACTCTTAAAATTGCAAAGCTTCTGAAGCGTGATCATCGAAAAATCAAGCGTTTCATTCAAAATAGTCAACAGGGTCGCAAGAAGCGTGTGGAAAAACCAAGGCGCAAAATAACTGCCCATGAACTGAGAAAAGTCAAGCGTGCAGCTGCCAAGATGCCACTTGCCACCAGTTTGGCCATATTTCAGAGCTGCAACATCACTGGAGTGCCCAAAAGCACAAGGTGTGCAATACTCAGAGACATGGCCAAGGTAAGAAAGGCTGAAAGATGACCACCACTGAACAAGACACACAAGCTGAAACATCAAGACTGGGCCAAGAAATATCTCAAGACTGATTTTTCTAAGGTTTTATGGACTGATGAAATGAGAGTGAGTCTTGATGGGCCAGATGGATGGGCCCGTGGCTGGATTGGTAAAGGGCAGAGAGCTCCAGTCCGACTCAGACGCCAGCAAGGTGGAGGTGGAGTACTGGTTTGGGCTGGTATCATCAAAGATGAGCTTGTGGGGCCTTTTCGGGTTGAGGATAGAGTCAAGCTCAACTCCCAGTCCTACTGCCAGTTTCTGGAAGACACCTTCTTCAAGCAGTGGTACAGGAAGAAGTCTGCATCCTTCAAGAAAAACATGATTTTCATGCAGGACAATGCTCCATCACACGCGTCCAAGTACTCCACAGCGTGGCTGGCAAGAAAGGGTATAAAAAAAGAAAATCTAATGACATGGCCTCCTTGTTCACCTGATCTGAACCCCATTGAGAACCTGTGTTCTATCATCAAATGTGAGATTTACAAGGAGGGAAAACAGTACTCCTCTCTGAACAGTGTCTGGGAGGCTGTGGTTGCTGCTGCACGCAATGTTGATGGTGAACAGATCAAAACACTGACAGAATCCATGGATGGCAGGCTTTTGAGTGTCCTTGCAAAGAAAGGTGGCTATATTGGTCACTGATTTGTTTTTGTTTTGTTTTTGAATGTCAGAAATGTATATTTGTGAATGTTGAGATGTTATATTGGTTTCACTGGTAAAAATAAATAATTGAAATGGGTATATATTTGTTTTTTGTTAAGTTGCCTAATAATTATGCACAGTAATAGTCACCTGCACACACAGATATCCCCCTAAAATAGCTATAACTAAAAACAAACTAAAAACTACTTCCAAAACTATTCAGCTTTGATATTAATTAGTTTTTTGGGTTCATTGAGAACATGGTTGTTGTTCAATAATAAAATGAATCCTCAAAAATACAACTTGCCTAATAATTCTGCACTCCCTGTAATGTAGGTGTCGGCGATGTTGGGGGCATCAATATTAGGGGTTCATAAGTATAATGTAGGTGGCGGATTAGGGGATAATAATATAGTGCAGGTGTCGGCGATGTCGGGGGCGGCAGCTTTTTTGCAGGTGTAAGGTTTTTTTTCAGCCGGCTCTGCCCCATTGATTCCTATGGGGAAATTGTGCATGAGCACCTTTTACCTGCTCACCGCTAACGTAAGCAGCGCTGGTATTGAGGTGAGATGTGGAGCTAAATTTTGCTCTACGCTCACTTTTTTGCAGCTAACGCCGGGTTTCTAAAGAACCGTAATACCAGCGTTACTGTAGGTGAGCGGTGAGGGAAAACTGCTTGTTAGCACCGCACAGCCTTACCGACAAAACTCGTAATCTAGGCGAAAGTAAATTACTATATTGTTGGGGATAAATTAATTTCTGAAGCTATTTTGAATGCACTTGAACCAGTATCTCTACTTAAAAAGTAAACTAGTTTGGGTCGAACCGTGCCAATAATGAACTCATTAGCCATGAATTTCTCAGTTCAGCTCATGTGCAACCTCCTATCCGTTTTTTAAAGTGTAGTACAATATAAAAGCAGTTTTAATATCTGCTCATAATCAAATTAGTTTTGAAAAACTGTCAAATACGAGCCTTGTAGTGATAATAAGGGAAAAGTCTTAAATTCCATTCCAATGAAGTTTGCTTTTGTATTTTTTCTGAGATACATCAAACCAGGTACTTGCTATATAGATAGAATCTAGGAGAAAGAAGCAAAATATATGGCAGAACTAGCATAATAAGAGTTGCTGTGTTCTGGGAGCTCGAACAGTCATTTCTTTGAATAAGCTGAAAAGATGTTCAACAACTAATCATATGGTTACATTTTTCATAGCAGTTGTGATTTCATAACTTGTCCGCCTGATCATAACTTGTCCACCTGCTCTGAGGCTGCGGACAAAAATCCACCCGATCGAATACGATTGAGTTGATTGACACCCCCTGCTAGCGTCCGATTGGCCGTGAATCTGCAGGGGGCGGCATTGCATCAGTGGTGCAATGATAAATCCGGACAGCGTATGTGGCGGACATGATATGCTACTTTGTATCATGTCTGCTCGCACATTGATAAATATGCCTCGTAATATTTAATTTGCTTCATTCTTCTGGTTTCCTTTGTTAGGTAGGTTCAGGAACAGCAATGAATACCAAAAGAATAAAGTAAATTAGATAATAGAAGAAATGTGTAAAATTGTTTACAATTGTATTCTCTAACTAAATCATGAAAGAAATGTTCATGTCCCTTTATGGCTTGTAGAAATTGTGTGGTGTCTGGTGACAGCGCATATTTACAGCTGAAACCAAATAACGTAATAAAAGTATACTCAGTTTTGTCATTAATATTTGGTAAAAATAGTACTAATGTTTGTTGTAGGTTTAGAGAACCCACTGTATTCATTTCATGGTCATAATAAAAATGTTGTCTGTAAATCATTATGGGCCAGATTAAAAATGGAGTGCAAAATATCGCTTTCATGAAAGCAATATTTGCACTCCACTTAGTAATACCAGTGCACGCAAATGTGCGCTGGTATTACAAGTTAGCTGCAATGAGAATGCGCTTCCATAGGCTCCAATGGGAGACATGGCATGAGAACCTAGCGCAGAAAGGGGGGGGGGTAAGTTCTGCAGTGATGGGCATCAAATGTTAAATGAATGAGCCTGATAAATTAGTGCTCGACTTGTAATCCAGCCCTATTTTTAATAAGAAAAAATAAACTATTATGATCAAAATGATACTTTTTCGTCATGATCTGTTTGGTTATCCTAAAGTCTGTCATTTCATACACCCTAACTTATTCTGACTGGTATCTGGGTCCCTGATGACGAGGGGAAGGCCTGGGGGAAGTACTGAAGGGCTTTAGTCAGAGTGGGCCATGGCTCATGAGTGTTGCTGGATAGTGGTTAGTTATTCTAGGGGTGTGGGATTTCTGGTTGAGTGACAAAATAGAGAAAGCTCCCAATCCAACAGTATCCTAAACAAATGCAGTTATTTGTGTTTTATACATTAAACACTATACTGAAGCTAGCTGAGTATTTTGAAAAATAATAATAATATTATATATATATATATATATATATATATATATATATATATAAAAATAGATATGCGGGTATAGGTATATACACACACATATATATATATATATATATATATATAGAAATATGTATTTAAGAATATAAATAACATTATCCTGTAAGTGAAGAACATTGCAATGTGAAACAGGTACAGTACATATACAGTAAAACACATATAAACACATAGATACATATGTATACATATATAGACATATATAAGTGCATCGTAGCCCTTTGCAGTAAAATAGCTGAAAACATCAAATATCTTATTTTTTTCAATAGATATTTATATATACTGTATAATCATCTATATATATAGGTAAAGATATATATTTTACTAAAAAACATATATATATATATATATATATATATATATATATATATATATATATATGTATTTATGAATAAATTGAACATAATCTTCTATGTAAAGAACATTGGAATGTGAAATAATATTTCATGTTGGGTTATCGCACTTGAGAAACAACGATCAGGTTAGCAAGTGAGTATGGGTGTAAGGTTTTATTTCACACTCTATTGTGCTCTATTGAAGTTTATGGGAGACTATGGCCTAGATTTAGAGTTTGGCGGTAGCCGTCAAAACCAGCGTTAGGGGCTCCTAACGCTGTTTTTTACCGCCCGCTGGTATTTGGAGTCAGTCAGGAAAGGGTCTAACGCTCACTTTGCAGCCGCGACTTTTCCATACCGCAGATCCCCCTAAACCGAGGCCCCCCCACATCGCCGCCACTCTATTAAAAATTTTTAACCCCTAATCTGCCGCTCCGTACACCGCCGCCACCTACGTTATCCCTATGTACCCCTAATCTGCTGCCCCTAATACTGCCGACACCTACATAATATTTATTAACCCCTAATCTGCCGCCCCCAACGTCGCCGCCACCTACCTACACTTATTAACCCCCAATCTGCCGACCGGACCGCACCGCTACTATAATAAATGTATTAACCCCTAATCCGCCTCACTCCCGCCTCAATAACCCTATAATAAATAGTATTAACCCCTAATCTGCCCTCCCTAACATCGCCGACACCTAACTTCAAGCATTAACCCCTAATCTGCTGACCGGAGCTCACCGCTACTCTAATACATTTTTTAACCCCTAAAGCTAATTCTAACCCTAACCCTAACACCCCCTAAGTTAAATATAATTTTTATCTAACAAAATAAATTAACTCTTATTAAATAAATTATTCCTATTGAAAGCTAAATACTTACCTGTAAAATAAACCCTAATATAGCTACAATATAAATAATAATTATATTGTAGCTATTTTAGGATTAATATTTATTTTACAGGCAACTTTGTATTTATTTTAACCAGGTACAATAGCTATTAAATAGTTAATAACTATTTAATAGCTACCTAGTTAAAATAATTACAAAGTTGCCTGTAAAATAAATATTAGTCCTAAAATAGCTACAATATAATTATAATTTATATTGTAGCTATATTAGGGTTTATTTTACAGGTAAGTATTTAGCTTTAAATAGGAATAATTTATTTAATAAGAGTTAATTTATTTCGTTAGATTTAAATTATATTTAACTTAGGGGGGCGTTAGTGTTAGGGTTAGACTTAGCTTTAGGGGTTAATACATTTATTAGAGTAGCGGTGAGATCCGGTCGGCAGATTAGGGGTTAATTATTGTAGGTAGGTGGAGGCGACGTTGGGGGCGGCAGATTAGGGGTTAATAAATATAATATAGGGGTCGGCGGTGTTAGGGGCAGCAGATTAGGGGTACATAGGGATAACGTAGGTTGCTGCGGTGTACGGAGCGGCAGATTAGGGCTTAATAATAATATGCAGGTATCAGCGATAGCGGGGGCGGCAGATTAGGGGTTAATAAGTGTAAGGTTAGGGGTGTTTAGACTCGGGGTACATGTTAGGGTGTTAGGTGCAGACTTAGGAAGTGTTTCCCCATAGGAAACAATGGGGCTGCGTTAGGAGCTGAACGCTGCTTTTTTGCAGGTGTTAGATTTTTTTTCAGCTCAAACAGCCCCATTGTTTTCTATGGGGGAATCGTGCACAAGCACGTTTTTGAAGCTGGCCGCGTCCGTAAGCACCGCTGGTATTTAGAGTTGCAGTGGCGGTAAATATGCTCTACGCTCCCTTTTTTTGAGCCTAACGCAGCCCTTCTGTGAACTCTAAATACCAGCGGTATTTAAAAGGTGCAGGGGAAAAAAAGCATGCATAGTTAACGCACCCCTTTGGCCGCAGAACTCTAAATCTAGCCGTATGTTAGCACAAAAATCCGAAGTTGAGTGTGGTAAGGGTAGGAGTGGGCGTGATAAATAGCACTCCACTAGTAATCTAGCCCTTATATGGTACGGTAACAATACATGTTTAAACAGACTAGAACAAAAGGATAGGAGAATATTGCTATTGAACAATAACTATTAGAAAGATGTGGTTTGGTACAGGTAGAAAGTGCCTTCAGCTTTCAGTCTTACCAATCAAAGAGAAAAGCCTTACCCTCAAACGCCTCTCAAATGCTGAAATGTTGCCTTTATTCTGCTCCTTTCTTTGACGCCATTCAATAAGATTTGGGCTATGTTCCCCAGGCAGAGAGATATTACATTTCCCCAGCGTTGGACTGACTACTCCTGCCAATATGTGGGGTTCTGCATTTAATGTAATTTCCATGCCGCTGGCGAGGGTGACTCTTAACGATCCATCAGGATTCACCCGATAAGTATTAATCGTGTTTTCTGCAAAAAGGTAAATAAGCACATTTTTTGTAAGTGCATATCATTTATACATATTCAACCACTATTGGAGAAGACTGGATAAAACAATTCAAAGATATGGACATTGTAGAAGTTTAGTAAAAAAAAAGTAGCTCAAATATTATTGAAATAAAGGGTTAATTATTTCCTACATGCAAAGAATGTACTAAATATTTTTTATTAGCATGAATGAATCAGCTGATAAAAATTTAAACTATGGTAATCTAAGGCAGAGTTTTTTTTATAAATCATTCTTCCATGTCTGCATTCTGTTTACATATAGAGAGAAAAAGAGCATACACTTCTAGAATGTTTGGTTAACTTTAAAGGGACACTGTACCCAAAAAAATTATTTCGTGATTCAGATTGAGCATGACATTTTACGCAACTTTCTAATTTACTCCTATTATCAAATTTTCTTCATTCTCTTGTTATCTTTATTTGAAATGCAAGAATGTAAGTTTAGATGCCAGCCCATTTTTGGTGAACAACCTGGGTTGTCCTTGCTGATTGGTGGATAAATTCATCCACCAATAAAAAAGTGCTGTCCAGAGTACTGAAACCAAAAAAAGCTTAGATGACTTCTATTTCAAATAATGATAGCAAGAGAATGAAGAAAAATTGATAATAGGAATAAATTAGAAAGTTGCTTAAAATTGCATGCTCTTTCTGAATTACAAAAGAAAAAATTTGGGTACAGTGTCCCTTTAACACAAAATAGTGCCTGAAAAGTTCACACACTTTTATAAAGTGCCAATGTCCTGGCACACATACGTCTTAGAGAGATGTGAAAATAATCTACCCAATATATAAAACATCAGGGCATCTAAATAGTAGGTGAAAGTCAGTTCCAGAGAGTCAAGGCAATATATTGCCAAAACTAAACTCAACATGGCCATTGAGTGGAAAGCAATGACTACTGCACCAGCCAAAACGCATAGGCTTACAGTCTGACATATACTGTCCTCCATTTGTATTTTAATTTTCTGTTGTGAAAATAAAAGCTACAAGTTAACTTTTGGAGTTCACTTATGGACTACATAAATATGCCTCCTCTGACTGGCTCAGTTGACTAGTAATGTGTTTCTGATTTTAATCTAACTTTATCTATTCCTTTAGCACCCCCGTGCGGGTTAACACATGGATCTAAATTTAGCAAAGCCTGTTTGTGAAACAAATATCTAGCAGAAAAACTCAAAATCTAAACTAGAAAATTGCAGGAATCATAAAAAATAATTCACCTGTCTATCACAGCCATGAATTCCAGGTTTAGCTACATTATAATGCATCATGTAACCCTTAACTTCACCCTATGAAACGGTCTACTTTAACATTTGTACAAGGTAAAAATAAATAAAAATGAGACAAGCTTGTCAGCTTCAAAGGAGAGAGACACAACAACAAAATGAGAACCTTCACAAGAACAAGAGTCTCTATGAATTACGCATCACAATTATGCCGTGGGGAGCACATAGTCAGCCCTTCGTTCTGACTGTGAAGTTTCCGAGGTGCATTGTTCTATCCAGTGAAACTATTATTTTATAACAAATGTGATAGTTTACACTTACAGACTTTCACATTAATCTTGCATCACGTGAGTTTCCAAAGTTTTGTGTGGTTGTAATTGCTACCTGCTAAGCAACAGATTCTCATTTTGTGTGCACAGGGCAGCCACTAGAAAATCTGGGGCCCCTGACTAAACCATTGGTCGGGGCCCCCCTCCTCTGTTTAAATAGTTACTAAAATGTATTTTTCAGTGTAGTCTCAGTAGTAACACACATACATAAACAAACTCACAGACACACACATACAAAGAAAGTCATACAAACAGACTTACTCAAACACAGACTCATTCAAAACACACACTGAAACAGAGACTAACTCAAACACATACAGACTCATACACACACAGACTCACAGACTCACTCAAATACACTCACACAGAGACTAACTCAAACACATACAGACTCACATATACACAAACATACTCAAACACACGCCGATTTACTCAAATACACACAGACAGATATTTACAGATAGATACACAGACACACAAATACAAGCCCAGCCAAACACACACTCAAACATTAAGACAGCTTGATATAGATGCACAATAGTAGACAATAATTGAATTTGTAGGGGGGAGGGGTCAATAAAATAATCTTATGTATTTATTTTTTCTACAGATCCAGTAAGTGCCTATCATGCATCTCTGTGTATATATATTATTATTATTATTATTATTATTTAATTATGTGTGCATTCTATGGCATATAGGACTTGTCTCCAATATACACAAACCCACACAAACTCATGCTGAGATTTGCACACAGGCACTCACATTGGTGTAGGCAACAATTAAACAGACCCATAGGCACATTTATGCTATGAAAGAATACTTAAAGAAACGTGTCTAATGTGGATATCTGTGTGGATGTTTATAGTTTTCGAGCATACATAAGTACTGCCACCCTTTACAAGAAGCTAGGAAGATTATAGCAAAACACCACAATAAAACAAGCAGTCACACATACACTAACCTCACTTCCAGATTTTTTTACAGTCATCTAAGTTTCACAAATTACATAGGAACAAAGATATCACATATTCAGACACACAGACACTCACAGCCACACGCTAATACAAAGCACATACATCCCAACTCTCCCTGAAATTCAGGGAGTCTCCATCATTGTAATAGCGGTTCCCTGACGCCTGCAAATGAAATGCAATCTCCCTGAAACTACAAGTACCATGATCCAACGTGGCTCAAATCCGGAAACAGTGTTTCTTTAAGGAATGCCTTTAGTTGCGGTGACGTCATCGAGCAGGAAGGCATTGTCACAGCAAGTCTGTCTTTACAGCGTATTGCATGTCTGCCACCCTCCCTCCTGCTGTGAAGCCGGCGATAAGGCTCTTGGAGGAGGAGGATAATAAGCAGCAGGCAACATCGGCTGCAGCATAGGCTGAGTGAGAACTGAGAAAGAGGGCAAAGAGAGTGTGCCCCTGTAAGGGAGGAGATAGACACCCCTGCTGTCGGGTCATTATCAAACTGACTCTACTGTGAGTACAAAACATAATTACAAATAGCCTCTCAAATATAAAATCACACACACTCCCAGACACAAAATCCAAAGTCGTACAGGGACAACTATACTGAGTACTTCACAAGCTGGGACGCTTTGGAACCCTTAAAGCATGCATCAGTAACCAAAAAGCCCCCACTGATTTTAATAAAATAAAACAAAAAGCATACGATCACTGGAAACTAGGTTTGTTGTATGTAGTTGTGCAATAAAGCTACTTTGTAATGTGAGTTTAGTGGGAGGCTACTTTAATGATAAGTCTCTATCTTATTTAGGGTTTCCAGGTGTCTAGTATATAATGGGGGGGGGGGGGCAGTATGCAGTGCAGTAGCCGGTGAAGTCACCTCTCTGAAATTAGTTTTTGCTGGTTGGGATGTCTGAAAGCAGGTCCCCCAGATACAACACTGGCACACACAGATATTACCACCAATACACACTGGGGGAAAAAAGAGCACAATATTGGCTTAAAGATCATCTGCATTTTTATTAATATAAGTACAGCCTTACCTCCCGCAATACCTACCTACCTATAGCCTGCTAGCTATATAGGAAGCCCGGCTTCAACATTTAGCAGCAGGAGGCCCCACCCCATGCATTGTGACTGTTCTACTGGATTCCTTCTAAGGGGCACTAAATTGTTAATTGTATGTAAGTGATGCATGTTGTGCTCTTTACAATAAACGATCTTCCCAGGGTCCAGCATATACTATATTAAATTACACACCTCTCCTGTGAGATCATGTGACTGAGAGAGGTGTGTGATTTTAGCTGCCATTTCATTGGTTGTTTATCTGTATATAATGTAGCAAGTACCTATTGTTTGTATCAGCCTGAGGAAACAGTAGCAATACTGAGAAATGCGTCTCTGTAGATTTTTTAGTTTTAATAAACACTTGTTTTTAAGTTACTTGCTACATTTTATTATTAATCGTTTTTTTATTTTTGCACTCAGTGACCTTTTTCCATCACTTGATGGTTTTTACACTCCTATTCACTGTGAGTGAGTGAAGAGACACTTTTAAGGTCTGTGCTTTCTGCATCTAGAGGAGAGTTATACCGGACAATTCAGAGGATTCGGTTTGCCCAGTTTGCACAACATTACAGTGCTATACCACAAGTGAGTGTATACTATCCAACATTTGTTATATGTTACACCCTGCAGAATTACGCTATGTGGCATCTTTTTTAAAGCTCATTACGAGTGAAGAGGCACCTTGAAGTCTTAAAGTCCTTTGTTATTTACACCCAGAGGAGAGTTTTACAGGACAACTCTGTGGATCCGGTCTGTTCAGTCCGCACTACGTTATGCTGCTATTCCAAATGTGAGTGTATATTATCTACCACCTGTTTTTTTATATATTTTGCTGAATTACGCTATGTGGCGCCTTCTCTATCTTTTTTACATAATTCTAACTTTTTTCAATTAGCATAATGTTTACTTGATCTCTCTCCCTCTATGGCTGCGCATATGGTTTAATCTACACAGACAGAGGATGTGCCAGTCTGTATATATGTAGATTGCTGTGCAGGGGAACATGTGACAGGGAAATTTCACTCACTTTACACTGCAGCACACTCTCTGCATGGATTAAATGTCAGGGAAACTGCATTACAATTTACAAACAATGTGAAAGTATGTAATGAGAGCAGGCTGCAACCATGTGTAGTTTACATTTTACAAAGCCTGCTGCCTCCTAAGATGCGCACTTTAGCCCTTTTCCCTCCAGATCAGCCATTGGTCACTATCTGATAGTGGCAGCTGGTGGGGTCTGTGCATATGTATCTAGTGAGTGGCCCCATTTTTCCTACCTTTATGCAGGGACCGGTAGCAGCAGGGAACATCTGAGGCATCACACACAGTGACACAGGCAGCAGCATGCATCCCTTCCTTCTTCCGTTAGGTTGTCACGTGGTGTAAATGTCCTGCAGCGTGCCCATCAGTCATACCCAGTCACTTCTTGTGCATTGTTTTCTCCTGCCCACCTACCCGCCCCCTCACCAATCAAAATGCAGCTGCCTCGAGTCAGACTGTCGTGGAGCATATTAGTTTGATTTTTACTGGCAGCTGATTTCCCACACCATATACCTTCTTAGTAAAAATCAAACTATGTATGAGTGACAGAGCTTGCTGGATGACAGTAGGTTGGTGGGAGTGACGTCAATGACATCATCAGCATCCGGGCCCGGTCCGATCCCCCCCTGGTTCTGCAATAGCAATAAATAAGTATAATAGTAGTAGGCAGTCATCACTTGTCCCCAGACAATTGTAAACTTTATTTAAGCAATCATCATAGCGCTCTATCAGTCAGGGCCCGGCTTGCCCCCACAGATGAAAGGGCCCCTGACTGTAGTCACCCCTGATGGCGGCCCTGTGTGTAAAAGATTTCATGTATTGAGTTATAGATGTTAATGGCAGGAACATCCACTAATGATATGCTCAGAAATATAGGTGTAGCAATGCTAAAATAATTTAGAACTAGGCCTATTAGTAACCTCAGGAGCAACAATAAACCTAGCCCATAGTTCACTGCAAGCAAAGGTACAATTATAAGACGCATTAATGCATTAGAGTATTTTATTATTGTTCTTTTATGTCCCTTTAATATTATTATTTATTGTGGCCGCTATAAATACTTAATTATTAATAATGACATATATACAGAGGTTTTGTAGGCCAAGTTTAGGAGAGAGAAAAAACGAAATAAACATTCAGGGGCATATTTATCAAGCTCTGTATGGAGCTTGATGCCCCTTGTCTAAAGACCGCTGTTCCATAACTTGTCCACCTGCTCTGAGGCGGTGCACAGAAAGCAACCAGATCGAATACGATCGGGTTGATTGACACCCCCTGTTAGCGGCTGATTGGCCGCAAATCTGTAGGGGGCGGCATTGCACCAGCAGTTCACAAGAACTGCTGGTGCAATGATAAATGCCGACAGCGTTTGCTGTCGGCATTTATCGATGTGCAGCGGACATGATACGCTACTTTGTATCATGTCCACTCGCACATTGATAAATATACCCCATAATGGCCTCGCTTCCATTGAGTCGTAATTCAGTTTGCGTGCACTCGCAAACCGATAAATATGCTGTCGAAAGCAATAGCGTTTAACGACTGTTTCCAATGGCGCGTTATACCTCAATATCGGCTGCCGGACTTCGGCTGCCGAAAAGATTTTCGCGTCCCATAGAAAGTAATAGAAGCCGTTAATCGATAAATTATACCAGGTTTCCATTGAAAGCGCTAACCGTTAATACACTGTCGGAGGCTGTCGATACATTGAGAAATATTACCCCCAGCTCAACTAGGTGTAAAAGAGGAAAATTGTGCTTTTTGAGACCTATTTTCTATTGAAATGATAAAACTTGCATATAATGCAAGTGTTTTAATGTAGAAATAAATTGTTATAAGTAATATTTATTGTTGTCTCATGTATAGAAATAGTTGAACTTATATTCTAATAGAAATATCAGTATATATTTAAATATAATAATATATGCAAGAACATATCTACAGAATGCAAACTAGACCTATGCCTAGGGCAGCAATAAATATTACTTATATTTATGAAGTGTTAAATATAATTATATTAGAAAATAGTATTTGATTATTAAAAATATGGATAAGTGTTTTTTTATTTTTCTTGAGAGGCGATCACAGGTAAGAAGCACGGACGTTAAACGTAAATTCTATAGCGTAAGGTCGGGTTACCTTAGCAACTAATTGATTTTCAAGAAATCCGACGTCAGATGGAAGCGTTAACACAACGTTAACTTACAGCTACACGAAAAGAGTGACTGCGCGCAACACACTAATCTTTTCAATGGAAACCTGGTACTAAAATGCAGCCGTAAATTACTTTTAGCTGTCGGCTGCTTCGGTAGCTTACGGCTCCATTTTTAACGACTCAATGGAAGCGAGGCCTATATTGGATGAACTTCATTTTATCTGACTAGTTGCCGTTTTATTTGACTTTTTCTTTATCCCTGTTAAATAGAAATCCAAGCTAAATAGCTGAATCAATTTATATAAGGCTTTTACAAACTCTTCTACAATTAAAATGTTAATTTTGTGTCAGGTACTCATAAATGTTCTATGCCTCTTAAACTTACTATGCTCTACGCTAGTGTTTGCCAGGTCAGTAGAATCTTGCTCAAGGCTGAATAAGATTTTTATTTGACATCTCAGCCTGTGTTGGGTTTAGTATATTTGTGCTCACAGTTGTAATCACAAATGAGAACATGACACATGCTTTGTGGTCAATTAGGATTTGCATATTTACACTTTACTAAAAATGCAGAGATTATTTCCTTAAGCACTATAATGCATGCTGACATATTGAGTTGTTAAGAAGCTGTTTTAATGAAGGGGAAAAAAAAGGTCTGTGGTTTATGTTTTGAATGTAGCCTCTGATTATTAGTTTTAGTTTAAATACCAAATGATAAAGCAAAGACTGACAGGAGTAATTGCACTAAAAATGCAAATGAGTGTTTGTCTGCAGCAGAAAAGGTACTTTTAATGGTGCATGAAGCATCCAAAATAGTTTTCAAACATTTAAAGGGACAGTAAACACCTTGTAATTACAGTACATTACAGGTGTCTTGCTATAGAATAACATATCGGCCAAGTCTAAGGGGACGATTTATCAACCCTTTATCAACAATTGTCTGGTGGACCGCTGCTTCTTAAACCCAGTTTCTGGTGAGCCTGAAGGCTCGCTCGGAAACAGGGACATTCAGGGCCATTCGGCCCTTAATAAATCTGCCCCTCAATATCTTTTAAAACAAATTAACATCTTGTTTGAAGCGATTTCAATACCCAAACTCTACCCGCTATTTGGAAAAGCCAGTCTGGGTTTGATTCTTCAGATAACAAGGCTAGCTTTAGTTATAATGTTACTATAAAATTGATTGTTTTGCAGTTAGCCAATTAGGGAAAGTTATGTAGCATGGTTCATTTCAAGTGCTGCAAATTAGAAAATCCATAATTTTCAGAGCTAAATTACACGAAAAGGGGGCAAAATAAATAATAAAAGCATGTTGGAAAGTTGTTTTACTAAGCATAGCTAAACATTTTATATAAAAATGTCAAGGTGTTTCCTATCTCTGGAAAGCTCAAATATGAAGGAGTTGTAAGGGATAATTTACACATTCTCGTGATCACCAGTTCAATATTTAGAATGTAAGCGGGAAAGCTGAATTATTATTTGCTAATATAGACCTTTAAAGAGGCAACCAGTAGTATTCAAAAAGCTGTAAAATGTAACCTTGAAGTTTCAAAAGGGACCCCAGAACTTATTACTGTCATACTGAACCACCAGCAAATGTGCTATAAATTCAATAAAATTAAACGAAATTAATGTACTGTATGTTTGGAAGAAAGTGGACAAGAGAGGAAAGTTATTTGTGCAGCAAAATAAGAAATGTGTGTTGTTTTGTGGTAGAATTTAGCACTATTTGCCAGACACTGAACTAAACTCCTATCTCATTCTGCCCTTTACAGCATAGCTTCTGAATGATGAACTTTTATCTGCTGAACTTTGTCTCCCTTTATTTTTTTTACAATGTTATGAAGAAAAGCTTACACCCCATACATTGTTTTAATAGTTGGTGTCTGTTAATAAATATAATTCTAAATGGAAAAAGTGCAGGTTATTTTACTAATAATGCACTGTATTACTGCTTGTCATCTGCATGTGCCCATTCCCTTAGCAGCTTGAGAATTGTAATTTGAACCCATGAGCAAACGCATATTTGCACCCTATGGGGTCGATTTATCAAGCTACAGCGGACAGGGGAGTACATACGTGCCCCTGTCTGCCACAGCTCGCCTCTGGCGGTCTGAATTCCGTTGCCGGAATTCAGCATTGCACGAAAAGGCAATCTTGTGCAACGCCAACCCCTGCCCGCACACAGCCAATCACGCGCAGGCAGGAGCTGTCAATCTCCCTGGTCGGACGAGACCAGGGAGACTGGAATTCACCACCTAAGAGATGACAAAGAGGTTAGGGAAGCAGCAGTCTGATGACCGCTGATTCATAAATACGGACTGCAGGTTCTCTTGTGAGAACCTAAAGTTGTAGGGCGGGCGAAGCCTTTGATAAATTGACCCCATAGGGTTAGATATACCTAAAAAGCCAGCCTGCACAGCTCTTATAATAGGTCTGTTACTGTAGTTTACATCTTTTAGTGATATTTTTGGTAAAGTTAGATTATACTCTAAACACGACTGAGGCAACTTTATATTGGTAGTACTTGATGTACCCTTGCATTGATATTGTAGAGGACACATCATAATAACCCAAAAACTATTCAGAAATAAATCACAATTCTAAATAACAGTAAATAAATTTGATGTTATAAATCTGATCAGCAAATAATTGGAAAGAACAGTTATGCTTTTGACAAGCATTTCAAATGTTGGAGTTTGGATATGCACAATAAAGTAGATCAAAGTAATGCTGGTGTTAATCATTGTCGGGCTTCCAATAGATTTTAAGTAGGATGCCAAAGAGATAACATCATAAGGCAGTTTACATAGCTGTTGGATTTTCATTTTGTAGTTGAAGGTTACTTTTAACTCTGATTGAAGTCTAACATTCAAACAAAACAAATAATTAATTTACACATATTTTCCTTTCTTTGGCTTAACGGGTCAAAATTCTCTTTACCCAGGGACAGAACTAACTTTCATTCAGCAGGTGCAGTGGCACCGGGGCCCAAGTGCTGAGGAAGGGGGTCATAGCAGCTAGTCTATACTTAGACGTATGCAGAATGTGTACAATGCTAATGCAGGGGAACCTTTTATTTGTGCAGGATCTATCTATCTAGCTTTCTGTCTGCCTGCCTGTTTATAGAGCAGCACATATATTATTACTATTGCTTATTACTGAGTTCCCTTTGACAGGTCCCCAACAAAATAGATAATTGCACCAGGGTTCTCTACTGAGTAGGTCCGCTACTGCCTTTTTCACTAGTATTACAAAATGTGAAACATATTTAAAACATAAAACACAGATATTCAAATAGAATATATTTAAATTAAGGAGTTATTTTGCCTTTAATATTTTTTGTATGAAGTTTACTTATAAATATGTAAAAAATGAATATATGCAATTTTGTTTAGTAAAGTAATATATTAAAGTATATAAAAATATTGTTTAAAAGTATAAAGCAACATACTCAGAGAGACTCTAATTTGCCTCGCAATTTGCTTGATATGTTAAGTGAAAATGTGGGTATGATTAAAACCTAAAAAAAATGTCATACAAGCCAATATCACTTTATGCCAGCTAAACAAGTGAAGCTCAAAAATATTAGCACTTTTATTAACCAAATCCGCTCAAGTTAAATCAATAGTGCTTTTATATTTGCGCTCCACTTGTAATTTAGCCCTTAATGCATTGTGTCACACAAAATCATCAATGCAAACTCTTCTTAAATATTTAGTTATTTTGCTATGAACTGAAAATCTATTTATCTATATTTCTATCTATCAGATGTCAAAATTAAAATAGAATCGCAGTAAGCAGTAGTGCCTTTTCAAAGGACTAACTTGCATGTTAAAAAGTAACAATTTCATGGGTTTCCTTTTCTTCGGGTATCTGTAACATGCATTATAGGTCCAATAAAAGGTATTACTACATATTGCAAAGCTCTTGGGGCAGAGGCATAACTAGAAACCACAGAGCACAGGTGCAAGAATCTAAGAATGGCCCCCTCACACCCCCCCCCCCCCCAAAAAGTGAATTTGATACGTATCTTTTTTTATTTATTTTTACATTTAACACAGAAAAAAACATGTAAATCAGATTACATGTCTACAAAAGGAGGTACCCTGTGCTCAGAGTCTGTGAGATGGTCTGACCCCCATTACTGTATATAGTGACACTGTTTAACCCACCAGTACTGTAGATAGTGAGTCAGTGACACAGTCTGTAATCTGCCGGTGAGATGGCTGGCCTGACCCTACCCGCCCCAGTACTTTATAAAGTGGCCACAGTAGTCTGTGACATGGTCCAGCCCCCCCGTACTGTATATAGTGGTACTGTATACACTGACACTGTTTACCCCCCCTCCATGCTGTAGTAACAAGGTCTGTAATTTGCTGGTTCCACAAAAATACACACATACACATACATGCATAAATACACACACAGTCGCATACACACATACACATACATGCATAAATACACACACAGTCGCATACACACACACATAAACACCAATGGGTAAAACAGAAACACTAACCCCTGTAGTCAGAGACACTAGTGAAGCATCATGTCACACTCACATGATATCAATAAAGGCATTGGCAGGTCAATGTTTTTTATTGAAAGAAAAATGTGTTTTTTTTAAAGTTGGGCCCCCCCCCCAACCTTTGCGGCCCAGTCGCAATTGTGAACTCTGCACCCCCTGTAGTTTCACCCCTGTTGGGGTCTGATTATCTGAACTTCGCTGGTGGAATTATCTTAAGAAAGGGGTGAGATGTATCCAATAGAAAGTAATGGAGCTTACTGGAAAGGAAAACTTTACTGTGTAGGGTGACGTTAGCAGTAAGCAGGGGGTGCACTTTAAAAATTAAATCCTGCATCAAAAAATAAACACATTACACTGCTTTCTGTGTATAGTACCTTACAATTACCTCTATTTTTGTATGCATGTGTTTTTCTATTAGAATACTAATAATTTTCCGTATTTTGAAAAAACAGTAAGGTTTTTTAGGGAATAATTGTTTACCGAATGACGCTGGGATTTGAGAGAAAATGTCATACTTGCCAATGGAACGCCCATGTTCAGCCCGTTTTATGATAAATCAACAATTATGCTTTGTATTTTATACTTACAAGTATGAATTTCTGTGTTTTTTGCACATCCAGTTTACTTAAATTATGATTTACGTTGTGTATATTTAATACAATTTATTCCTGTCTAATTTAAATACAAATGATACGATTTTTGATGCACATTAACAATACAATTACTCTTTTTGTATTATTTTTAATTTACAATTTTCATTGCACTTCTGTAATGTATGCATCTCCTTCCCATATAAAAATGCAGTATACGCCCCTTAGCGACACTCCCTGTTTTATGGGTAAAAAGTTGTTTTAGATAATTTCACCAGGGAACTTGTTTTGGCATCTGAATTTCAAGACGACTTCATAAATGTATCATAAAATAAAACATAAAATATAGTTATTTCCCTTTGCTACAAAACCATTATAGCACTGAGATGTTCAACATCATTTTTTAACTATTTATTGATAAATCTCCTACTTTTGCTTGTTTTGCCATATTGGCAGTCTCCTTGGGTTACCTTGCTTTAGTGCATATACTGTGCTAGTTGCAGATATATTTGTCGTGGTCACTACATTTTCTCGGCTGGATGTGTCTACTTCGACCCGGGTGGATTTTTCCATGTCACTGTAGAAACTGCTGACTTCTCCAGTTGGAAATGTTGCATTTGTTAGATGTCCTTCAAGATCGTACCTTAAAAATATAACAAATAAATAAAAGTCATTACGTAGCCTAAATAAATCGCTGGTTATACTGCTGCATGTCTATTCATACAAGAAGAACATAATAACTGAAATACTGAAAAGCAACAACCTATTTGGATATTTAATATATGTTTTATAAATTAACCTAATCTGTTAAAGGGATAGAAAGGTTAAAATTGAAATGTGAATGGGTGCATTCTAATTTTAAACATAATAATTTTTGTAATGTACTTCCATTAGCCAAAATGCTTATATATTAGTGTTTTTCAGCGGCATACACACATATGCTGCACTAGTATTTAAACACCAGACCTTCAGAGAGACTCAGAAGTGGCTTGTATGACATAAGTCTTCAGGGGCATAATATACACTGCCGCCAGCTCTCTGAGCTTGAATACTGGTGCACGAGCCCACCTAGCATATGTGCATATGCTGCTGAAAAATGAAAATAACTTTTACTAAAATCATTTTTGCTTATGGAAGTGCTGTATATGGTAAAATTGATTCTATTTAAAAAAATAAATTTTGATCTTTCTATCCCTTTAAAAGTGCATCTGTTACTTACCTCTGAGAGTCTCTACCTACTATACACCTGTTTCCTGATGATTTGTATTTAAGTGGTTTCTTTACTAAATAATCCATTAAATTACTTCCCTGAACATAAGATCACATTTAAAAATAACATCAATGACAAAGAGCTGTAAAAAGAAGCAAACCTCCAGTGAAGTGGATGAATGAAGAAAACCTTTTTTAGGAATATGATTGCTTGTGTTAAATGGTTCAGCTTTCTGATTGTTTAATGTAAGTACAATTGTCAGCTTCTTTAGTGTAACTCAGGTAGTCTCTGTATAGGTTGAACTCAATGGACATCTGTCTTTTTTTAACCTCATCTACTGTTACTAATATTTTTAACTAATAGAAATTGTATTTTTATTTTCAATGCCTTGTGGTAGGTTAAATTTTAAAAATAATCACTGTTCTAAATGTAAAGAGCCTGTTGGTTTATATGACCCATAGTAACAACAAGATTTAAAGAGAGGAGTTGAAACTAGAGTGATAATGTGTTACAAGTTTGATCCTTTTTAGAAGTAACGTATCTTAAAGATTCAGAGGCAGGGCCGGCGCTCCCAGTATGCATCTTGGCAGCCGCCTAGGGCACACTGCAACCTAGGGCGCAACCGGCCATGACCCAGATTCCACAACTAACAGCCTGCTACAACTATGTCAGAACAGTAAGCAGCCGGCAGGCCTGGAGTGGGCTGAAAAAAAAGTAAGTGAAATTGTTAAACTGGGTGCTGGGAAATGTTGAGTGCCGCTAATATCTATGGATTGTGTATCCAATCCACCTTAAGGCAACTGCTATCCCTGAGTTACCACCTTTAGCAGCACAGGCTGATGACATCACTCCCTGGCCCCAGGCTCAGTAAAAGAGCGGCAAGAGTGGGGTGTGCAGCTGAGTGCTGGTGGGGATATGCAGTCTGTCACTACACACAGGCGTCCCGGTGACTTGTGTGGCTGCAGCCTGCAGGGATATGAGGCAGCAGAGAGGATGATCACACTTTTGCGACTTTCAAGACACACAAACAAGGTAAGACAACGGACAGAGCTGCAGAAGTGTGAAGTACTATGGAGGGACTCTGTAACATCAATATTTACACAATAGCAAGAAGTGTTTAATTTCCTTTATTAAAGGAATAGTAAAGCCCAAAATTTTCTTTTATGATTCAGAAAGAACATAACATTTTTAACAACTTTCCAATTTAATTCTATTATCAAATTTTCTTCATTCTCTTGTTATCCATTGCTGAAGGGACAGCACTGCACTACTGACAGGAAGCTGAAAATATCTATTTAGCCAATCACAAGAGACAAATTTGTGCAGGCACCAATTAGCAGCAGCTCCCACTAGTGTATGATATGTGCATATTCATTTTTTAACAAGGGATACTAAGAGAACGAAGCACATTTAAAAATAGAAGCAAATTTAAAAGTGTCTTAAAATTACATGCTCTATCTGAATAAAGTTTAATTTTGACTTTCCTATCCCTTTAAATAAAAAAAAAACTTCAAACACACCCAAGGAATACTTTAATAATCTCAATTGCCAACACCACAAAAATCAATTTTTAAATAGCAAATCCATTATCCTCAAGCATAGGGAATTGTACTGCCACCTTGTGCTCTTGCAAATGGATAACTTTTTTGTATAACTATTGCCATATAGTGCTCCAGACAGGTGCATGCTTCAGAGATTACGTCCCTGCTTTTCAACAAAAGATACAAAGAGTACAAAGAATATTTGATCATAGAAGTAAACTAGAAAGTTGTTCAAAACTACATGCTCTATCTGAATCATAAAGGAAAAACGCTGCGTTTCATACCCCTTTAAGAATATGATTAAACTGCACTCTGAGCCTGATGATGAAAGATTTTCCTGCTTGGAGAGAAATTGTAGTGCAGACTTCACAGGGGCTGAACTCACTGAATGCTCAAAGAAAAAGGGTGAAACTCTCCAGCACTGCAAGATCTCATTTCTGTATGTGAAGGAGAGCCAAGCCCAGTAAACTTTGTGGATTGTATTTTATATTACTTCACACTTCAGATTGGATCTTTCCAGTAATATTACATTTAAGCTTTGCAATTTCTATTTTATATTTTAATACATTTAAATTTAGATTTAGAGCCAACAGTGATTTTACAAATTCGGATTATGTTTTGAAGGTTTCTGTGTTAATTTAACAAATCAGGATCATACTTTGAATCTTCTACAACATTGCGCTGTGTATTTTCTCTATTGTAAAATTAAACAAAGCTTCAGAAAGTGGGAGGTACAAGGAAATTCCCTGGGTTGAACATATGAGTTCCCAAGGTATATCTGAAGCTCTCTCAGAAGTCTTTTAAAATGCTGTAAGCATTTTAAACAAACTGGTCTCACTGATTTCCCCCGCCAGCTGTATGCAGGTGAAGTTTGCTCAAAATTCCCAATACACTTATGTTACTGACAGAAAAGTAATATATGCTTGACTATAGGTAAAAGAAAGTTAAACTGTAGTGAAAACATTTAAGTTTCATTTGTAATTGATGCAAACTGAGCCTTTGGGGTCCATTTATTAATGTGCGGAAGGACATGATCCGATATAGCGGATCATGTTCACCGCACATCAATAAATGCCGGCAGCATATGCTGTTGGCATTTATCATTGCACCAGCAGTTCTAATAAACTGCTGGTGCAATACCACCCACTGCAGATTCGCAGCCAATCGGCCGCTAGCAGGGGGTGTCAATCAGCCTGATCGCATTCGATCGGGCGGATTGCTGTCTGCCACCTCAGAGGTGGCAGACGAGTTAAGGAGCAGCGGTCTGTGAATATCTGTTTCCCTCATGACTTTCTATAGAAGGCATTTCTCATCTCTCATCTCTTCCCGGTTTTGCCCTATGAAGCCTGCACTATAATTTCTCAAAAAAATAGAGAATGAATGCTTTTCAAGCCAATAAAATGCAATAAAGCTCTCTGGGAAATGGAAGCTGTCAGTTTTTCCGTTTTATTTTAAAAGAAGAAATACAAAGTGCAATGTAATTTGTAAAAGATACACATAAATATAGAAAAGTATGATCCTAATATAAAAAAGCACAAAATGTAAATGCAGTAGATCTATCATGCCATGCAGTGCTATATTGGCTTGTTTCTCCTTCACATACAGGTATGCAGAGGAGTGTAACAAAATCTGCCTTTTAAGAATATTTCTAGCGATCTCACAGTGCTGGAGGATCATTTTACATCATCTCACCTGAGCGGAGAGCTTTAAGTCATAAGACCCTCTGTTGGAAATACAATACCTTTAGGAGATCAGTTAGAAGGGTGATGAAAAGGATGAAGAACACAAAGACAACTGCAGATGAGTGAGAAGATGAGTGAGGACCCTCCTGGTGTGACGGATCTTGTAAAATGGGTGCCCCCTGATCCATAGTTTAGTAGCCATTTTATACTGTAAATGTTATTATTTTCTTATCCACCCCAACTGGGTGTATGCATTTCATGTGGATGGGTCAGCTTGCTTACTAAATATTAAATATTTGATAGAGTACTTGACCCACCTTGTTTAGAAAATGGTGGGCTGTGAGTTTACTCCTATGTAAAAGACTTTAAGATTTTCAAAATACGATCTGATCTAGCCATACATGACTAAAGAATTGCGGATAAGTATCATTATACTTAAGCATACATTTTTTAGAAGGACAGTCTAGTCCAAAATAAACTTCCATGATTCAAATAGGGCATGTAATTTTAAACAACTTTCCAATTTACTTTGTTCACCAATTTTGCTTTGTTCTGTTGGAATTCTTAAGCTAACCCTACATAGGCTCATATGCTAATTTCTTAGACCTTGAAGGCCGCCTCTTATCGAAATGAATTTTTACAGTTTTTCACTACTAGAGGGTGTTAGTTCATGTGTGTCATATAGATAACATTGTGTTATCTAGGAGTCAGCACTGATTTGCTAAAATGCAAGTCTGTCAAAAGAACTGAAATAAGGGGGCAATTTGCAGAGGCTTAGAAACAAGGTAATCAGAGGTAAAAAGTGTATTAATTTAACTGTGTTGGTTATGCAAAACTAGGAAATGGGTAATAAAGGGATTATCTATCTTCAAAACAATAAAAATTCTGGTGTAGACTGTCCCTTTAAATATCTTGTATGTGGGCTAATGTAGTCAGTTTATCATCGTTTTAATGGGCTATATTATATATATACCTGATATTTACCTGTACATATATATATATATATATATATATACAGGGAGTGCAGAATTATTAGGCAAGTTGTATTTTTGAGGATTAATTTTATTATTGAACAACAACCATGTTCTCAATGAACCCAAAAAACTCATTAATATCAAAGCTGAATAGTTTTGGAAGTAGTTTTTAGTTTGTTTTTAGTTATAGCTATTTTAGGGGGATATCTGTGTGTGCAGGTGACTATTACTGTGCATAATTATTACAAAAAACAAATATATACCCATTTCAATTATTTATTTTTACCAGTGAAACCAATATAACATCTCAACATTCACAAATATACATTTCTGACATTCAAAAACAAAACAAAAACAAATCAGTGACCAATACAGCCACCTTTCTTTGCAAGGACACTCAAAAGCCTGCCATCCATGGATTCTGTCAGTGTTTTGATCTGTTCACCATCAACATTGCGTGCAGCAGCAACCACAGCCTCCCAGACACTGTTCAGAGAGGTGTACTGTTTTCCCTCCTTGTAAATCTCACGTTTGATGATGGACCACAGGTTCTCAATGGGGTTCAGATCAGGTGAACAAGGAGGCCATGTCATTAGATTTTCTTCTTTTATACCCTTTCTTGCCAGCCACGCTGTGGAGTACTTGGACGCGTGTGATGGAGCATTGTCCTGCATGAAAATCATGTTTTTCTTGAAGGATGCAGACTTCTTCCTGTACCACTGCTTGAAGAAGGTGTCTTCCAGAAACTGGCAGTAGGACTGAGAGTTGAGCTTGACTCCATCCTCAACCCGAAAAGGCCCCACAAGCTCATCTTTGATGATACCAGCCCAAACCAGTACTCCACCTCCACCTTGCTGGCGTCTGAGTCGGACTGGAGCTCTCTGCCCTTTACCAATCCAGCCACAGGCCCATCCATCTGGCCCATCAAGACTCACTCTCATTTCATCAGTCCATAAAACCTTAGAAAAATCAGTCTTGAGATATTTCTTGGCCCAGTCTTGACGTTTCAGCTTGTGTGTCTTGTTCAATGGTGGTCGTCTTTCAGCCTTTCTTACCTTGGCCATGTCTCTGAGTATTGCACACCTTGTGCTTTTGGGCACTCCAGTGATGTTGCAGCTCTGAAATATGGCCAAACTGGTGGCAAATGGCATCTTGGCAGCTGCACGCTTGACTTTTCTCAGTTCATGAGCAGTTATTTTGCGCCTTGGTTTTTCCACACGCTTCTTGCGACCCTGTTGACTATTTTGAATGAAACGCTTGATTGTTCGATGATCACGCTTCAGAAGCTTTGCAATTTTAAGAGTGCTGCATCCCTCTGCAAGATATCTCACTATTTTTGACTTTTCTGAGCCCGTCAAGTCCTTCTTTTGACCCAATTTGCCAAAGGAAAGGAAGTTGGCTAATAATTATGCACACCTGATATAGGGTGTTGATGTCATTAGACCACACCCCTTCTCATTACAGAGATGCACATCACCTAATATGCTTAATTGGTAGCAGGCTTTCGAGCCTATACAGCTTGGAGTAAGACAACATGCATAAAGAGGATGATGTGGTCAAAATACTCATTTGCCTAATAATTCTGCACACAGTGTATATATATACACATAATACCACCTCACCTCTATGGTTGCAATGTATACCCTTGCATACATAAATGTACTATGATAATAAACAGGTAATTATTATTATTATTATTTACCCATTATAAGGTTGTTTTTTCTTGTAAATAGTATCACTACTAATTTACAGATATATCCTGTCTTCAAATAGAAAGTGTGCATAAAAGACTATCCTACATAAGAAAGTGTTTTTAGGAAGGAGTTTCTCTTGGTGAACCGGTATTATTAACCATACTATCCACATTAATTGCAGCATCCTGACTCCACTTTCGACTGTTGTGTATTGTGCTTTGCTATGGCAACAAAATGCTTGCCACACACATGCTGTGAAATTTAACCTTACATCCGAATATATAGATGGTATGGTAGTGGGGTGTTTTTCATCACATGAAACATCACTGAACCAATACCGATTGTTTGTCCTGCGGGCAAGTGTGATACCCAATAGCCACGCCCCTGTGATGACAGCCTGATGTGCCTTGGCCTTACGCAAAAGACTGTGGGTTGTGGATGAACTTGTCCGCAACACTTGGAGTAAACCAGGTGAAACTGCTGTGATATATAAAGCTGTGCTTTTAAGGGGTGTGCTTGACTAAATTTAACATTGAGAAAGACCATTAAGGCCGAAACACATTTGTTTTTTCTTTTAGTCTTTCTTAACTGTTGTCTGCGCACCCCCACCCCCCACCTGACCACGAGGTTCCAGTAAACATCCAGGAATCTGAGGAGGGTGAGTCATTTAATTATAGTATACATCGCTGGTTATTATATATTTTTTTCTTTTTAGTATACTTCTATGGGACCACACTCAGGGCTGAAAGACTAAAAAACACAATATACTTTATTTATTTTGCCCCCTTTTCCAGTAACTTATATCTGAACATTTTGAAATGTCCAGTCCTGAAAACTAAATGAGTACATGCATAACCTTGCCACATATATTTATCCCTAATTTGTCATCTGCAGACTTAAATCCATATTGGCTTCTCAAAATAAGGAAAGGTTTAGGTGGAGTTTGGCAACTGGCAACTGAAAAAAAAATTGCAGCAAACAAGGCATTCATCTGTTCTAATAGTGTTAATATAATATAAAAGTGTTGATATGCTAATCTACGGAAAGAAACATTTTGTAATTACATGGTGTTTAGTGTTCCTTTAAAGGGACATGAAACCCAATTTTTTTATTTCTTAATTCAGATAGAGCAAGTGATTTTAAACAACTTTCCAATTTACTTCTATTATCTCATTTGTTTTGTTCTATTGATATTCTTTGATGAAAAAAAATACCTAGGTATACTTAGGAACTGCTGAATGGTTGCCGCACATATATGCCTCTTGTAATTGGCTGACTAATGTGTTCAGATAGCTCCCAGTAGTGCATTGCTGCTTCTTCAACAAAGGATACCAAGATAATTAAGCAAATTAAATAATAGAAGTAGATTGAAAAGTTATATGCACTCTCTAAATCACAAAAGAAAAAACAATGGGTTTCATGTTCCTTTAAAGGGACATAAGACAAAAAAAAATATTTTATGATTCAGATATTGGGGCATATTTATCAATGTGCGGGCGGACATGATACAATGTAGCGTATCATGTCCGCTGCACATCGATAAATGCAGACAGCATACCCTGTCAGCATTTATTATTGCACCAGCAGTTTTTGTGAACTGCTGGTGCAGTGCTGCCCCCTGTAGATTTGCGACCAATCGGCCGCTAGCGAGGGGTGTCAATCAATCCGATCATATTCAATTGGGTTGATTTCTGTCCGCGGCCTCAGAGCAGGCCGACAAGTTATGGAGCAGCGGTCTTTAGACAAGGGACATCAAGCTCCTATTATCAAATCTTCTACTTTCAACTGGTATCTTTTGGTGTAAAGCATGGATATAAACTCAGGAGCGTGCCTGTGTCTGGAGCAGATGAGTTTCAAGAAATGCATCAATTTGCAAGAGCACTAGCGGGCAGCAAATTTGAGAGTAGATTAAAAGAAACTTTTTTAGAACTGTATGCTCTGTCTGCATCAGACAAGACAATTTCTGGGTTTGATGTCCCTTTAAACTTAGGAAAATGGATAGCAGCAAAATGTATAGAGTTGTAAAACTGCTATTTTTTAAATGAAAATAAACCAAAATGACATGTTTTCTTTGTTATGGAACCATGGTAGACAAAATAATGCTTGCCTTTGCTTTCTGCCCACTTGTAATTAGGCTTTTAGAAGCATCTTTTGCACTTTTCTTGCTAAACTGAACATTTTTGTCTATAAACACAATGGGGTAGATGCAATCCCAGCTGAAAAGCTTATCACAGAATTGTTCTCCAAAGTCCCCATAGAAATGAAAGCATAAGTTTGATGAGCTCTCTAATTGCAATATATTCTGATTTTAGCTGCAACTGCTCAAGGCAAAGTAATGCTGATCTTGATGCAGTGCGACATACTGAATCTAATTCATACTGCAACGTCATACAGCAATTTACACTGAGTAGTTGAATACACTGGGGTAAATTCTCTAAAACCTTCAGGTTTACTGAGATTAACGAACATGAAGCAGCAGAACTACACAGTCTCTCCCAGGATTCTAGGGAAGGAGATCTTACATTGAATGCTGTTGCTGCTTAACGTGCCAAGGGGTGTTCCCTATGGAGACTAATACATTGTTTCGACTTAAATTTCTTTCATTTTAGTATTTTATGTTTGTATTGCAGTGTATATGAATAGGATTTTTTCCCAACATCATCTCATTTTATTATATATCATGGTATTTAAAGGGACATTAAACACTTTGAGATGGTAATATAAAATGATAAATTGTATATAAAAAACAACTCTGCAATATACTTTCATTATTTATTTTGTCCTCTTTGCCTGTAATTCCATTCTGAAATTGTCAGCTTTTCAGTTCCTGTTAGAAATGGAAGTGCAGAACACTGTTAAATCCAGCACAGCCATTGGCTGCACACTCTAGTGACCTAAGTATAACTGACCCTAATTGGCCACAGCAGAGAAGGTAACACAAGTTACAACATGGCAGCTCCCAGTGTTTTATAGACACTAAAACTTTACACTTATTTTGTCACTTTTTAAACAACTAATGAAACTTTAAAAAATATATCTACATGTTAGTCATGGACTAATCTTTTCTTTGAATGCATCATTCTATCTAGCATGTATTTAGTGTTTAATGTCCCTTTAAATTAAAGAGATATTTCAATCTAAATGTTGAATTAAAAACAAACAAACAGATGTATCAGTTGTGTACTTCCTACTAATGATCAGTGGCTAACAGGTGCTTCCTGCTAATGTTAATTAGTTAAAAGGAAAAGTCTGCATGTTTAAATAATGTCCTTTCAATTTGTTAGATCATTGCCCCTTTAATACTTAGTAGCATAAGTGAGTAGGCTGGACATGAGTAATAGACTTGTGCACAGCGAAAAAATTTGTTTCGGTTCAATTCTGATTTTTTCGAATTTCGGATTCGGATCGATTCGAATTCGGATACATTTGAATGCATTTGTTTCGGATTCATTCGGATTCGAATAAATGTGGATGTATTCGGATGTATTTGTTTCAGATTCAATTTGTAAATTTGGAAGTTCAATACTATTTCAAATTCGAATGTGACATTCAAATTCGAATGTCACATTCAAATTAGAATATTACATTTATAAAACACAGTATTAGACTAGAAATGCTATTTTGGATTTGAATGTGACATTCAATATTGAATGTCACATTCAAATTCGAATATTACATTTATAAAACACAGTATTAGACTAGAAATACTATTTTGGATATGAATGTGACATTCAATATCGAATGTCACATTTGAATTTGAATATTACATTTATAAAACACAGTATTAGACTAGAAATACTATTTTTAAATCGAATTTGACATTCGAATATTATATTTATAAAACTCAGTCGGCTAGATTACGAGTTTTGCGGTATGAGTGAAAAAACAACGTTAAGGCTCTTTTTCACTACCGCTGGTATTACGAGTCTTGCAGGTTTAGCAGCACCGCACACTTTTTTGGCCGTAACGCAATGTAACTACCGCAGCTTTACAAAAGTCCTTTTTCAATGGGACTTCCTTTGCGCTGGTATTACGAGTCTGCCTGGGAGGCCAAAAAGTGAGCGGTACAGCAAATACTGTCAAGATCCATACCGTAAACTGAAAGTCAGCAGTTATGGGTTTTATGCTACAGCAACGTAACATAAAACTCATAACTAAAGTGCTAAAAAGTACACTAACACCCATAAACGACCTATTAACCCCTAAACCGAGGCCCTCCCGCATCGCAAACACTAAAATAAAAATATTAACCCCTAATCTGCCGCTCCGGACATCGCCGCCACTATAATAAACATATTAACCCCTAATCAGCCGCCAACGACACCTACATTATACTTATTAACCCCCCTAATCTGTCGCCCCTAACATCGACACCACCTACCTACATTTATTATCCCCTAATCTTCCGCCCCTAATGTCGCCTCCACTATACTAAAGTTATAAACCCCTAAGTCTAACCCTAACCCTAACACCCATTAACTTTAATGTAATTAAAATAAATCTAAATAAAACCTACTATTGATAACTAAATAATTCCTATTTAAAACTACTTACCTATAAAATAAACCCTAAGCTAGCTACAATATAACTAATAGTTACATTGTATCTATCTTAGGTTTTATTTTTATTTCACAGCTAAGTTCGTATTTATTTTAACTAGGTAGACTAGTTAGTAAATAGTTATTAACTATGTACTAGCTACCTAGTTAAAATAAATACAAATTTACCTGTAAAATAAAACCTAACCTGAGTTACACTAACACCTAACCTTACACTACAATTAAATCAATTACATTTATTAAATACAATTAACTAAATTACAAAAACAAACAAACACTAAATTACACAAAATAAAAAAGAAATGATCAAATATTTAAACTAATTACACCTAATCTAAAAGCCCTATAAAAATAAAAAAGCCCCCCCAAAATAAAAAAAACCCTAGCCTACAATAAACTACCAATAGCCCTTTAAAGGGCATTTTGCGGGGCATTGCCCAAAAGAAATCACCTCTTTTACCTGTAAAAATAAAAACACCCCCCAACAGTAAAACCCACCACCCACACAACCAAATGGCATTTGTATGGGCATTGCCCATAAAAGGGCATTTAGCTCTTTTTCCACCCAAAGTCAATAATATAAAAATAAAACCCACCCAATAAACCCTTAAAAAAAACCTAACACTAACCCCCGAAGATCCACTTACAGTTTTTGAAGACCTGACATCCATCCTCAACGAAGCCGGGAGAAGTCTTCATCCAAGCGGCAAGAAGTCCTCAACGAAACCGGGAGGAGTCTCATCCAAGCGACAAGAAGTGGTCCTCCAGACGGGCAGAAGTCTTCATCCAGACGGCCTCTTCTATCTTCATCCATTCGGCGCAGAGCGGCTCCATCTTCAAGACATCCGGCATGGAGCATCCTCTTCTCTTGATGGCTCTTCTCAAATGAAGGTTCCTTTAAGTGATGTCATCCAAGAGGGCGTGCCTTGAATTCGGATTGGCTGATAGAATTCTATCAGCCAATCGGAATTAAGGGTGAAAAAATCCTATTGGCTGATGCAATCATCCAATAGGATTGAGGTTCAATCCTATTGACTGATCCAGCTTGGATGAAGACTTCTGCCACTTTGTTGAGGATGGATGTCAGGTCTTCAAAAACTGTAAGTGGATCTTTGGGGGTTAGTGTTAGGTTTTTTTAAGTGTTTATTGGGTGGGTTTTATTTTTAGCTTAGGGACTTTGGGCGGAAAAAGAGCTAAATATCCTTTTTTAAGGGCAATGCCCATACAAATGCCCTTTTCGGGGCAATGGGGAGCTTAGGTTTTTTTAGTTAGGTTTTTATTTGCGGGGTTTGGTTGTGTGGGTGGTGGGTTTTA
Organism: Bombina bombina; assembly: GCF_027579735.1. Lineage (NCBI taxonomy): Eukaryota > Metazoa > Chordata > Amphibia > Anura > Bombinatoridae > Bombina > Bombina bombina. The sequence continues at coordinate 655,557,831 of NC_069499.1, forward strand.
CTGTTGGGGGGGTTTACAGGTAAAAGAGCTGATTTCTTTGGGGCAATGCCCCGCAAAAGGCCCTTTTAAGGACTATTGGTAGTTTATTGTAGGCTAGGTTTTTTTAATTTTTATTTTGTTTTGTTTTTTTATTTTCATAGGGCTATTAGATTAGGTGTAATTAGTTTAAACATTTGATAATTTCTTTTTTATTTTGTGTAATTTAGTGTTTGTTTGTCTTTTGTAATTTAGTTAATTGTATTTAATTAATGTAATTGATTTAATTGTAGTGTAATTTTAGGTGTTAATGTAAGACAGGTTAGGTTTTATTTTATAGGTAAATTTGTATTTATTTTAGCTAGGTAGTTAGTACATAGTTAATAACTATTTACTAAAAATAGCTGTGAGTAGGACTTGTATTTAGTGATAATTAATTGTACTATCTATTTGTGTTGCAATATTGTGCCTTTGAGGTTCGTTCTATATTTGAATCCTTCTTTATAGTGTATATTACTACTAATTTAATCCTTTCTGTGCAGTACAAGTGTATATGCAATATAATTGTCTATTCAGTGGTGATAGTGAAACTTATATTGGTGACTGATATACAATCGGGCTTGTGAAATATTCTATACGTCTGCAATCAACACTGCTTGTGGTATAAGTATACACATCTAAAATATATTTTTATATCCCATAAGGGAAATAATTAGATGTTCCGATATAAACACCATATACCTAATACAATGCCAATGTAATCTGCAGTATTTAGGTCAAACAAGCCACCCATTACATGATCGAATCAGAGAACATCTCTCAAATATAAAAATAGGAAATTGCAAACACCTACTTTCGAAACATTTTACAGAGGCTCACCAGAAAAAACCAACAGGCTTTAGATATTGGGGTATAAAAAAAGTGTCAGACAAAAGAGGAGGAAATATAGAGAAACTCATGCTATTGAAAGAAGCAGAATTAATTTTCAAGTTTAATACACTAACCCCCAATGGCCTAAATACTGAATTAGACCTCAACCCATTTATTTAAATAAGAATAATATGTACAAAACATTTAGTCATATAAACTTAAATATATATATATATATATATATATATATATATATATATATATATATATATATATATATATATATATTAGTTATCACATTTAAAACAAGAAAAGGATTAAATTAGTAGTAATATATACTATAAAGAAGGATTCAAATAAAGAACGAACCTCAAAGGCACAATATTGCAACACAAATAGATAGTACAATTAATTATCACTAAATACAAGTCCTACTCACAGCTATTTTTAGCGCTCCCCACCCCCACTTAAAATCCAAACTAAACCTCTGATACTGGGAGAATATCAGAATTGGGGCAGCTTTGTGAGCTTAGGTCTGACATACAGTTAACACCATACACATTTCTTGCACATATAATAACTATTTACTAACTAGTCTACCTAGTTAAAATAAATACAAACTTGCCTGTGAAATAAAAAATAAAACCTAAGATAGTTACAACGTAACTATTAGTTATATTGTAGCTAGCTTAGGGGTTATTTTATAGGTAAGTATCTAGTTTTAAATAGGAATTATTTTTGTAATAATAGAATTTTCTATTTAGATTTATTTTAATTATATTTAAGTTAGGGGTGTTAGGGTTGGACTTAGGGTTAGGGGTTAATAACTTTAGTATAGTCAAAAAAGAAAGTGAGGGGGCGCCCTAAATGTGAATGTGGAGATGTAACCAACAAATTGGTATCAAGTGGAGTGATAAAAATATATGTGGAGAAGACACTAATGGTCAATAATGGGCAATAATCGTATATTTATCTAAAATAATACTAAATAACAACAGATAATAAAATAATAAAGTGATATATCATAACATTATACAGTGTTAACCAGTGTTAACCAATAACAATGTGATACAAAATTATATATCATACAATATACAGTGTTAACCAGTGTTAACCATTAACAATGTGATAAAAAATGATACAAATAATCATAAAAGGCAAACAAAGTGATACATAAAGTGAAAGTCTCTATAGAGGAAGGAGGCAGCGATCTGGGATGATCCAGGCCAGGATCCAGGAGCAGCAATCTATGGAAAGAAAAAACAGAAGCGCCACATGGCCCAATATTGTTGGGTCCGGAACTGGTAGATCTTAAAGTAATGAGTAAACTCAAATTTAGTAGAGCACCTCAATTAGTGCTAAATATGCGGTCTGGGATCTATTCGGTCACCCAGAAGACCAACTTCCTGCACAGGAGCTGATGTCTGTATAGACAGAAAGGAGACACAGGTGCCTATATGGCCTAGTATTGTTGGTACAAAGATATAGATACAAACAAAGAGAAGAATGGTACTCACAATGGATAAAGCAGCTCTTGTGATGCTATATAGAGGCATGAACGGATCAATTCAGTCACCCAACAGACTTGTGGCCAGACATCCAAGTGGATTCAGTGGTACAGAAGGATCCCACAGTAGACCGAAAGGAGATATTCCTCAGGAAAAGGAAAAAATATATCCCAAAAGATACAGCAAGTGTTCAAATGTTAAAAATGACTTTAATAAAAATTATAAAATCACAGGCAACGCGTTTCTCAGCCAATGGCTGTTTCATCAGGCTTCATAAAATGTTTACTGAACACTTGCTAAATATACCCTAAACCTAAATCAATTAATATTGTACAGGTGATAGTGGGAGAGGTCCACTTAATTGGTAATGTGATCCCAACCAATCAAATGGGACCAAATAGAGCACACATTATACAATAAACAATAAACAGTATGGTATACAATGCATAATCACAATTTTCATACATTCCTAATTAATATTATTCATATTGTATTTCATTTAGGCAAATAAATTTAGTGAAATTAAAAAGTCATACCTTATTGGGAGTGAGATGTTGTGTAAAGACTAGGTGATTTAGAGTGACATGCATAATTTAGTTCAAACAGAACGCAACAATTCCAATATTTGTGAGCGATATAAATTTCAAGTGGGTGTTCCAGTCAGATGTTACCTAGTAGTTGCGTGTAGTTTAAATTAAGCACCGACGAAGTCGGCGTCCACAGGCGCTTAGTGCGCATGACTAGCCTCAATCAGCTGTTACCCAATTACTACGTACGCTCAAGAATAGGCGTCGGCTAAGTTATGAGAATATAGCTTAAGAAATGTTTAGTAGTTATAGTACCGATTCTGGTATTATAGTAATTCTCCACCCACTATACCATTTATATTTATATTTATTATATTTATATTCTTATATGTTAGGAATCTGTGCAGTCTGATCTTTCAACTGTAGACTTTTGTGCTAATATGCCCCTCTGTTACACTACACATTCAACGGTGTATTTTACACACGATGTGTTACTCTATTAGTAAACAGGTATTGTTTGACTAACATAAGTACATCCTAAGTTTGCGATCAAATGTTTTCCTGACAAGTTGTGGCTGGTTACATGATCTGCTGGGGATCTCCGCTACTCTACTATCACTACTGTGTTAGAACTCGTCCGATTACACTAACTATTTAGACAGACCCATTTCAGAACGAGTGGCAGTAGGATTATCTCCACTAGATAACTTTGGTGTTTTTGCTCATTTGGGTTCTCCTTTTGTTGGTCCCAATATTGGTGCGATATTAGCCCGACTTTCTAATTCTTATTATACTGTTTACATTGTATGTATCAAAAGGGTGTATTACGGATGTTATTGTTTACGCCCCCTTACTATTTTAGACCTATCAGCTAGCGACTCGCATTTGTATTGTATTGGCCACTGAGCGATCTTGATTCGATAGATTTATTGAGGCTAGTCATGCGCACTTAGCACCTTGGGATGCCGATTTCGCCGACGCCTATTCTTGAGCGTACGTAGTAATTGGGTAACAGCTGATTGAGGCTAGTCATGCGCACTAAGCGCCTGTGGACGCCGACTTCGTCGGCGCTTAATTTAAACTACACGCAACTACTAGGTAACAGCTGACTGGAACACCCACTTGAAATTTATATCGCTCACAAATATTGGAATTGTTGCGTTCTGTTTGAACTAAATTATGCATGTCACTCTAAATCACCTAGTCTTTACACAACATCTCACTCCCAATAAGGTATGACTTTTTAATTTCACTAAATTTATTTGCCTAAATGAAATACAATATGAATAATATTAATTAGGAATGTATGAAAATTGTGATTATGCATTGTATACCATACTGTTTATTGTTTATTGTATAATGTGTGCTCTATTTGGTCCCATTTGATTGGTTGGGATCACATTACCAATTAAGTGGACCTCTCCCACTATCACCTGTACAATATTAATTGATTTAGGTTTAGGGTATATTTAGCAAGTGTTCAGTAAACATTTTATGAAGCCTGATGAAACAGCCATTGGCTGAGAAACGCGTTGCCTGTGATTTTATAATTTTTATTAAAGTCATTTTTAACATTTGAACACTTGCTGTATCTTTTGGGATATATTTTTTCCTTTTCCTGAGGAATATCTCCTTTCGGTCTACTGTGGGATCCTTCTGTACCACTGAATCCACTTGGATGTCTGGCCACAAGTCTGTTGGGTGACTGAATTGATCCCTTCATGCCTCTATAGCATCACAAGAGGTGCTTTATCCATTGTGAGTACCATTCTTCTCTTTGTTTGTATCTATATCTTTGTACCAACAATACTAGGCCATATAGGCACCTGTATCTCCTTTCTGTCTATACAGACATCAGCTCCTGTGCAGGAAGTTGGTTTTCTGGGTGACCGAATATATCCCAGACCGCATATTTAGCACTAATTGAGGTGCTCTACTAAATGTGAGTTTACTCATTACTTTAAGATCTACCAGTTCCGGACCAAACAATATTGGGCCATGTGGCGCTTCTGTTTTTTCTTTACATAGATAACTTTAGTATAGTGGCACCGACGTTCAGCGTGGCAGATTAGGGGTTAATAAGTGTATGTAGGTGGCAGCGACATTGGGGGCGGCAGATTAGGGGTTAATAAGTGTAGGTAGGTGGCGGCGACATTGGGGGCGGCAGATTAGGGGTTAATAACTGTAATGTAGGTGGCGACAGTGGCAGGGGTGACAGATTAGGGGTTAATAAGTATAATGTAGGTGTCGGCGATGTCGGGGGCGGCAGATTAGGGGTGTTTAGACTCGAGGTTTATGTTAGGGTGTTAGGTGTAAACATAACTTTTGTTTCCCCATAGGAATCAATGGGGCTGCATTACGGAGCTTTACACTCCTTTATTGCAGGCATTAGGCTGTTTTTTAGCCGGCTCTCCCCATTGATATCTATGGGGAAATCGTGCGCGAGCACGTAAAATCAGTTCACCGCAGCGCTGGTATTGGAGTGCGGTATGGAGCTCAATTTTGCTTTACACTGCAATATTGCCTGCTAACGCCGGGTTTTTGTAAACCTGTAATAGCAGCGCTGTAGGGAGGTGAGCGGTGACAACTTGCAAGTTATTACCGAGCCGCTCATAACGCAAAACTCGTAATCTAGCCGAGTATTAGACTAGAAATACTATTTCGAATTTGAATGTTATATTCGAATTTGAATGTAGCATTCAAATTTGAATATTACATTTATTAAACACAGTTGTAGACTAGAAATACTATTTTCAATTTGAATGTGACATTCGAATTCGAATGTGAGATTCAAATTTGAATATTACATTTCTAATGCAACAAATAAATCTGAACTAATTCAGATTTATTCAATACAAATGCATACAGATTATTTTAGTTTCGTTGCTAGGGTAATTCGGAAATTCAAATCGATCCGAATCTCCAAATTCGGCCGAATTTCAATTCAGGACAAAATGAAACGCACATGTCTAATGAGTAAACCTGGGGTGTGTTTTATGTTCTCTCACAGCTTCTGTTATTCTCTAACTCTAAGCATTTCTCTCCTGTAAGTCTGATAGAAAGGTAAATTCCACTAACTAGGAATGAAATGCCCTGACAGAGATTAGCGAAGGCTGTCTCTGCGAGGTCTACAAGAGGATATCTTCATAACAGGGAGGCTTGAGGTGAAGTCAGAGCGACCCATTGATAGAGTTATGGTAACCCAGAAGAGGCTAGAGAGGAAGTAAGTACAACACATTTATGGAGTCATGGTAACCCAGAGGAGGCTATAGCGGGAGTAAGTGCGACAAACTGATAGAGTCATGGTAGCCCAGAGGAGACTAGAGAGGGAGTAAGTACAACACAATGATAGAATGATAGAGTCATAGTAACCCAAAGGATGCTAGAGAAGGAGTAAGTAAAAAACATTGATAGAATCATGGTAACCCAGAGGAGACTAGAGAGGGAGTAAGTATGTCACAATGATAGAATGACAGAGTCATGGTAACCCAGAGGAGGCTACAGAGGGAGTATGTAAAAAACATTGATAGAATCATGGTAACCCAGAGGAGACTAGAGAGGGAGTAAGTATGTCACAATGATAGAATGACAGAGTCATGGTAACCCAGAGGAGGCTACAGAGGGAGTATGTAAAAAACATTGATAGAGTCATGGTAACCCAGAGGAGGCTATAGAAGGAATAAGTGTAACACAATGATAGAGTTATTATAACCCAAAAGAGGCTAGAGATGGAGTAAGTACGACACACTAATAGAGTTATGGAAACCCAGAGGAGGCTAAAGAGGGCGTATGTGTGACACAATGATAGAGTCATGGTAACCCAGAGGAGGCTATAGAGGGAGTAAGTGTAACACAATGATAGAGATATGGTAACCCAGAATAGGCTAGAGATAGAGTAAGTACGACACACTAATAGAGTTATAGTAACCCAGAGGAGGCTAGAGAGGGTGTACATGTGACACAATGATAGAGCTATGGTAACCCAGAGGAGGCTATAGAGGGAGTAAGTGTAACACAATGATAGAGTTATGGTAACCCAGAAGATGCTAGAGATGGAGTAAGTACGACACACTAATAGAGTTATGGTAACCCAGAGGAGGCTAGAGAGGGCGTACGTGTGACACAATGATAGAGTAAAGGTAACCCAGAGGAGGCTATAGAGGGAGTAAGTGTAACACAGTGATAGAGTTATGGTAACCCAGAATAGGCTAGAGATAAAGTAAGTACGACACACTAATAGAGTTATAGTAACCCAGAGGAGGCTAGAGAGGGTGTACGTGTGACATATTGATAGAGTTATGGTAACCCAGAGGAGGCTAGAGAGGGTGTAAGTATGACACATTGATGGAGTCATGGTAACTCAGGTATTGCTGGAGATGGAGTAACAGTCACTGGCATCACTAGGGGTGAGTGAGATTGCAGCAGACTGTACCTCTCACATTTATCTCACTTCTTTTTCAATATCTGTCTGCTACTTCAAGGGCAAGCTCAGTGCTGTCAAATATGGGGGCCCAGCTGATGCTTTCCCCTGCAACGGCCTAAGGAAAAAAACAAAAACATTGTGCTGTTGCATAAAACAACACTGTGGCATGCAGAGAACAATTTAACTCCTTGGCTACCAGAAAAGACTGTAGTTTATTCCCAAACAGTGCATTGCAGTCCTTTTTAGTAGCTATGGTGTTAAACTGTACTCTGCATGCTATCTCTGTTGTTCTGTGAATGCTGCAGGGCAAGAGGTTATATAGGAGGGGCTGATCAGTGGTTAGTTTTGTCTGTAAGAAGCTGCTGGTTTAAAGTTACACATCTCAGCACGGCACTTCAATATTTCTCTAAACAATACTAAATAACATCAAATGTGTAGTGTGTGTTTATATATATATATACACACAGTATATATATATATATATATATATATATATATATATATATATATATATACACACACACACACATATTTATATCTCCAACACTAGAGACAATGATTTTTACAGGCATGTCCGTGAAGGTTCTGGAAGTGGTTCTGATCCCAGGGGTATAGCCGTATTCTCTGGAGTCCTGAAGAGCTATATATATATAGATATGTGTGTATATATATATATATATATATATATATATATATATATATATATGTGTGTATATATATATATATATATATATATATATATATATGTGTATGCATGTGTGTATACATATAAATATATACATAATATATGTGGGTGTGTGTGTATATATACACAGTGGTATCACTGCAGGGGCTGCAGAACAAACACACCCAGGTGTCATGCTCAGAGGAGGGTGACACCATGAATTACTGCACCGGGTGACACCTACCCATGGTAGAGTCATGGTAGGTAAGGAAGTCAGGATGCATAATGGTGGCTGTAAGGCACTGATGTGGGTATGTGACTGAGAGCAACCGACAGTTATTGATCATAACTGGGTATGTTGTTTGATAGAGGGTCTAATGTTGGTTCTTTTTCATCTTATTATTATTACCAAAATTGTTCTATATAAAGGATCCCTTTCTATTATTACTGGCTTAGCGTTTATAAAGGTTTTCCACATCCTGCTTTAGAGTCTTTCTTGCTACAGCCTTTTAATAAAACTCGTACATCTCAGCAATACTTGTGAGCAAGGTTTTGCTTAGTGTTGTTCAGAAGACATAGAAATAGATTTTACAAAATATCTCAATATTAGCAGCTGACTGAGCAGTGTTGATAGTATGATGTGAGAGTGGATATCCTACATTGTGTTAAATAGAAGCCCCTGTTAACTAGTATACTAAATGACAGCACTCTCAAAAAATCACAGCACTCTCATATTTCCGCTTGTGCTGTTGTAACAGTTTTTAAATGAAAGACTAGGAAACATTAATTTATTAAGTATAAAAGCACACAACATCCGTTTTTTCTATGTTGTAGATTTATATTGATTATTTATAAATCTTTTAACATTGAGACGTTTGGGCGTCAGAAAAATTGCATTTTTAAATTTAAATGATTTTCTGTTTTTATGAAAACAGGATTCAGGGCAAGATCTATAAATCTATTTAACTTGGATGCATCAAAAAATATAATTTTACAAAAACAATGCTTAAATTATACAAATGTAGAAACAAAGATGTTTGAGGAAAGGACAACAAAGGAGAACGGTATTTTAACATGTTAAGCTGACTGGCTGTTTACTATTTAGCAATTTCTATGTTTACCACATGATGGCAGTACTAGACTATAAAATCTTCAAACTCCAACGTGTACATTCCAGTTGCATTGTTTCATGACATAGCCCTTAAAATCTGACTGTCACATTGTTATCACTAATTACTTTTGAATTGTTGTATTATTTCTCAAACCCACGTAAAATATATATATACTTCCATGTAAATTAATTGTAAAAAATGTACAATGCAATCTATTTCCACTTTAAATGACAGTAAAGTACTGTGTTTAAAAAGCCACAAGCTTTTCTGTCCAGAGAGAAAACTCTTTCCTAATTATAGGGTAATAATTGTGCTGTGTGGATTTTACCATTTACATATACTGTAAGTGTGGTTTAAAACAGAATTCATATTATAGAGTTGTAAATCCTGTTTGTTTTTATAATCTCAGGCTGTTTTTTTGTTTTGTTTTTCTCTGATACCCACCTGTGTTATTATTATTATCATTTATTTGTATAGCGCTGCCAAATTCCGTAGCGCTGGGTACAGTGATAGGGGTATACAATGACAAAGATTTGTGATAAAATACAAAACATAACAAAATTAAATTAAACAAATCTAGTACAGGAGGAAGAGGGCCCTGCTCCGGAGAGCTCACAGTCTATAGGCTTAGGGTGCAGAGACATAAGGTTGGGGTAGCTTGTTACATTGGGTGTATATGCAGCAATGCGTCAGGCAGTTCATGTACATGTATTAGTTTGGTTCGGATGCGGGATGGAGGAGAGATTGTAAGCCTCTCTGAATAGGTGAGTTTTCAAGGAGCGTCTGAAGCTATACAAGGTTGGAGACAGTCTAATGGAGCGGGGTAGAGAGTTCCAGAGGACAGGACCAGCACGTGCGAAGTCTTGGAGTCGGGAGTGGGACGTAAAGATAACAGGAGTGGAGAGACGTAGGTCAGAGGTTGATCGAAGAGGACAGGATGGGGATATTTCACGATGAGAGAGAGAAATATAGTTGGGAGTTAGACTGTTGAGTGCTTTGTAGGTTAGGGTTAATACTTTAAATTGTATTCTGGAGTGTATGGGGAGCCAGTGTAGAGACTGGCAGAGCGGAGCAGCTGATGTAGATCGTCGATGGATGAGTCTAGCAGAAGCATTCATAATAGATTGGAGGGAGGAGAGGCGGTGTTTTGGAAGGCCATTTAGGAGTAGATTGCAATAATCAATGCATGACAAAATGAGGGAATGAATAAGTATTTTTGTAGTTTTTTGAGTAAGGAAGGGACCAATTCTGGAAATGTTGCGTAGGTGTGAATGGCAGGATTTGGTAAGCGCTTGTATATGTGGGTTGAATGTAAGTGCTGAGTCTAGTGTGACCCTAAGACAGTGTTATGAGGTGGGTCCTTCACAATGTTGCTGTAGGGCCCTGTGGTGTTTATTTGTGCCACTGCATACTCTCTTGAATGTTCATTAGATTTTACAAAGAGTTGTGCCACGGCAGGCATGTGAAGTATAAACTCAGGGGCACATTAACAGTGTCAGCACTGTGTTAACAGAATAGTTAAGAAGCCCATAGCTTTGCCCTTGTTCCCCACGTTGTCACCAGAAGCAAGCACATATACTGCTACTTAGGCTGGAAAATTTCTCTGCCCAAGGAGTTATTACAGCTACTCTATGCAATCGCTGGTGAATCACATAGCAACTAATTAGAAGTTTGCAGTAAATGCAGTATAAGCTTATAGAAAACTATATTACTAGTAAGATAGGGGCACTCTGGGGGAAGGTTTCATCAAATAGCTGCATACATTGACAAAACTGTGTATGCTTAAAGGGACAGTCTACACCAGAATTTTTATTATTTTAAAAAGATAATCCGTTTATTACCCATTCACCAGTTTTGCATATCCAACACAGTTATATTAATATATGTTTTAGCTCTGTGATTACCTTGTATCTAAGCCTCTGCAAACTGCTCCCTATCTCAGTGCTTTTGACAGACATGCAGTTTAGCTAATCAGTGCAGACTCCTAAATAACTCCACAGGAGTGATCACAATGTTATCTATATTACACACATGAACTAGTACTGTCTAGATGTGAAAAACTTTCAAAATGCTCTGAGCTAGGAGGCGGCTTTCAATGGTTTAGAAATCAGTTTGAGGCTACCTAGGTTTAGCTTTTAAAAAATACCACCACGGGAACAAAGCAAATTTGATGAAAAAACTAAATTGGAAAGTTGTTTAAAATTGCATGCCCTATCTCAATCATGAGAATTTAATTTTGACTAGACTGTCCCTTTAAGCTTCCAAAGCAGAAAAAAAGTTCTCATTGGCAAAGAATAGCAAATTGAGGAACATGAATGAAAAAGATAAAAAGAAAAGCAAATACAGTTTTTAAAACAATCTAATTATGCACAGAACTGTCAGTATCAAGTATTACATTCGGACATGTATTTATTAGGGACGTATCTTCCCTTGGAATTTTACTCCTCATAGAAGCATAAGCACCTGTATGAACCACTAACGCCAATGAGTGTTAACCTGATGTGCATCTCATGAGTACAACATGTAACACTGATATGAATTTATTCTGGGCATTTCTGTGAATACCCATGGGTGAGTTTTTATGCTGTATTTGGCCTTTCTGTTCCTTTCTACTAACAGTTTGCTGTCTGGCTCTCCAACACACGAGAATGGCCACTAAATGAGGGAATTAGCCATTGGAAGAGGAGATATTTGACAACAACAATCAGTAACAACATCTGCTACCCCCTTCATATTTGCTGCCTTAGGCCTAAACTTATAAAAAAAAAGGGGCAATAAACACTTTAAGATTATAACATAAACTGTTTAATTAATGTTGAAGCTTTGTAATCAACTTTATTTATTGTCCTCATTTTCCTGTAATTTTAAAATATGCCCCTGATTAAAAAGGGACAGTTAAGTACTTGAGTGCACATGACAGGCTTTATAACTCCAACCCTGTTACACATCTGTCCCTAATTGGTCTCAGAAGAGATAATGAGCTAAAAACTGCACATAATACAAGCTTTGCCAATAAAATAACAGTGTTTTGTGCAGTAACTAGTCTGGATTGGCTGCTCCAAATACGTTATGTGATGAGTGGAGTTTTGATATTGAAAAGCAACTTTAGCAAACTTCACACTCACCTAGCACAGGAAAAATATTGTAATTGCAAGGAGTTCAATGTCCCTTTAAAGGGACATTGCACACTAGATTTTTTGTTGCGTAAATGTTTTGTAGATGATCCATTTGGGGGTGATTTTGTAAAAATGTATAGTTTTGCTTATTTTTTTAATAACATTGTGCTGATTTTCAGACTCCTAGCCAAGCACCAAGGGCGAGATTACATATGCGTCGCAAGCTTCAGTGGAACTGCTGAAACCCGCTCCGTCCATAATTTCACCTCGCACATCAGGGTATCACCTAAACCCGGCCAGCAGTTCATAAAGTGCCGTAAGTCGGATAAACTAGCGATGTCCAGAAATGTGCGTAAATACAAATTTCTGGAGTCGCCAGTGACTTACGGCACTTTAGAAACTGCCGGCACCTAAGAAAATAAAAAAAAGGCAAATCTCCCATAAAAGTCTAACCCTCCTCCTAAAAATAAAGCCGACATGTAAAACCCCTATATCCGCCATCAAACCCACATCGGAACTAATAATAAAAGTATTAACCGCTAAACCGGCAACCCCCACAACATGCCTAATTAAACTATTCACCCCTAATCCACCATTCACCCACATCGCGATCTACCTAATTAAAGTATTAAGTAATAACCCCTAAATCCGCCAACCCCAACATCGCAAACTACCTAATAAATGTATTAACCCCTAATCCGCCATTCACCCACATCGCAAAGTCCCTATTGAAACTATTAACCCCTAATCTGCCATTAACCCACATCGCAAAGTACCTATTAAAACTATTAACCCCTAATCCGCCATTAACCCACATCGCAACAAACCTTATAAATCTATTAACCCCTAATCTGCCAAAACCCACACAATGCAATAATCCTTATAAACTATTAACCCCTAAACCGCCAAACCCGCACAAAGCAAATAACTAATTAAATTACTAAACCCCCTAACCTAACACCCCCTAAATTAACCCCAATTACCTAAAAAAAAAAATACTAAATTACAAACAATTACAATAAAAAAGCTAAGATTACTTAAAAATTAAAAAAACTAATATTAAATTAATCTAAGATTACAAAAACTAAAAAATTCTAACATTACATAAAAATAATAAACCAAAGTATCAAAAATAAACCTAATCCCTATGAAAATAAAAAAGCCCCCCCTAAATACAAACACCCCCTAATCTAATGCTAAACTACCAATAGCCCTTAAAAGGGCCTTTTGTAGGGCATTGCCCTTAGTTAAACAGCTCGTTTTACCTTAAAAAATGCTAAGTTCCCGGTTTAACATTAAAACCCCCCACCCACCAAACCCCCCAAAATAAAAAACCTAACTCTAAAAAATCCTAAACTACCCATTGCCCCTAAAGGGGCATTTGTATGGGCACTGCCCTTAAAAGGGCATTCAGCTCTTTTTCAAAGGCCCATTAAATCCCTAATCTAAAAAAAAACAAACCCTCAAAAAATAAAAAAAAAAGCCTTAGTCTAACCCTCAGATAGGTACTCATGGTTCCTTAAGTCCGGCGGTGAAGTTTTCTTCCAAGCGGCGATATCTTCTATTTTCTTCCAGGAACAAGCCAGCATGGAGCACGTAACTGAAGACCGGTGACCACGTAACTCAAGACCGGCGTCAGCGGAACTGTAGACCGGCGACCGCGGAGCCATGGAGCATGGAGATTGAATTCAAGGTACGCGTTTAAATATGGGGTACCTTGCTTTCCTATTGGCTGATTTGAGTCTTAAAATTCAAATCAGCCAATAGGATGAGACTAGCTACTGAAATCCTATTGGCTGATTTGAACAGCCGGTCTTCAGTTCCGCCGTCGCCGGTCTTCAGTTCTGCGCTTCAACGCCGGACTTCAGGGACCATGAGTACATATCTGGGTGTTAGACTTTTTATTTTTATTTTATTTATTTTTTTAGGTTAGGGTTTTAATGGGCCTTTGAAAAAGAGCTGAATACCCTTTTAAGGGCAGTAAAAGAGCTGAATGACCTTTTAAGGGCAATGCCCATATGAATGCCCCTTTAGGAGCAATGGGTAGTTTCTGATTTTTTAGTGTAAGTTTTTTTTATTTTGGGGGGTTTGGTGGGTAGGGGGTTTTACTGTTAGAGGGGGGACTTAGCATTTATTAAGGTAAAAGAGCTGTTCTAACTTAGGGCAATGCCCTACAAAAAAAAACTTTTAAGGGCTATTTGTAGTTTAGAATTAGATTAGAAGGTGTTATTATTTTTTGGGGGGGGGGGGGGCTTTATTATTTTCATAGGGATTAGCTTTAATTTTTAAAAATTTTATAATTTGGTTTATTATTATATGTAATGTTAGAATTTTTTATTTTTGTAATCTTAGATTAATTTAATCTTAGTTTTTATTATTTTTAAGTAATGTTAGCTTTTTTAGTTTAATTGTTTGCAATTTAGTATTTTTTAATTTAGGTAATTGGAGTTAATTTAGGGGGTGTTAGGTAAGGGAGTGTTAGGTTAGGGGGTTTAGTAATTTAATAAGTTATTTGCGTTGTGGGGATTTGGCGGGTTAGGGGTTAATAGATTTATTAGGTTTGTTGAAATGTGGGTTAATGGCAGATTGGGGTTAATAGGTTAATTAAGTTTATTGCATTGTTGGGGGTGGCGGTTTAGGGGTTAATAGTTTTAATAGGTACTTTGCTAAATGGGGGAATGGCGGATTAGGGGTAAATAGTTTATTAAGGTACATTGTGTTGTGGGGTGATGGCGGTTTAGGGGTTAATCACTTTATTAGGTATATAGCGTTGTGGGGGGTTGGCGGATTAGGGGTTAATAGGTTAATTAGATGATTTGCAATGTGGGGGTTGGCAGATTAGGGGTTAATATAGTTTATTAGTTATTGCGGTGGCGGTTGGCAGTTGACAGGTAGATAGATATTGCGCATGCTTTAGGTGTTAGTTACTATTTTCAGGCGGTAGATAGATATTGTGCATGCGTTAGGTGTTAGTTATTATTTTCAGGGGGCTACAGTGCTCACATACTTAGCACAAGTCTTGCTGTGCTTGCCTATGTCTGGTGAGGTGAAAATGGAGTAAAATTTCTCCATTTTTCGCTGCGTAAGTCCTTGCGCTGAATATGTGATACCGATTTGCTTATAGGAGTAAAAATTGTGGGTAATGGGTGAAATATACGTGTTGCATTTATATGCGGAGCTGTATATGTGATACCAAAACCGCATAAAAACCGGTGTCGCCGGCTTTTGCGGGAAATGCCGTATATCTAATCTTGCCCCAAATATTTAGATGTATACTGATGTATACAGACTTCAGACTGCTTCTGTTTGTATAATGGGTCTTTTCATATTCAGGGGAGGGTTTGCTCTGAGCCCCTTTCAGTGGGTGTCCCAGGCTAATCTCATCAACAGTGCTAAATTGGGAGATTCTAAGTAAGTTTTTAAAAGGTTTTATACTGGATTTGTATATCAGTATCTGTGCATATTATTCTTTATAGTAGTGTCTATTACATGCATTTAAATTAAAATTGGTGTATACTGTTCCTTTAAGTATAAAATAGGAGAGAACGCAGCATGAAATGCTGTAGAAAGACCCAGACTAAGTCTGGGGCATACAGGGCATTAGCCCGGGTGGCAGGGCCAGTGGGCTGTTTCTTTAGCCCCTCACAATTACCACCTTTATTATTTGTGCATGGTATAGGGCCAGCCCTGCCCTTCCTCTTGCTACCTTGCTGTGTCTGCGAGCATGGTCAGGTCCTACCCCATTTGTTTGGGCAGGCATAGGGCAGAGTCCCAAACCCTCCCGCCAGCATTACATCAATATGATCCTCCTGCCAATGGATGACTTTGTAGGCTGCTAGTTTTGTTCCCTGCAGATCTGTCTCCTCTGATGGTTTCTCATTAGTTGTGGGATTGGTCTATGACAGCTTTAGACAGCCTTACATATGGGTAGGCATTTAGTATACACCTAGGGTTGGTAAGTACTATTCATGGCTTATTGCATCTGAATATAGACTGTTCGTGTGGTCAACATGCAGATGTACATTTCACTTTTTTACTACAATTTCAAAATACAGTGACAGTAGGGGAAGAGCAGGCTTAAAATGCATGAGCCTATTTTGTGTCCCAATAAGACCCTATTTGTAGACACAAATACATAGACAAGTTGGGACTATTAAAAACATTGGGCTAGACCCTTTGAGCCTCACTAAAACCAATAGATAGAACTGGATATTACACAAATTTGTAATCATCTACATGAAAAAGCAGCAACATAAAAAAGGGGTTTTTTTGTATTAAAAAAGTTAAATCTAATTAAAATAATATTGAAACTTGAACAAAAGTCAAATGTAATACAACTGATCCACAGCATTTAATTGCTTATTTGTTGATTTAAAAAAAATAAAAATAAAAACATCTGCCACAGCAGACAGGAAATTGCCTCCATGAGGATGAAACAAAATATTTGTTTACACAGGACAGGAATATATTTTTTTTATTGTAATATGTTTAATCTGCTGTCTTTAAAATGCAACACAGAACAACATTGACTTTAATTTCCCTTGATGTCTAGGCAAGTTATAAGCCAAATGATTCTGACTGTATTCACTGCAGGCCACATCACTCACAAATGACTTCACTGAATATTCATAGCTGGCAGGTTTGTGCATTAATGTAGCATGTTACACCCAGTCCTTCTGCTTTGTCACATTTGCAAAACTCAGCAAGACCGATGAGATCAAAAAGACTCATCAATCCATCTTGTTATCTCAAACTGGCGAGATTGATTGAAAATGCAAGTAAAACTAGCAAAGAAATAAGTCCTAAACTTCATGCAAGCAGAATCTAATAGAACCTAAACAGCAATATTAAAATTGTAGCGTAATTAGTAATTGCATTACATTTAGAACTTTCAGCAAATCTGGGTGCCGCCATATTTAAATACAACATTGTAATGTCTGGCTCATTTGAGCGCAAACTATTTACACTTTCATTTTAAAACATTGTTTAGTCACTATTTGCACAAAAACCTTGATTTTCTAAAGCACTTCGCTCAGACATGATTATCTTACAAAGTGTATCAGTACTATGAGGTTCTTCACAGGATTCTGGAAAGGCAAATATTCCCTTTAGAGCTGTTTATTTTGCTACATTCTACATTTCTGTTAGATTGAAAAAGACACATTGGGGTTGATTTAATAAAGTACGGATGGACATGATCCGATGTAGAAGATCATGTCTGCTGCACATCGATAAATGCCCACAGCATCCGCTATCAGCATTTATCATTGCGCCAAGCATTTCTAGTGAAATGCTTGTGCAATACTGCCCCCTGCAAATTCACTGCCAATTTGCTGCTAGCAGGGGGTGCCAATCAACCCGATCATATCCGATTGGGCTAATTGCTGTCCACCGCCTCAGAAGTGGCGGACAAGTTAAGGAGCAGCGATCTTATGACCGCTGCATCTTAACTCTTGTTTCTGGCGAGCCTGAAGGCTTGTGCGGAAACTGCTGCATAAGGCAGCATACGTGGGTTGATAAATAGGTCCTATACAATAAGTAAGAAGGCTAGAAATTGTATTAAAAGTATAATGTAAACATTGTAATGAAAGTATATATTAAAATGTGTATTACAAGTAGGCAGCATAATTTAAATTAAAAGTATGCAGGGAAACTTGTTTTAATGTACACAATACATACTCTAATGCGCAATGTAATTTCAAGTTACAAATTTCAAATTGTACTAAAAGTTAAAAATGTAAATCATGATTGGGTTTTCTAATGTAACATAAGTCTTGTAAGTGGAGACTTCTTTGGGTGTGTCTAAAGTCTTACAGGTCTTATATTATTCTCTAAGCATGCTACACTTGAATGTCTCACAGTTTTATCACTCCAAATATAAATTGGCAAGATTAAAAAACAAACAAACAAAAAAAACAACATATACAAAACTAGAAGTAAGAACAAGTTAATGAACACTGAAATCACCACAATTACTTTTAAGAATCTGTTATGAGTGAAGGGTGCTCATTGTAACCGCCTGGTAACATTCCAGAGTGATATACTTTGTAAGGAAAGTAGCTGCCACTCACCATAACTTCCAGGTTCAGACAATGGCCTCTATTTAACAAAGTCTGGCGGACCTGATCCAACAGTATGGATCAGGTCCGCCAGACCTCGCTGAATACGGAGAGAAATACGCTCTCCGTATTCAGCATTGCACCAACAGCTCACAAGAGCTGCTGGTGCAACGCCGCCCCCTGCAGACTCGCGGCCAATGGGCCGCCAGCAGGGAGGTGTCAATCAACCCGATCGTACTCGATCGGGTTGAATTCTGGCAATGTCTGTCCGCCTGCTCAGAGCTTCATAACTGCTGTTTCTGGTGAGCCTGCAGGCTCGCCAGAAACACGGGGCATTAAGCTCCATTCGGAGCTTGATAGGCCCCAATGTTTTTAGAGACTTGTGTAAGGTGTGCCCCTGCAAGGGTTAGTATGATGATTTCACTCTATGGTGGTGAGTTTTTGAGAATTATGCCCTAATAATTCATAAGAAAAACTTTGCTGTGTTCTGTTAAGCTTGAAACGTCAGTTTGTGACATTTATTGGAGTTCCAGTTTGAAGTATACTGTATTTTCCACTAATATTAGGGCAGATTACAAATGGAGCGGTATTACAAGTTGAAAGTAAAAAGTTTTTGCTTGCACTCTAACCCGATGTGCACAAAAAGCCAAACTTAGAATATCGTGCGTGTTAACGTATTCCCCCAGTAGAAGTAAATGGAGCTAAAAACTGGGGAAAACCTATTTCTGTGCAAACCCGATCGCATATTCAAGTGCGCTAACCCAACACGAAAATAGGAATATTTCCAATTCCAATGTTCTTCATATAGAAGAATATGTTCTATTTACTCATAAATCCATATTTCTACATATATTTGATGGTATTTTGGTAAATATATATCTATACCTGTGTATGTATATATATATATATATATATATATATATATATATATATATATATAAAAAGGTATATATAGATATATATACAGGGAGTGCAGAATTATTAGGCAAGTTGTATTTTTGAGGATTAATTTTATTATTGAACAACAACCATGTTCTCAATGAACCCAAAAAACTCATTAATATCAAAGCTGAATATTTTTGGAAGTAGTTTTTAGTTTGTTTTTAGTTTTAGCTATTTTAGGGGGATATCTGTGTGTGCAGGTGACTATTACTGTGCATAATTATTAGGCAACTTAACAAAAAACAAATATATACCCATTTCAATTATTTATTTTCACCAGTGAAACCAATATAACATCTCAACATTCACAAATATACATTTCTGACATTCAAAAACAAAACAAAAACAAATCAGTGACCAATATAGCCACCTTTCTTTGCAAGGACACTCAAAAGCCTGCCATCCATGGATTCTGTCAGTGTTTTGATCTGTTCACCATCAACATTGCGTGCAGCAGCAACCACAGCCTCCCAGACACTGTTCAGAGAGGTGTACTGTTTTCCCTCCTTGTAAATCTCACATTTGATGATGGACCACAGGTTCTCAATGGGGTTCAGATCAGGTGAACAAGGAGGCCATGTCATTAGATTTTCTTCTTTTATACCCTTTCTTGCCAGCCACGCTGTGGAGTACTTGGACGCGTGTGATGGAGCATTGTCCTGCATGAAAATCATGTTTTTCTTGAAGGATGCAGACTTCTTCCTGTACCACTGCTTGAAGAAGGTGTCTTCCAGAAACTGGCAGTAGGACTGGGAGTTGAGCTTGACTCCATCCTCAACCCGAAAAGGCCCCACAAGCTCATCTTTGATGATACCAGCCCAAACCAGTACTCCACCTCCACCTTGCTGGCGTCTGAGTCGGACTGGAGCTCTCTGCCCTTTACCAATCCAGCCACGGGCCCATCCATCTGGCCCATCAAGACTCACTCTCATTTCATCAGTCCATAAAACCTTAGAAAAATCAGTCTTGAGATATTTCTTGGCCCAGTCTTGACGTTTCAGCTTGTGTGTCTTGTTCAGTGGTGGTCGTCTTTCAGCCTTTCTTACCTTGGCCATGTCTCTGAGTATTGCACACCTTGTGCTTTTGGGCACTCCAGTGATGTTGCAGCTCTGAAATATGGCCAAACCGGTGGCAAGTGGCATCTTGGCAGCTGCACGCTTGACTTTTCTCAGTTCATGGGCAGTTATTTTGCGCCTTGGTTTTTCCACACGCTTCTTGCGACCCTGTTGACTATTTTGAATGAAACGCTTGATTGTTCGATGATCACGCTTCAGAAGCTTTGCAATTTTAAGAGTGCTGCATCCCTCTGCAAGATATCTCACTATTTTTGACTTTTCTGAGCCTGTCAAGTCCTTCTTTTGACCCATTTTGCCAAAGGAAAGGAAGTTGCCTAATAATTATGCACACCTGATATAGGGTGTTGATGTCATTAGACCACACCCCTTCTCATTACAGAGATGCACATCACCTAATATGCTTAATTGGTAGTAGGCTTTCGAGCCTATACAACTTGGAGTAAGACAACATGCATAAAGAGGATGATGTGGTCAAAATACTCATTTGCCTAATAATTCTGCACTCCCTGTATATGTATATATATATATATATATATATATATAAATAGGAATATATATTTTAAAAAACATAGAACATATTCTGCTATGTGCAGAACATTGGAATGTGAAATATTTACAATAAATACACAGTATAACACTTTATTAAAATGAATATCACATAAAAATGATTTTTACATGTTTTCATCTACTTGACTGCAAATGGCTCCAATTCACTTATATGTATGTGTATATATGTGTACATATGTATTTATGTGTTTATATGTGTATACAGTATATGTCTGTAAATACATATTTACACATATCAATACATAAATACATATGCACTCAAATCTAGACCTTGTAAAGTATGTTTAATTTGTTTTGTGAGACTTTTGTGTTTAGTGAAACAGTTAACCAGAGCTCTGAGAACACTCTATCCCAATGCACGTTAAACTCAATTGCACTCAAGCGATCGCGACGCACACAAATAGCCGCGATAATCCCCTTATTGCTCGTGTGTAACTGTTACTGCGCTACTCGTAATCTGGCCCATATATTTTAAAGCTCTTAAAATCTAAACTTTTAAACTGTAACAGGGGATGGAACAAGCAAGATAAAGCTGAACATACGACTATTATTATTTTCATCGGTTAGACACAGTAGTTTATAGACTGTTCTAAAATGTGAACTTTAATGTCAAAGCAATTTTTATTTTACATTAAATTTCTCAGACATAGGAAACATTTTATAACTTCTTATAAATATCAACAACATAAATAAGGAAGTTGTTAAAAAACGAAAAAAGAAAAATAATATTTTGCTTTAAAAAGGTTACAAACAAGATTTAATGTAATCTGAAATCTTTTCTTTTTTTTTTCACATAAAGGGTCATTACTGTTGGAAAATTACATGCTCTAATTTGTTAGAGCATATCATTTAAGACTAGTGACCCTGCAATTCTATGTGTTTAAACTCCACAAAAGAATAATCACATAGTAGAAGTATTGCTTGGGACCCACAGAGCACTGCTGCTCCTGACCAGAAACTGCTGCTGATCCAATCAGCAATGTTAGTCAGTTGACTGTGAGGGTGATGGGGGACTTGTGGACCGTGACCCAATATTGTTTGGTTGGGGGGATGGGTGTGCAGTGGGTGTGCAGTAGGAAGGATGAAAATGACAAACATGGAAAATAAGTCAGGGTGTGTAATGGATGGAGCGTGGGTAAAAACATTTGACCTGACAGGGGGTAAGGCAGGTGGTAAAACCTTTCAATCCATTACACGCTCTCAATATCGGGCGGTTAGTAGCTATGCATACAATGGATTTTATTCAAAAAGACTTATTTTTTTAAACAATTTCGCTTAATTTTGTAGTGTTTTCTAGACTTTAGTGCAGGTCCTGGGAGCCGAGCACACTAAGGGGTCAGTTTATCAAGCTCCGTACATAAAGACCGCTGCTCCATAACCTGTCTGCCTGCTCTTAGGCTGCGGACAGAAATCAACCCGATCGATTACGATCGGGTTGATTGACACCCCATGCTAGCGGCCAATTGGCCGCGAATCTGTAGGGGCCGTATTGCCCCAGCATTTCACAAGAACTGCTGGTGCAATGATAAATGCAGACAGCGTATGCAGCAGACATGATACGCTACATTGTATCATGTCTGTCCACACTTTAATAAATATACCCCTAAGCCTCCTGTTAGCACGGCCAGGGTTTTGTAAGCCTCCTGTTAGCACGGCCATGGTTTTGGAAAGAAGAGATTTAGGTTAGCGCTCTCTCCAGAGCATGTTAGGGTAAGTATGTAGCTACAGGTGAACTTTTCACCTGTAGCTTTGAAACATTTACACTCGTTTTAACAAACAAATGTAAATGTTAAACCGAATAGTGCAGGGAACGAATATTCAGGGAAACAAATGTCCTCGAATATACATTACGAGCATTTTGTTCGAAACAAATTCCCCTGCACATCCCTAGTATTTTCTCACATACTCAAAAAGAAATGCAGGTAAAATACATGGCCGGTTATATGTGCTAATGGAAATGAGTTTTCAGGCTGCGCTTGCAGAAAACAAATAGCAAAATTAGGGTGTTTTTATTTTCAGCATTTTTTAGGTATTTTGAAGCATTTTTTTTTACTTAAAGGCACAGTCTAGTCCAAAAAAAACTTTCATGATTCAGATAGGGCATGTAATTTTAAACAATTTTCCAATTTACTTTTATCACCAATTTTTCTTTGTTCTCTTGGTATTCTTAGTTGAAAGCTTAACTTAGGAGGTTCATATGCTAATTTCTTAGACCTTGAAGGCCGCCTCTTAAGAATGCATTTTAACAGGTTTTTCACCACTAGAGGGTGTTAGTTCATGTTTTTCATATAGATAACACTATGCTCATGCACGTGAAGTTACCTGGGAGCCATCACTGATTGGCTAAACTGCAAGTCTGTCAAAAGAACAAATAAAGGGGCAGTCTGCAGAGGCTTAGATACAAGATAATCACAGAGGTAAAAAATATATAAATATAACTGTGTTGGTTATGCAAAACTAGGGAATGGGTAAACAAGGGATTATCTATCTTTTAAAACAATAACAATTCAGGTGTAGACTGTCTCTTTAAGAGGTCTTTGTGCCTACAGACATGAAAGATGTAATCTTTAATTGGATCAAAAATACAATTTTGCATTATGCTTATACAAGTACTTTTTTCCCCCTCACTGCCATCCAGGGCCAGCTCACTATATTTTGCTGCCTGGGTCCGAGAATGAAATGATGCCCCCCCAGTAGCCACATTACTGATTAGCATATCAACCTACTAGCCTGGCCATTTACCTTACTAAGCCTACCTGCTTACCTGCATGCAACTAATGTTTATGCACCATTGCGCAATAAGTGAGAAGGTAGTTAGGGAAGAGATGTCCTTGTCCCACCTTGAATGTTGCCCCTGTCCAGTTTTGTGTCTTTGTGCATGATGAGGTTATACTGCTGGGAGCCTGTAACTTCCCCCACGGAGACACAGAAGTGGTCTGGGTCTGACAGTGACTGACTCAGTCAATGAAGTGCTGCCCCTTTATTAAGTGCTGCTTGGGTCCATTGGGCCCACTTGGTCCCATGGTTGAGCCGGCCCTGCTGTTGTCTATTTCCTCCACTGCTTACAATGGTACTTGCCCGCAAGTAGATGCCGAAGATTTGCAATGACAACTCAAGCCTCTTTGTATTCTAGCTTGCTTTTTTAACGCATTCCAAGCCAATATGTCTGCCTAGAGAGTGTAATATTGCAAGCATGTATATTTTCTTGCAACATTTCACGTTTCAGTCGACCAGCGGCATATATCAGTCTGGACTATATGTATTATATCATATATTGTGGGTCACATATATTTCTGCCCATCTTTATACACAAGCACTGTATAAAAAACACACAAAACACAAATATACTTTATATAACTTAGTCATAAACTGTAGTCCTTTCATTTAAAGGGACATTATAGGCAAAACTAGACGTTCATGATTCCAATAGGGCATGCAATTTTAAACAACTTTCTTTTATCATCAAATTTGCTTTGCTCTCTTGGTATTCTTTGTGGAAAGCTAAACATAGGTAGGCTCATATGCTAATTTTTAAGATGTTGAACTGCCTCAGCTCAGAGCATTTTGACAGTTTTTGATAGTTAGACACTGTTAGTTCATGTGTGGCATATAGATAACAGTGTGTTCACTCCCCTTGAGTTATTTAAGAGTCAGCAATGATTGGCTAAAATGCAAGTCTGTCAAAAGAACTGGGATAAAGGGGCAGGCTGCAGAGGCTTAGAAACAAGGTAATCAGCGAGTTAAAAAGTATATTAATATAACTATGTTGGTTAAGCAAAATTGGGGAATGGGTAATAAAGGGATTATCTATATTGTAAACAATAAAAAATATATTTTTATATGTTTCTTTTACATATACTAAATATAAGACATAATTTTTCTATATACATATGATATATATATACTTAAAATGAATATATATAACTTACTCATAAACTGTAGTCCAACCATTCTCATTACTTTTGGTTGCCAGAAGACCAGTGTTTCCATGATATGTCATCAGTGCCACATTGTATCCTTGTGCTGAAATTCTTTTTAGTACCCCATTGCTGCTAATAGTGAGCCAGTACACTTGACCTCCGGGTACCACTAACCACAAGGGCATTCCCCCTGCATCTCTGCGAATATGAACTGAATTACCATTGCTGCTTGTGATAGAATTGATATCCCCATCTCCATTGTAGGTGAAATTGTATATATAGTCTCTAGTTATTAGATGCAATGTGTGGAGGTGGGTGCCATTGGTGCTGAACTGATACAGTTCTTGGTCTGCTGGAGAAGCCACTTCATAAATATTCATAGAATTCAGATGAGGTTTGTTTCTGCTAACTGCACGGATTCGTATGTTGCCAAGGTCTGCTATGTAGAGAGTACCATCTGGAGACACGGCTAAAGAAGAGGGAGCTTTCAGCCTGGCATCTTTTGCAAATCCACCATCCCCTAGAGAAAAAAAATAGCAATTTTATTAATCTGTAAAATAACTGTGTGTTTCAAGAACCATGGGGAAAAAAGGTATTAAACTGGTATAAGTTAATTGATATTCTACATATATTTTAAAAGTATTTCTTCAAAAGGTATCATTTTCAAATTGTATCAGAAAAGATTAGCAGTATGATACAATTATCTCAGCAATGCCGATTTCAGGATATTCAAAGTCCTGCTGATTTAAAAATTGTTCCTGTTTTTTTTTTTTTGGTTAAATACCCAGAGCCATGACAGCTGCGGTAGTTCCCTTATCAGCAATCTAATCACTGAACTGCTCCAATTATATGCAAATAAAGAATTGTGAATATTAATGAAAAAGTGCTGAAAATTCAGATTTGGAAAATAGTTACAGTTAAGTAGTGCTTTAATCTGACATAACTGAAATGCAAGTTTGTATATGAATAAAAGACGGCTGTGTGTTTTTCATGTGCATAACACCATTTTGAGGTTTAAAATCTATATTGAATGATTCTTACTGAAAGACAAATCTTATGAAAATTTGTCTCAAGAAGTGACTTTTACAAAAAATATAAAGAGACATCCTAATGCAAAAATGTCATCAACTAGTTTGTTACAGTGTGTCATTTTAGTTTTAGTGAGCTTACTATGTGGCCAATTTAACAAATGTTTTGCGGACCTGATCCGACAGTGACATCGCTGAATGGGCCGCCAGCAGGGGGTGTCAATTCCGGCGATTCCTGACCGCCTGCTCAGAGCAGGCGGACAGGGTTATGGAGCAGCAGTCTTTGTGACTCGCCAGAAACACGGGCCCTCAAGCACCATTCAGAGTTTGATAGATAGGCCCCTATGTGTTTAACCATTGCAAAAGGGTTAAAAACATAGTTAAAGTCTTGCTCAGAGGATTCAAGCTTTGGATCTCTTGAGCAGAACACATCCACTGATTGATGGGGTCAAGCAAATGCTTCTTGTTATGGGCTCACTGGCTGTATCAGGCATTTTTGTAGCTCTGGAGCTGTACTTTATCTATGTGTTTAATTTGTTTGTGGGAATTAAACACAGAGGGGCCAATTGTTGTAGTTTGTCTAAGTCTCCCATTCCAAACCATTAGAGTTTGCCATATTTAAAGGACGTATTCAGCTAAGGGGAATCCTGGATTTCTTTTCTATGGGATATCAATCCATTAGATAGGCTAATGTTTGCGTTTGTTATGCTGCTCAAAAATTAATACAATAGAAACAGAAAATATGTTTTTCTTATGCTTGAACTGGAGTAAAAGAGAATTTGCTTGCAGGTCTTTTACAAATCAGTTATGATCATCTATAATCAGCAAATGTGAAATGTGTTGCATCATTTCCAGCAGGAGTTTTTACATGTTGGACTATTTTTCTACAATGAGTGACTGGTTGCATCCTTTTTGGTGCAACTGGCCATTTACATTATGTTCATTTTTGCATCCATTGATTGCCACAATAATTCAGATGAGCCTGTTGCTTCTGTAGTTGATCTGTGATCCTGGGTGTGCTAATATATTGATACTTTGGTTCTAATATCCACCTGAACTCTGCCTGGTGAATCAACTGCATTTCTTGGCTGTGAGATAGCTGATCTTTTGGCTACGTCTCTGACTATTTTCTCTGACTTTTTACCTGTCTGAACCTTGACTGTTCGACTGTCTTCTACTTCTACTGTGACTTCACCAACAATGTTCTAAGTGGTTTAAATGCATTACAGCATTTTCCTATTAAATCTTTATGTCCCTTTAAATAGGAAATACAGTCTAAAATCTTCTATTGTACAAGTTTAACATTGTAAAGATCCAAAGAAAAGTCTAATATTTAGAAAACATACAATTATCCCTCAGCACAAGTTCACATACGGTCACAAATGGTCAACAAACTCATCTTTGCTTTCACTTTATTATGTTTAACCCCTTGGCTGCTATTTTTAATCTAAAGGCTTAATTAGCGCATGTCTTGCCATCGAGGTGAGGTTGCGCTATAGCCAAATGCCTCTTGGAGTGACATATTTCACTGCTAGTGGTAAGACCAGTGCTATTACAGGAACAACAAAAAAAGCACGCACACACGCAAAGTACAAGGTACGTAATGCCATTAAGGGGTTAAAGTTGCTGGGGGGGTTTTATAACTCAGGGCTTCCCCAGCTGTATTTAGTGCAATCAAGTTAACCCTGAGGGGGAAGATAAGGCACCTATAATCATAATTGGGTATTGAAAAAAAAAGTTGTCACAGTGCATACTCCAGCACTATAAAGGCCGGTGTAGTGTCGAAATCTGCAATATGGAGAATAAAAGCGCACAATGCAATAGTATAATTCTCCCACCCGGATCAATGTGAGCACTCGGATGCCTTCAATGCGTAGGTCGCTTAGTGACAGTAGTGCGAGTCAGGCAACCCGATGGAATGTGCAACCGTGACGAAGGAGGTGTCTCTAGCAGGTGATTGGTGGTCAACCAGTCACATGTGCGCTGAGGAATGTGGTGACATTCCGTCGGGTTCGCAGATTTCTACACTACACCGACGGTAACAGAAAGCTGCAGAATAACTAGGATGCAAAATTAAGTTCTGTTTGGGTGTTAAAGGGATAGTATAGTTATAAAAAATGTTTAATTAAAAACCTTTGAAATATACTTTAATTATTTTATTGCCCCCTCTTCATATAATTTAGCTTTGAAAATTGAGCAATTTGTAATTCTCATAACTTGAAATGCACCCTGCTGAATTCTCAAAGCTAACCCTGCTACATTAGTGTGTCTCAGCTCCAGACCTCAAGAACCCCTAACAGGCCAAATTTTCATGATATCTGAATTAGAGCGCAGCTGAAATAAACAGCTAATTAGTAACCATGTTTACTAACTTGTTCTCACTTAGTTGATTATTTCACCTGCGCTTTAGTTCAGATATAACTGGCCTGCTAGGGGTACTTAAAGGCAATTAGGGGCAGGCATGTACCACAGTGTTTTTCAACTCCAGTCCTTAAAGTGACATATTGTATACTGTAAAATAGTTTTTCTCTTAAAGTGTTTCCAATTACTTTTTTATCAACTGCAGAGTGTCACGCCGCGCTGCTCTAGCTAGGGGCGCAGCATCTCCTTCCCTGCTCATTCCCAGGGGCTGTGTCAGGTACAGATGCGCGCAGCGCTGACGTCATCGCTGCACGCTCCTCTCTCTCTCATGCCAGTCCTGACGCCTGTGGCGCGAATCCTGCGTCTATGTAAGTCTTTTCAAAACGATCTATCACTGCCCAAGTGTAGGTGTTACTTTGTGTTGTGCTTGTCTGACTACTCTGCCTGTTAACCCCTAAATTGCTGGATTGATATACCGATGCTGAACTCTACCTGTCTGACCTCTCTGCTTGTTTAACCCCTATTGTCCTGAATCGCCTCTCTGTTGCCAAACCCTACCTGCCTGACCATTCTAGTGGCTTACCCTTGGACTGCTTTACCGTTGCCAAACCCTCCCTGCCTGACCATTCTAGTGGTATACCCTTGGACTGCTTTACCGTTGCCAAACCCTGACTGACTGACTGACTGACCATTCTAGTGGTTTACCTTTGGACTGCTTTACTTTGGTCAAACCTTGCCTGCCTTTCTATGATTCCCTGCCTGTTGCCGCTGTAGACCATCCTGCCAGTGGTGAGTGCCGCTTACCTCATCTTACAAACTTTCTCTGCTCTGGGATATTCCCTATCATTCCGGCTCGACGCCAGGATAAGAAGGCTACTGGCCGAGTTCGGTCCTGATAGTGGAGTATCCCACAAGCATTACACAGAGTATGAAATGTATGAGAATTTAAGGTTAATTTAAGGTTTATTTGTGTAATCTGGAGCAACTGCGTGATGCTATCATGTTAATCTGGACCAAAATGTCTGAGGAATGTTTCCAACGCCTTGTTGAATCTATGCCACAAAGAATTAAAGGGACAGTCAACCATAGAATTGTTATTGTTTTAAAAGATAGATAATCCCTTTATTACTCATTCCCCAGTTTTGCATAACCAACACAGTTATATTAATGTACTTTTTACCTTTGTGATTACCTTGTATCTAGGAACCTTCTTCCAGCCCCCTGATCACATGACTGTGACTGTGTATTATCTATTGTCTTAAATTTAGCATTGCATTGTGCTAGATCTTAAATAACTTTCTGTGCCTGAACACAGTGTTATCTATATAGCCCACGTGTACTTTCTGTCTCTTTGTGTTGAAAAGAGATTTAAAAAGCATGTGATAAGAGGCAGCCCTCAAGGGCTTAGAAATTAGCATATGAGCCTACCTATGTTTAGTTTAAACTAAGAATACCAAGAGAAAAAAGCAAATTTGATGATAAAAGTAAATTGGAAAGTCAATTAAAATTAAAAGTCCTATCTGAATAATGAAAGTTTAATTTATACTTGACTGTCCCTTTAAGGCAGTTCTGAAGGCAAAAGGGGGTCCAACCTTATACCTAATAAAGTGGCCGGTGAGTATATATACACTTCTTTACTTTATATCTCTCTGTAAACCAAAGACCAATACTTGGAAAGAACAATAGAAAATAATCATGTTATTACCTTATCTTCTATACCCCACTAGTAGTGTAATTTCTTCTGATGGCTTTGTTAACACAGCTTATCTATAGCTATGACCTAAGGCCATAAACTTTCAGACTAGGTGAGGATACCACAGGCTAAATCAACTATTTCAAATATCAATATAAGTGCAAAGGAAATATGTGTAAACAATTTATTACACTCCTGCAGGTAAAGTGGATTCTTGGGAACAAATGAAAGGGGAGAACATGTTTTAGTAAACTGTCCCTTTAAGGACTGGAGTTGAAAAACACTGTGGTTCATACCTGCCCCTAATTTGCTTTATCAGATAACCACTGCAAAACAATGCATTCTATACTAATTTTATTGCAGAAGCTAAAACACAAATTAGTTTTTCCAAATAAGGCAAATGGTGGTTGGAGTTCTGTTTATTGATAAACAATTGCAGTAAACAGTATGTTAATGTGTTTTAAAAACATTAAAGGGACAGTCTACTCCAAAAATGTTATTGTTTAAAATGACAGTCTACAATAAATTGTTATTGTTTAAAAAGATAGCTAATGCCTTTACTACCCATTCCCCAGTTTTGCACAACCAGCACTGTTAATATTAATATACTTTATAACGTTGAAAACTCTAAATTTCTGTCTGTTTCTAAGCAACTATAGACAGCCTCTTAACTACATGTTTTTGTATTTGCTTTTCACAACAGGAGACTGCTAGTTTATGTGGGCCATATAGATAACATTGTGTTCATGCCCGGGGAGTTATTTAAGAGTTAGCACAACACAATACTAACTTTAATTCAATAGGTAATAAATACAAAGTCATGTGATCAGAGGGCTGTCAGAAGATGCTTAGATACAAGGTAATCACAGAGGTAAAAAGTGTATTAATATAACTGTGTTGGCTGTGCAAAACTGGGGAATGGGTAATAAAGGGATTATCTATCTTTTAAAACAATACAAATTATATTGTAGACTGTCCCTTTAAAAACATAGATAATCCCTTTATTACCCATTCCCCAGTTTTGCACATCGAACATGGTTATATTAATATACTTTTTACCTCTGCAATTACCTTGTATCTAAGCTTATTTTGACAGCCCCCTGATCACATGGCTATTTATTATCTATTGACTTGCCTTTTAGCCAATTACTCATAAATAACTCCACGGACCTAAACACAATGGTATCTATATGGCCCACATACACTAGCAGTCCCCTGTTGTAAAAAGCAAATAAAAAAGCATGTGATAAGAGGTTGTCTGTAGTGGCTTAGAAACAGGCAGACATTTAGAGGTTTAAATGTTTTAAAGTGTAGTAATATAACAATGTTGATTGTGCACGCTGGGGAATGGGTAGTAAAGGTGTTATCTATCTTTTAAAACAATAACAATTTTGGTGTTAACTGTCCCTTTAAGACTTGGCTGATATGTTGTTCTATAGACCAGTGTTTTTCAACCAGTGTGCCGTGGCACACTAGTGTGCCGTGAGAGATCCTCAGGTGTGCCACGGCAGACTGACAACAGTGTGACATATTTTTTAAACTTTGCTTGTTTTTTACTCCCAGTGCAGGGGTAGTTTGTAGGAGGCATGGCATAACAGCACAATACATACAGTATGTGTTTGTGTGTATGTGTATATATATGCTGTATTAGGCTACAATGTGTGATTTTTTTTTAAATTTTGGGATGGTGGTGTGCCACAGGATTTTTTAATGTAAAAAAGTGTGCCACGGCAAAAAAAAAGGTTAAAAAATCACTGCTATAGACACACAACAGAAATCCCTAATAACAAGTTGTTTACTGTCCCTATAATGGTGATTTAGGATCAACAATGTTACTAATATTAAAAGGATCCAGGGCTGTCATTAGTATATAGCACATTAAGAATAGTTGAAGGCACAGGTCTAACATTTTGTTTTCATTCACATACCTGTGACGTATATGCAGCACGCACATTGTTTTAATACAATATACAAGCATCTATTAGCAAGAAGTAAATAAGGCACTTTTATACTGAAATGAGTGATCAGGTTCAAGGGGATCACAAAATGAATTAAAACTGAAAATATAATATAATGATTAAATACCATAAATGAATTTTAAAAGCTCAGATGTAGATAAACTTTCACCATCTTATGTACTATAGCGACATCATATGTAAGGTTAATGGATAGTTTATTCGCTACTGAGCTAAGGTACAGCGGTAAAATGGAAAATGTGTAATCTGCGTTGTTTTCATCGCTGATATCCTTGAAAAACTTAATATTCATTGTCATATAATGTACTTTGGGTATTAAAGCTAAACCATTTAGTTAAATAATGTTTAAAATATTATTGGACTTCTTATACTTGTGTGCTAAAAAATAAAAGTAACTCAGTCCATTCCATTCATGAAAAAGATAAATGAGTTATCTTTATCTATACTAGATTTAATAAAAACTGTGAACCTAATAGCTTGTGAAAAATATTAACACAACATCACAGTTAAAGGGATATAAAACCCAACATTTTTTTTTCATGATTCAGATAGAGCATGCCATTTTTAATAACTTTCTAATTTACTATTATCACATTCTCTTGGTATCCTTTGTTGAATATCATAGACGTAAACTCAGGAGTGTGCATGTGTCTGCAGAACTTTATGGCATCAGCTTTGCAAGAATATTATCTATGGCAGCAATATTTCCTACCATGTATTGTTCAGCAAAGAATACCATGGGAACAAAGCAAATTTGATAACATAAGTTTTCTGGGTTTCATATCTTAAAGGGACACTTACGTTTTATAATTCAGAGCAAGCAATTTACTTCCATTATCAAATTTTGCACAGTCTTTTTATATTCACACTTTCTGGGGAACAAGATCCTACTGAGCATGTGCACAAGCTTACAGGGTATATGTATACTAGTCTGTGATTGGCAGATGTCTGTCACATGATACAGGGGGCCAGCAAATGGGAGAAAAAATAAATTTGTCAGAAGAAAAATCTACAGATTTCTTGAAATTCAGAGTGTGTTAGAGGTGTTAATTCATTGTCTTTTTATTATACACTTGATAATTATGCAATTCTACTGCATTGAGTGGTCCATTGTAATCAGTGAAGCTGAATTCATTGTGTAACAGTTAACTTCTTGGTGAAATAGGTTCCAGTGTGAAGAATACCGGCATCACAAAATGGAGTCTTTATGAGTTCCGCATGCTGCGCATAGGTGTACGTAACAATCCTGACCACATCTCTAGAGACACTTCTCACTCTATCCAGACTGCCTACTGTAACTAAAGATAACTACAAACATTTACATAAATGTGTCTTTCCTACGTGTTGCAGTTGAAATGATTGTTTTTGCCTCATGCGTCTCACATTTAATGTGCGAGATATCAGGTACTTAAACAGCTATATATGTTTAAGAAGAAACCCACTTGGTACATAGCAGGGACCAGTGCATTAATATTATTATTGGATCATATGCAGTGACTGAATTAACAAATCCTCAAGCACCTTATAAGAGTATGGGAGGAACTTGGCACATATTTGTGTGGTTGTGGCGAATTGGTGTCATAAAATAGATTTATGAATGAGCAACCTACTTTTGTCCCTCATTTAGGTTTGCCTTGTCTGCCTATCTTACACTTGTCATCATTAATCATTTAGTAATATTCTTGTGCAAAGGCAAAAAGCAGATATCCAGTAAAATGATTTAAGGAGCTTGTAGTTTTAACGTTACATTAATTGCAGGTACTCAATTATTAGCTATAAATCAATGACTGGCTAAAGTAAGTTATACTGTCTAAGGTTTAAAACCATAAATCAGCACATGTCTAAGATATGGCCTATGGTCTGCAGAACATTTTTCATTCATTAAAATAATGGCATATTTCTGTTTTCAACATACAGCCAAGTAAATGTTTAGAAATATAAGCAGCATACAAGTCACATTTTATTAGCTGTATTTAATATTAAAAGGATGTTTGGACTTGATTTTCATGACTATGTTACTAGCGGAATACCCAAGCAGTGGCCATTATACATCAGAGCACAAAATACAAACACTGCAGTGTCACTTTTCAGTCTCCTCTTCAAGGCTTTATTTAGCTTATTTGGAGCCTATATTTTGTATAATTCCTCTGAAATCACAGTGTTGATAGAAATATGACCCTTTTCCCTTTTTCTTTCGATTTATAATCTGTGTTTTTATAAATCGAGGTTCTCCGCTGCTACATTGTACATTTACATTTCCCTGCTCCTAACAAACTACACTTGTTCTGAAATGTAATGTGAGAAGGATTTTAACATAATGCTTAAAGGTACATTCTAATGAAAATGTTAAATGTTAGAGCATGTAACACTTACATTATTGACCCTAGACAAATATTTAATACCCCCCAAAAAACAAAACAAAACTGATAAACACATAAGTGAAGCATTGTTTGGGAGCCACAAGTATTGCAGCTCCCAAGAAGACAACTGATGGGGATTGGCTGGCCACCTGACTACAGTTCACTGGTGATTTCCTACTTCAAGTGGTTTCCAGTGGGACGTCACTTTTGTTAGGGTTAAATACATACGGCAAGATTACGAGTTTTGCGGTAAGAGCTGCTCGGTACTAACTTGCAAGTTATTGTCACCGCTCACTTACCTACAGCGCTGGTATTACAGGTTTACAAAAACCCGGCATTAGCAGGCAATATTGCAGCGTAAACTAAAATTGAGCTCCATACCACACTCCAATACCAGCGCTGCGGTGAGCTGGTTTTACGTGCTTGTGCACGATTTCCCCATAGACATCAATGGGGAGAGCCGGCTGAAAAAAAAGCCTAACACCTGCATTAAAGCAGCGTAAAGCTCCATAAAGCAGCCCCATTAATTCTTATGGGGAAACTAAATTTATGTTTACACCTAACACTCTAACATAAACCTGAGTCTAAACACCCCTAATCTGCCGCCCCCAACAACGCAGACACCTACATTACACTTATTAACCCCTAATCTGCCACCCCCGACATCACTGCTACCTAAATTACACTTATTAACCCCTAATCTGCTGCCCCCAATGTCGCCGCCACCTACCTACACTTATTAACCCCTAATCTGCTGCCCCCAATGTCGCCGCCATCTACATTAAACTTATTAACCCCTAATCTGCTGCCCCTAATGTCGCCGCCACCTACAGTACACTTATTATCCCCTAATCTGCTGCCCCCAATGTCGCTGCCACTATACAAAAGGTATTAACCCCTAAGCCTAACCCTAACACTCACTAACTTTAATGTAATTAAAATAAATCTAGATAAAACCTACTATTAATACCTAAATAATTCCTATTTAAAACTAAATACTTACCTGTAAAATAAACCCTAAACTAGCTACAATATAACTAATAGTTACATTGTATCTAGCTTAGGTTTTATTTTTATTTCACAGGTAAGTTTGTATTTATTTTAACTAGGTAGATTAGTTAGAAATTAGTTATTAACTATTTACTAACTACCTAGTTAAAATAAATACAAATTACCTGTGAAATAAATCCTAACCTGTCTTACACTAACACCTAACCTTACACTACAATTAAATCAATTACATTGATTAAATAAAATTAAATTACAAAAAAACCCCACTAAATTACACAAAATAAAAAACAAATTATCAAATATTTAAACTAATTATACCTTATCTAATAGCCCTATCAAAATAAAAAATTCCTCCCAAAAATAAAAAAAACCCTAGCCTATAATAAACTACCAATGGCCCTTAAAAGGCCCTTTTGCAGGGCATTGCCCCAAAGAAATCAGCTCTTTTACCTGTAAAAAAAATACAAACAACCCCCCAACAGTAAAACCCACCACACACACAAACAAACCCCCCAAATAAAATTCTAACTAAAAAAAACCTAAGCTCCCCATTGCCATAAAAAGGGCATTTGTATGGGCATTTTAGCATTTTCCTTGCCCAAAACCCTAAGATAAAAATAAAACCCACCCAATAAACACAGTTTACGGTATGGATCTTGACGGTATTGGCTGTACCGCTCACTTTTTGGCCTCCCAGGCAGACTCGTAATACCGCCGCTGTGGAAGTCCCATTGAAAAAGGACTTTTTGAAAGCTGCGGTAGTTACGTTGCGTTACGGCCAAAAAAGTGTGCGGTGCAGCTAAACCTGCAAAACTCGTAATACCAGTGGTAGTGAAAAAGAGCCTTAACACTGCTTTTTCACTCATACCGCAAAACTCGTAATCTAACCGACTGTGTTTTATAAATATAATATTCGAATTCGAATGTCAAATTCAAATTAAAAATAGTATTTCTAGTCTAATACTGTGTTTTATAAATGTAATATTCGAATTTGAATGTTTGCTATGGGGAGTAATACAAATATTACACACTATAATTACTTTTTTGTATTCCTTGGAGTGTTCCTTTAACAATACAGCAATGTGACTAAAAACAAACAAAAACATTTTTTTGAGTTATTTAAAACATAACCCTTAAACACGCTGTATAAAGGCCCATGAAGCTTGTTTTACTAAACCTTAATAAAAGAGTCAGCACATTGCGTATTGAAAGCAGTTGACAATGGGCTTAATGAGCTTGTCCATTGTACCTACAATCTGGAGTCATTATCATTTTCTTACTTAATTATCTGTCAAGTCCTTTTTACAAGACAACAACACCAGGACAATAATTAGAAACTGTTGCTGACCTGAATAACAGTCACAGTTTGGATCGATTTTGCAGTCGCAGTCAGTTGGGGCACCCACTAAGACTGATATTTCTCCATTGGTGGTGACTTGCTGTATTCTGCTGATCTTCCTTTCATCAGTTTCAGCGATAAACAGAACCCCACTGTGAGACACAGCAATGGCTCTGGCTGATTCCAATGTGGAGTGGACTGCGACTTTGCTGACCAGGAAATAGTCAATACCGGGCACCTGGCAGTGTATGGGACGGCCAGCAATAATTCTAACTTGGTTATTTTCAGAAATCTGAAGAACAATGTTATTGTCCAAGACGTATAATGAATTATCCATAGGGTTAACTGCTAGATCTGTTGGCCATTCCAGTCGTACCTGGCAGAGAAATAAAACATAAATACTTATTGTGATATATATAATTGTGCATGTTTATTTGCATTTTTATACAAAAAGAAATATTGGTCAGTTATGGATTAAATAAGTACAAATAGCCTGTGCTATTAAAAGCATTTTTTTGTATGTCTCTTTTTCTGTTTACTTGTATGGCATATAACGTCAGACTGTACTAATAATTACACATATGTTTTTGTTTGTTGTGTGTGATATTTCATGCCTTGTATTATGTGTAATCTATTTATCTACTTAAAGGCAAATAAAACAACATCATTTGCTGTCATGAATTTAAAATTAATTTTACACGGTATGTACAAGTTTCTCAATACAAAATGTGTGACCTTAAATTAATAAAAAAATCTCTGATTCATTTTGCAGTACATGCTATTTACACAGTAGTGGCCTTGCAGAGTGCTCTGGTGCAAAATGTCCCCTATGTAATATAAGCAATAGCTTTAAAGGGACATGAAACCCCAAATTTTTCTTTCATGATTTAGGTAGAACATACAATTTTATACAACTTTACAGTTTTCTTCTATTATCAAATTTAAATCATTCTCTTAGTATGTTTTGTTGAAGGAGCAGCAATGCACTGCTGGTTTCTAAATGAACACATGGGTGAGACAATCGGTAACTATATATGCAGCCACCAATCAGCAGCTAGAACCTAGGTTCTTTGCTCCTCCTGAGCTATCCTAGATAAACCTTTCAGCAAAGGATAACAAGAGAAGAAAGCAAATAAAATAATAGAAGTAAATTGAAAAGTTGTTTAAAATTGTTTTCTCTATCTGAACCATGAAAGAAAATGTTTGGGTTTCATGTCCCTTTAATATACATGCTGCTCTGTATAATGATTTTGAGTAGATAGATAGATTGATAGAGAGATGGATAGATGGATAGATAGATAGATAGATAGATTGATACATAGATAGATGATAGATAGATGGATGGATATAACTAATAAATGGCTCCCCTGCATTAGATTGTACACATTTTGCACACACCTATATATAGACTGGCTGCCACGGGCTCCCTCAGCACTTGGGCCCTGGAGCTACTGCAACTATGATAGTTACACCCCTGTTTAACAGCTCCACTATTTAATTTCATAAAATGATCTGATTGGCTTTGCCGGACTGGATACTGCAGTACTGTAACTTTGCCTTGCTTCCAATTCAGAATACCAGCTAAGTCTCTCTCCTTCAAAAAGGTTTTAAGATGGCCTAAGATATTCTTGCAATGATAAGTATTCTGCTCTACACTGGGAGGTTTAAATATTTTAGGGGAATTTATCAGAGGTACATTTGGAAGGCTTCTTTGAAGAAGTCCATGAGTATAATCCATGAGTTTTGGAAACTGGTGAAACAACTGACAGTACCATTTGCACATGTAAAGGTTCTAGAAATATACTGAAACCAAAAGGCTATATAAAAAAAAATAATATATATATTAATATATTTCAATATAAAATGTTTATTTGCGTGTTATAAAAAATATAAAATAACCCTGCAACATGTTACACAGTAAAGGAGACCAACTAAACATACTTAATAGACTTTTAAGAGTTATGTTGCTGGACTACAAAACAATGCAGATTTTGCTACCTGTTTATTAATTCTGTATGTACCTACTGTGCAATACAGTGATTGATTTTGGATATATACTATGTGTATATAACAATTAATTCAATGTCCCTTTAAAGACACAAAAAATAAAATTGCACTGTTGCATGCATATAACTATGTATTTCATCTCTGCAAAGAGCTCCAGAACAGCAATGCTACACTGGGAACTGTGGAACTCATCGAGTGAGCCAATGACTAGAGGCATATGTGCATATCACCTGCTAGCTCCTAGTAGTGTATTGTTGCTCCTGAGCCTACCTAGGCATTTTTTTTTTCAATAAAGGATATAAAAAACATTTTTTTTAAAATAGAAGTAAATTTAAAAATTTTTAAAATCACAACCTCTATCTGAAACATGAAACTGTAATGTTGACTTTTCTGTCCCTCTAAAAAAGGACTAAAAACATTAAACCAACAGTAAAATTGAAATGAAATGTCCATGATTCACTTAGAGGTTGTAATTTGAAGATTTTTTCATTTACTTCTATTTTCAAATTCACTTTGTTCTCTTGATACCTTTTGTTAAAGAGCAAATCTAGGTAGGGTGATAGGAGTTTAGGAGCGTACAATTGTCTTTAGCAGTTTAGACACCAGTGTTTGTTACTATAAATATTTTTAATATAAGTCTGTGCACTCTCATTTGATCAGTAAATATTACTATTTAACAAAGGATATGAAGAGAACTAAGCAAAATTTATCATAAAAGTGAATTAGAAAGTTGTTAAAATTTTCATGATCTACCCAATCAATTTAAGTTTAATTTTGACTTTACTGTCCCTTTAAGAGGTATAAAAGATATATACATTGCAGTTAATTCATATTAGCCAAGGCTCTTAAAAATATTTGTATTCCTTAGCTAATCTTTCCTATCTCTCATCTAGCTTAGAAATGTATCTTAGGTGTCAATATCATCTTCAATGAATAATGTTGTTAAACATTTTAACAATTTATCTTATCATTGTTCTTGTTTTTCTGTGTATCTTAATCATTAGTTTGATTACCACATGAAGTGTACAACACATTACTTTCCTGTGGTAGTGGGTGGTAAATGTTGTAGGTGGATCAAAAGGGGAAAGATATCTAAATAAAAGTCACTTTGGTTAAAAAAGATTTTACTAACTCCAGTTTTAAAAAAAACTTGCTCCCAGGAGTCCCTGGAACTGGGAAATAGACTCTGAGCCTTTTAAACACAAATCATGTTTTTCAATCCAGTCTAGTCATTGAACAATGTTATTAAATGTTCCCTGGGTAAACAAATAACATTTAATTGCTGGCAACAAAGCATAACAAATGTACAGACATTTGGCCTGCTGGGGCTTTCCCCCTTCATGCACCACTTTGTTCATGAAATCTTTACAAAGTTTCTTTGACTTCTAAAGCTAGCTTTTCATAAGCTGCAGGGATTTGTTTTCTTAGTTCCCCCCCCCCCCCTCATAAATAGGCATATTTCTCAGACTTTTCTCTTATGAAGATGTTTTCTGTACAAAAGGCAGAGCAATGCTATACATAAAGTATTTCTAAATCAATATGTAATAAAAGTACACTTTTATCTAACATCTAATTATCCCAAATATTAAAGGACCACAATAGTGAAAAATGTTATCACTGCCAACCCTGCACTATCTATGTGTTTAACCCACACAAAGGGTTTAAATGCATAGGTAAAGTACTTCATGTAAGCCCAGGGGCGTATTTATGGTAGGCCAACAAGACCGGTGCCTAGGGCGACAAATTTTGGGGGCCGGCACTTTTCTACTGCACTGCACACTTGAATATATCTGCCTGCTTTGAAAAAAAAATGTTTTAATTTTAAACGGGTGGTCACGTGACCGTTTTTTCACTGAGGTCACATGACGTTTTCAACCAGCCAGCTTCTGTGTGTTCTGCATGCCGGTGCTGGGAGAGATCAGGAGGAGACCCACACTGTGATCAGTGGAGTTGCGGAGCCAGTATGGACTGGAGCGGCTCAGCGGGCTGACAACGAACTGTCTTCAACTAGGTAGTGTTGCGCCGCTCTAGCTGTTGCTAGGGA
This sequence comes from Bombina bombina, assembly GCF_027579735.1. NCBI lineage: Eukaryota > Metazoa > Chordata > Amphibia > Anura > Bombinatoridae > Bombina > Bombina bombina. Next base: position 655,598,410 of record NC_069499.1, read on the forward strand.
TGCGGCACCTGCTGTCTGCTCATTGCTTAGGGGGGAGTCCGCTCTTCTCTGCGTGCGGCAGTGACGTCATCGATGCATGCTTCCTCCTGTAGAAGCCGGTCTGGATTTCCTGTGGCGCGAATCCTGCACCTATGTAAGTAACTTCAGTCCTACCTATCACTGCCCGAGTATAGGTGTTACTTACCGTTCTCCTTGGTGTTAATGATTTGTATGCTAGATTGTTATTTTGTTGCTGACCCCCTGCTGGTCTGACCACTCTCCCTCTTTAACCCTTAACTGCTGGATTGATACTGCTGTGGAACTCAGCTTATCTGATCACTCTACCTGTTAACCCTATCTGCCCTGGATTGCTTCACTGTTGCCAAACCCTGACTGCATGACCATCCTAGTGGTTTACCCCTGGACTGCCTTACTGTTGCCGAACCCTGCCTGTCTGACCCCCCTAGTGGTTTGTCTCTGGTTTCCTGCCTGTTGCCACCAAGGACTGTCCTGCCTGTGGCGAGTGCTATTTATCTCATCTTGCAAACCTACTCTGCTCTGAGATATTAATTATCATTCAGGCTCAATGCCGGGATAACAAGACTACTGGCCAAGTTTGGTCTGATAGAGGAGTATCCCATGAGCATTACATTATACTTGGGCCATGGAGCCAGATGAGGTGGCACGAGCAGTTTATCTTCAGGGACAGATGCTGGGAACCAATACCACACAGTTGCAGAATATCGATTCCAAGCAAGAGGCTATAACCACTCAACTCTCTTTACTAGTTACAGCGAGGAATACTGTCCCTGTTGTTGTACCGCCAGTCTCTGTTCCTAGTACTGCGGCTTCTTCCTCTGCTTCTGGAAGTATACCCGGATACCGTTGCCTGACAAGTATAAAGGTAGTAATGATTGCAGGGATTTTCTTAACCAATGCAGGCTGCACTTCCGCAATAATCCTCACACCTTTCAATCTCACCAGTTAAGGGTCACCTTTATCATTCCCTTACTGAAAGACAAGGCCCTAGCCTGGGTCTCTCCCCTTTTGGAACAGAACGCTCCACTCCTGCATGATGCTGATGCTTTTATTTCTGCATTATTATCTGTCTTTTGGGACTTCTGGACGTACCTCTGCCAGGGCAATAGAACTGTGGCACAATTCGCCATTGAGTTTCGCACCTTGGCACTTGAAACCACTTGGGATGGCAGTGCTCTCAAGGCAACCTTTAGGAGGGGTCTGCATGAACGCATCAAAGATAAACTCACTTTTCATGATGTTCCTTCTTCTTTGGATTACTTTATAACGCTTTGTATCAGTCTGGACTCTCACTTCCAGGAGAGACAAGCCGAAAGAGACAGAACTAGGAGGGTGATTCCCTCCCATCCTCATATTCATCTGAGTTCAGCAGTGTCCTCTACCCCTTCAACAGCTCCAGTTGCCCCAGTGGAGGAACCCATGGATCTCTCCTCCTTCTGAATCTGAAAGACAGAGAAGAAGGCGATTCAGACTATGCTTTTATTGTGGGTCTAACACCCACCAACTTAAGGACTGTGACCTTCGGCCGGGAAAAGCCAATGCTTTGGGGATAACACTGGGTTACCTCTAAGCATGATCTATACTAAATCCCCTCACTCCACTCAGATTCTGGTACCTGTAACCCTTACCTTTCTCAAGAACACTGTCCACACTCAAGCCTTCATTGATTCAGGTCAGCTGATTTTATGATTCAAGCTGGCTTGCCTCTTCTGCAGAAAAGACATTGTCTCAAAATAATGGCACCCCCTTGGTTCAGGGTTGATCCATTTTGAGTCAGCGCCCCTGACCCTGACTGTGGGAGTCCTTCATACCAAACAGCTGCAGTTTGAGGGAATTCATTCTCCAGCACAACCTGTCATCATTGGTCTTCCTTGGCTTCGTATACACAATCCACAGTTCGACTGGACTGAAGGACAACTGGCCTCCTGGGGTGCCTCCTGTTTCCACTCCTACCTTGCTTAAGTCACTCCTCTACTCCATATCCATATAGCCAGTATACAGACTCCTCCAAAGCTTTCCTCAGTATACATGGACTTTGCAGATGTGTTTGAGAAAAAGGCAGCCGACGTGCTACCACCCCACCATCCTTATGACTGCAAAATTGACCTCTTTCCCGGAGCCCCACTTCCTAAAGGGAGGACTTATCCACTTTCCAAAGCTGAAACCAAATCTATGGAGGAATATATCCAAGAGAATCTAGCTAAAGGCTTCATTCACCACCCTCCTCCTCTCCTTCAGGGGCAGGCATCTTTTTTGTCAGTAAGAAGGATGGTGGGCTCAGACCCTGCATCGACTACAGGGCCTTGAATAATATAACTATCAAGAACTCGCTTCTTCACCAAGTTAGACTTACGTGGGGCATACTGATCCGTATCTTCCCAGGCCACGAATGGAAGACCGCCTTCAACACAAGATCTTGGCATTATGAATACATTGTAATGCCCTTTGGGTTATGTAACATCACTGCAGTCTTCCAGGCATTTGTCAACAATGTCTCAATCACACTGTCATTGACTACCTGGATGACATCCTTATCTTCTCTTCCACTCAGGAAGAGCATCATAAACACGTGAGACAGGTGTTTCAACGTCTCAGGGACAATTCTTTAGTAGCCAAACTAGAAAAATGTGAGTTTGACCAAGTTCAGATCCAGTTCCTTGGCTATGTCATCTCGAAAGAAGGTTTTGCCATGGATCCTGCTAAACTCACCATAGTTTTAGAGTGGCCCCAACCTACTTCATTAAAGGAATTTCAGAGATTCTTGGGGTTCTCCAATTATTACCGCAAGTTTATAAAGAACTTTTCCCAAACAGCCGCTCCACTCACTGAACTGACAAAACTGAACATAGACTGTAAACATTGGCCTCCTGAAGCCAAAAAATGCCTTCTCTTGTCTGAAAAAAGCCTTTTGTTCTGCTCCTGTGCTCTGCCATCCTGATCCTGACCTACAGTTCACTTTAGAGGTTGATGCATCCGAGATAGGGGCTGGAGCAGTTCTAACCAAAAGGGATCCTTTAACCTCCAAGTCACACCCTGTAACCTTTTTCTCTAAACGTTTTACTCTTGCAGAGAGGAATTATGATGTGGGTAATCGGGAACTCTTAGCCATTAAGATGGCCTTGACGGAATGGCATCATTGGTTGGAAGGCACCACAAATCCCATTCAGATTCTCACCGACCACAAGAATTTGACTTACCTAGAGAAAGCTCATCAACTCAGTCCTCGACATGCCAGGTGGGCCTTGTTCTTTTCCCGCTTTAACTTTGTGGTCTCTTATCTTCCTGGGACCAAAAACAAGAAGGTGAATACCCTTTCCCATCAGTTTCCTCACTCAAGTGATTCCTCTGAAGCTCCTATTGAACATATCATACCCCCTCCTGTGTTGTTGCTCAACTGAATACCACCCTTCTTCAAAGACTGCAACGTGCCCAGTGTGATAAACCTCCTGAAGCCCCCATGGCTTCCGAGATCTTTTTTGTAACTCTGAACCTACGCACTCCCGTACTGTCCTAGGCTCATGACAGTAAACTCTCTGGACATTCTGGTTTGACAAGAACTTTTAAGCATCTTTTCCAACACGTATGGTGGCCTACTATGAAGGCTGACACTCAGGTTTATGTATGTCAGGAATCTACCTTATGTGGTATACGCCTTTAAGACTTCCCCTATTTGGTCCCACAATCCTCCTCTCAACTTGTCAATTATTGTTCGCAAGTGTAGCAGTATAGTTCGAATGAACAAGTGTATCGCTAAACTCTGCTGACTCTCCATAACCTCATTGTAACCACCTTGATGAACTGGATTTCCCTGACGGATTTCATCTTTTACAAACTTGTGCACTGATCCGATATCTAAAGGTATCACCTTTTGGGACTTAACAAACTTCCCCACTAACAACATTCTCCTTCAACTCTGCCGCTATCGACAATCTCTCCTCGCCACCTGTGCGGCAACCCTGACAGAGAACCCTGTAATTCCAATCTGCTCTTACTTGAAGGAATCTGAACTGGGAATTACAAAAACCCTCACAAAAATCTCCTCCGGTAACCGCGGCTCAACCGCTGCACACTGAACCCTCCAACTGCCGATCCTTCGCTCACAAGGCTGTCAGTAATCCAACAGTTCTGATTGGAGCATATTCACACGCCCCCAAGCACATCGTCATCGTTGACTCCATGCAACGCTCTCTTTGCCTCTGTTGTTGGGACTGATCTAAGCCATAAACATTTCAGCCTGCTAACGGACATAACTCATTGTACTTAGGTATTTAGACAGCAGAGTTTCTCCAGCAAGTCTGTCGCACAGCCATAAAACCACTGAACCATCTCATACAGGATAAATCTGGGACACTCTACTGTAACAAGTTTAACAAGTAATACAGAAAAGGGATTATTCTCCATTGCAAGTTCCAAAACATAAACACTCTCTTAACAGTCTGCAGTTGAGATCCAGACTCTAAACCACTAACCTACAAAATCCACAAACAACCATGGACACACATAACAATGGACTTCATTGTGGACCTCCCACCTTCTGGCCACCATACAGTTATCTGGGTTGTAGTGGATCGCTTTTCAAGACTGACTCATTTTGTACCCCTAACAAAACTGCCTTCTGCCCAAGAATTATTGTCTCTTTTCCTTCTGCATGTGGTACAACTCCATGGCATTCCTGTGAATATTGTTTCCGACAGAGGTTCACAATTAATTTCTACCTTTTAGAGAGCCTTTTGTAAGTTGATTGGAACCACGGTTTCCTTGTCTTCTGGCTACCATCCTCAGATCAATGGTCTAACTGAGAGAGTAAACCATGATTTTGATGCTTATCTTAGAGCCTTTGTCAACACTCTCCATACCAACTGGTCCGAGTTGTTACCCCTAGCGGAGCTGGCAAGAAGCACTCATTGGCACTCTTCTCTTCGATGTTCTCCATTTCAAGCCACAGCAGGTTATCAACCTTGTGTCTTCCCTCTTTCTGCTCAATCCACTGGGGTTCCTGCTGCAGACCGACACGTTACTGAACTCACCACTCAATGGCAACGTATTTGCTCTCAGCTACATTCAGCTGTCTCTAGCTATAAGAAGTTTTCTGATCATCATAGAGCTTATGTACGTGCTCTCTCAGAGGGTGAACGTGTTTTGGTCTCTACTCGACACATTTGTCTACGTCAACCCTGTTACAAATTGGGACCTAGTTTTATTGGTCTTTACAAAGTCCTGAAAAGACTGTCTCCTGTTGCCTACAATGAGGCCTTGCCCAAAACTCTGCACATATACCCAGTCTTCCATATCTCACTACTCAAGCCTTACATCAGGAACAGATATACCCAGCTCTGAGCTCCTCCTCCAGTGCTCCTAGTCCATGGTGACCCTGAAAATGAGGTTGCTAAGATCCTGGACTCCAGATACAGGCACAGACAACTGCAGTATCTGGTACATTGGAAGGGATACTCTGTGGCGGATCATTCCTGGGTTCCTGCCTGTGATGTGCATGCTCCATCCTTGGTCTCTAGATTCCATGCTGCTCATCCTTTGAGGCCGACTCAGGTTCCCAGAGGGAACCCTTGAGAGGAGGGCTATGTCGCGCCGTGCCACTCTAGCTGTTGCTAGGGATGCGGCGCCTGCTGTCTGCTCGTTGCCTAGGGGGAGTCCGCTCCTCTCTGCGTGTGGCAGTGTTGTCATCGCCGCACACTTCCTCCTGCAGAAGCTGGTCTGGATCTCCTGTGGCGCGAATCCTGCACCTATGTAAGTAACTTCAGTCCTACCTATCACTGCCCAAGTATAGGTGTTACTTACTGTTCTCCTGGGTGTTATTGATTTGTGTGCTGGTTTGTTATTTTGTTGCTGACCCCTGCTTGTCTGATCACTCTGCCTCTTTAAACCACAACTGCTGGATTGATATTGCTGCTGAACTTAGCTTGTCTGACCACTCTGCCTCTTTAGCCCTTAACTGCTGGATTGATACTGCTGCTGAACTCTGCTTGTCTGACTACTCTACCTGTTAACCCTATCTGCCCCGGATTGCCTCACTGTTGCCAAACCCTGCCTGCCTGACCATCCTAGTGGTTTGTCTCTAGTTTTCTGAATGTTGCCGCCAAGGACTGTCCTGCCTGTGGTGAGTGCCATTTACAAAATAGTGCAATACATCCAGCAGCAATACTCACAGGTCAGAGCTTCAAGGAGTCACTACAAAACTCCCCAACAATAGTAAAAAAATGTAAAAATGAAGCTCTCCAAAATGCCAAAGTTTCAGTGCTTTATTTTAGAAAGTGCAGAGTCAAACAGCCACGACGTTTCGGGGAGCTATGCCCCTTAATCATGTGGTAAGTGATAGTACAGGTACACCTGTTTAAATAGCTCACCTTGGGATTTTAACCCTTACAATCTTGTATTCCACATTCTATAAATGCAACAGCACCATCTGCTGGTGGAAAGATAGGTAGACCATGTACAAAAATTAAAAACAAAAACAGCTATGAAGCCCCTATACCAGAACCACATCTACATAAACAATAAACACTGCAATTTATTTATTAGAACTTATTTAAACAGCATTAGGCTCCATGATTTAAAACCAATATTGCAAAATATAAGAACACAAGAGCAACACCAGATCAGTAGAACACAGACCAGTCTATCTCTCTATTGAGCCCCCTAGGCTCCAGGGTATCCAACTTAAAAATCCAATAGGATTCACGTTGTTTCAAAAGGATATCCCTATTGCCACCTCTACGGGGGGTCCTAATTTGTTCGATTACCTGGAACCTAAGTTGGCTAATAGGATGTCCCATAGCCAAAAAATGATAAGCTACTGGTGCAGTGAATACCTTACACCTGATGTTGCTCTTGTGTTCAGTGATCCGATCCCGTACCCTCCTAGAGGACTCGCCAATGTAGGCTTTCCCACATGGGCATTTGATCATGTAAATAACATAATTGCTATTGCAAGTAAAGTAGTCCCTATAATGAAATTTATAACCACTATGTGGGTGTAAAAAATAGGGACTCTTTATTATAGAATTGCAATTGCTGCACCCTAAACAGGGAAAACAGCCCAAATTCTTTTTGGTGATAAACCGCTGAGATAGTATTCTACCAGGGCCAATGTCAGCTTTAATCAAAGAGTCCCTCAAGCTCTTACTACGCTTATATGCTGGCATAGGCATTTGGTCAAATTCAACAACCTCCGAATTGCAATCTTTCAGGATACCCCAATGTTTTCTGATAATTTTCCAAACCTGATCACTTTGTCTGGAAAATTCAGATACAAAAATCATTCTCTTTGAATCTTTTTTAGAAGACAACCCAGGTTTTAACAATGATTTTCGATCCAATTGGGACACCTGATTGATGGTGTCAACAATAAGATCTCTGGGGTACCCGCGTTGCACAAATTTGTCACCCATTTCTGAAAGTCGCAAGGGTACTAACGATTCCTCTGCAACTATGCGCTTAACTCTAAGCAATTGACTCTTTGGCAATGATCTGACTAGTGAAGGATGATGTGCACTGCTATATAATAGCAGGTTATTCCTATCAGTTTCCTTGCTGAAAATATCAGTCTTGAAATTGCACCCATCCTTCAAAACAGTCACATCCAAAAAATCAATTGAAATTTCGCTATAAGTAAGTGTAAACTTAATACTGTTTGTCGAATCATTTAACTCCCTAACAAAAAGTTCAAGGGCTCCAACGCTGCCCAACCATATGCCAAAAATATCATCAATGTAGCGCCACCAGGTGGCGCCACACTGACGAAATAAATAATTTTCAAAAACAAATTTTTCTTCAAAAAGATTCATAAAAATGTTTGCATAGTTAGGGGCAACGTTGGAGCCCATGGCTGTACCCTGCAACTGAAGGTAAAAAAAGTCTTCAAATAAAAAATAATTATTAAAAAGTATAATTTCCAACAGTTGCAGAATAAACCAAATCTGTGAAATGGAATATAAACCAGAAGTAAAAAGCGCATGTTTAACAGCTCCCAGCCCGCTCTCATGGGTGATTGAGGTATATAAACTTGTCACATCCAGACTGAAAAGAATGAATTTATCAGTCTGGAGTTGCAAGTTGTTCAATTTGACCAAAAAATCATTAGTATCCTTAATGAAAGTACTTGACTGCTCCACCAGGGGTCTCAAAAGTTTATCCAAAAAGATGGATATCCCTGAGAACACAGAGTTAGTTCCAGCCACAATCGGTCGCCCAGGTGGAGCAGTCAAGGACTTATGAATTTTGGGCAGTACATATAGTACTGGCGAGATCGGATCTTTAACAATAAGAAATTTAGCTGTTTTATCATCAATGATGCCATTGTTGAGTGCAAATTTAACAGTGACAGATATCTCTTTAGTAATCTTAGATAGAGGATTAGCAGTAATTTTTTTATATACATTCCCAGCACTTAACTGACGATAAACCTCAGACCTATAGTCAGTTTTGTTCAAGATCACAGTAGCACCGCCCTTATCAGCTTGCTTTAAAATCACCTTGTCATTAGATTGCCATTTACCTCATCTTGCAAACCTACTCTGCTCTGGGATATTCCCTATCATTCCGGCTTGACGCCGGGATAACAAGACTACTGGCCGAGTTCGGTCTGATAGAGGAGTATCCCACGAGCATTACAGGTAGGGCACAGTCTCATCCATAGAATCACCCGTTGCACTTGCTTGCAATTTCAGAGCTATCATGGTAATGGTAGTGAGAGACTGAGAGCCTGACGGTCAGACTCTCAGTCTCTCACTACTACTACCATGTTAGATCTGAAATGTCAAGCAAGAAGTGCAACGTAAGAAAAAAAATGTTTGCACACTGCCACTGCCACAACATTAAAAAGAAAATAAGCATGAAAAAAGCTAAATGTTTTTAGCTCATGACCCAGAGCATCTGAAAGGTTCTTGGCTTTTTCTAATTACTTTGTTCTTACAGAAGTCACAGCTGTTTAGTGATAGACTAAAAGAAAAAATAAATTTATAAAACTTTGTTCATGAAAAGTAATTTATTTAAAAACAGGGCAGAAAAGAAAGGTGGCCAAATAATTAAAAAGCTTAATTTTATAAACTACTTAGGAATTCAAAAGATATGAAAGTAATGGGTGGATTTACAGTGATTTGTTTTTAGTGCTTTTAATTAAAGGGACAGTACACTGTAAAATAGTTTTTGCATAAATGTATTTTAAATGACTTGTTATACCAACTGCAGAGTATAAAATACTTGAGAAATTGCATTTTCGGGTTTATTTGTGTATCTGTAGTAGCTGGTTTTGTGCTTTGAAACCACAGCCTATTACAATGGGTTGAGCTTCAGGTAATATCAGATCTCATTATGTTATCACTTTTATGTACACAGACTTGCTTCCTTATCTTATATTTGTCTGGAACACCAAAGCTCAATACATAGAGAGAACAATGGAAAATTATCATTTTATTACTTAACTATCATGCCCCCCACTTAGGGTGTAATCTTCTTCTGCTGGCTGTGTTTACTTAGTCTTGTCAATAGTGTATACGCCAGTATCAAAACTTTCAGTATAGGTTGGGAAACCATAAGCTAAATCAGCTATTTCAAATGCTGAAATATGAGTAAAGGAGCCACTTGCAACCAATTTAATACACTCTAGCAGGTAAAAAGGATCATTGGGAATAATTTAAAGGGAAGAAAGTTTTTGGGTGAACTGTCCCTTTAAGCCCTAGAACAAACTTAGATTTATGTTACAGGGTTGTTTAATAGATGAAATAAGGATTAAATGAAAACACTTTCCCCCTTTGCTCAGACAGGATGTTATAGGCTGTTGTTACAGAGATCTCACAACAGTACTACTAACAACCTGGATGTGTTTATACAGCATATCAATCTGTATGCTGTAGATTGTAATCCTATGTCTACAAAAAAATACAGCAAAAAAAAAAAAGTCACATTACTCCCTGACCATAAAAATTATATGGCAAAAAATGGCCTAAACCCGGGGGGGGATTTTTTACAGGCTGTTTTTTTATTGTAACATTTTATTTTCTATACCAGGGGTGGGCAAGAGGTAGATTGCGATCTACCAGTGGACCGCGAGTGTATTTTGAGGTGACCGCCTGGAAGATTTCAAAAGTCTGCATAATAAGAGAAACATTTCTCAAACATCTAAATTCTGTAGATGTATGAGAAATGTTTCTCTTATGTAGACTTTTAAAATCGGCTATGAGTCTATGATTACTACATGCGTGACGCGACTGTAACTGAACTCGCTGCTCCAGCTTTGGTTACTGCCTGTCCCAAACTCTCCTACTTTTTGTCTCAAGAGTGGTAAGTCCATAGTACAGACTCTTCATGCGCCAGACTGAGATGCTGCTCGGTATCCCTGGGTTTGGCAGTTCCAGGTTCTGCTCTGTCTAATATTCTGCTGCTACTTTCTAGTTCTGCCCCCCATTACTTGTCACCAGACTCTGCTGGGTGAATGGTATGGTGTTGTTTTTTTTCCCCAGGGTCTGTTACTCCCACTCAGGTTCTTTAACTTACTCTGTACCAGGCTTTGATGCTGCTCTCTGATACACTAATATTAGCCATACTTTATGCAGCTTTCTGTCAGTGCTGTTGCTGCTATACCATTCTCTGGTTGCTGTGTAAGGTGGTACGGAACCTGCTGCTGTCACTGTCCCAACTATTTGCCGTAGTCTTCAGCTAGTAGTGGACGGATGGAGAGCAATCAACAGGACCTGCCCTCTAATCAACCTGACATGGTGTCCAGCCAATAAAATTACTTTGTAGAATGAGTCTGTCTATGATTGGCTGAGAATAGTTCATTGTCATCATTGTACTTGAGCTGAGGGTTTCCCATGTGTTCCTGGCTTCACTACTCCGCTAGCCCTAGACTCGAGCCATCTTGATTGTAAGGCTACTTATTCATATGCAGGCGCGGTACACAGATAAGGTTACTTGATGGTTCCAGCATGACGTAAAGAGAGAGCTCTCGCAGTAAGTAAAGAGCGCGGCTGTATTTATTATTAAAGGGACAGTCAAGTCCAAAAAAAACCTTTAATGATTCAAATAGGCCCAGGGCATGTAATTTTAAACATGTAATTTTATCACCAATTTTGCTTTGTTCTCTTGGTATTCTTAGTTGAAAGCTAAACCTAGGAGGTTCATATGCTAATTTCTTAGACCTTGAAGGTTGCCTCCAATCTAAATGCTTTTTGACAGTTTTTCACCACTAGATGGCGTTAGTTCGTGTGTTTCATATAGATAACATTGAGCTCATGCACGTGAATTTACCGTGGAGTGAGCACTGATTGGTTAAAATGCAAGTCTGTCAAAAGAACTGAAAGGGGGCAGTCTGTGGAGGCTTAAATACAAGGAAATTACAGAGGTAAAATGTGTATTATTATAACTGTGTTGGTTAGCTCTGCGGAATCTGTTGGCGCTCTACAAATAACCGATAATAATAATAATAATTATGCAAAACTGGGGAATCTGTAATAAAGGGATTATCATTCTTTTAAAACAACAACAATTCTAGTGTTGACTGTCCCTTTAAAGAGTGGGGCTGATTTTTAAAGCTGTATTATTTGTAGCAAAAATACAATTTTCACGTAGCAGGTCCTATTTGTGGCAAAAATACAATTTTCAGCCAGCGACTGGTGTTTTTTTTTCTTTAGTTAGATGACCACGTCACTTGGAATATAATAAGAGGTAGCCCTTGCCTTACAAAGGTCTGCCCCACCCCTGTTCTATACTAACTAATGCTTTTATCTGTTTTGATATTTATGTTCAATTTCTTGTACAGCTGCACTGCTGTTTCTGTATCAGACTGGATACATCATATTTATGGTTACTTTTATTTTTTACCTTTTTAATTGTCTAAAACCTTTGAGAATGTTGTTGTATGAAACTCAAGCAGAGTATCCATGGTTGTTTGCACACAACTTTCTATATTAAACTAACATAATTTTATATTTCTTAGAAAGACCATAATGACAAATGCTACTAAGGGTTTTGCTTTATGTGTTATGTACAGTAATATGATAGTAAAGCTCTTCTTTTGTAAACAGAACTGACTGCAAAAAAAAAAAAACTACAATAATACAGAATACCGTATAATATATATATATATATATATATATATATATATATATATATATATATATATATATATATATATATATAAGATAAAATCAAATAATTTACTCTAAGCATTTCAAGAAAGAAAAATATTTGTCATATGAAACAATTCCGAGCATTCTTATTTACAATAAGGTTAAGTAAAAGTAGTTCTAAAAAAATCTTAGACCTTCCACTCTAACTAAATATTGACTAGCACAGAAACTAAAATTGACCTCATTCCACAAGTCTTCACCACCCATAACCTTCTAGGCAGGTTAACCTCTCTTAAATGGAAACTCGAGGAAGATGAGAATAGATTAACATGGCTGTGTTGGCTATGGTAACGGCCAACTATACTTTTTGCAGGTGTAAACTCAGAGTGGTAGCAAATTAGTTTCATAATAACCTCAAATTGTTAAGAGGTAGCCTGTGGCCTAGTTCTGCTGAGCTTATAGTGGAGCACACTCTAAGCTATACCCACCCCAAAGACACAGGATGCCCCCAGAGCGCTTTTCAATTTAAGGTGTATGAACCTCCCATCAGCCCATCCATCACTCTGCCATTTCTCTGTTACTGGGCTACTATTAACCACCTGCAGAAAGGTACAGCAGCGGCTCTAACCTTCTGGGGGCCTCTGGCCCCTCCAGAGACTTATGTATGCATATAAGGCCAGATTACGAGTGGGGCACTACTGCACAAGAAGTACATTTTTGCCAGCGTTGCCTTTATTTTTTTTATGTGTTTTCTGATACTTTTTTGTTTTGCAAAACAGTTAACCAGAGCTCTGAGGAAGCGCTAACCCGACGAGTGTTAACTTGAATTGTACTTAAGAGATCATGTTTACTTTCAACTTGTAATACCAGCGCAATTTAACCTGCCCGCAAACTAATGCAAAAACCCGATATTGCACTCGTAATCTGGCCCATATTGTTTTAAGAAAATTAATTTAAAAGACATCTGTAAAACTGTTGCAGAGTTAGGGGAAAAAAATATAATGACACCAACTGATATAATCCTTCATGGTTATAGTAACAATAATGTAATACTGTAATAACGTGTGTGAAATTATATTTGGAAGTTCTCCTAAGTATCTGAAATAATAAGCCACACAAATGTTAAATTAAAACATTTGTAGACTGCAACCGGCAACATTCTACACACAGATTGGTTAGACCAGAGCAAAATCTAATTTACATTTGAAAAATTAATTTGCAAAGCCTATAAAATAGTGCTAACAAGCTGACAGTAAAAAGTTGAATCAGTACATTACAGTATAATTATGGGTCCAGTTATGCTTATATACTTCAATAGTAAAGTACCGTTAGCAGGCTTAAAGTGACAGTCTAGTCAAAATTAAACTTGCATGATTCAGATAGGGCATGCAATTTTAAACAACTTTCCAATTTACTTTTATCATCAAATTTGCTTTGCTTTCTTGCTATTCATTTTGGAAAGCTAAACCTAGGTGGGCTCATATGCAAATTTCTAAGATGTTGAACTGCCTCATGCATTTTGACAGTTTCTCACAGACACTGTGAGTTCATGTGTGTCATATAGATAACATTGTGCTCACTCCCGTGGAGTTATTTAAGAGTCTGCACTGATTGGCTAAAATGCATGTCTGTCAAAAGAACTGAGATAAGTGGGCAGTCTGCAGAGACTTAGATATAAGGTAATCATAAATGTAAAGAGTACATTAATATAACCGTGTTGGTTATGCAAAACTGGTGAATGGTTAATAAATAACAATTTTGGAGTAGACTGTCCCTTTAAACATACAGTTAATATTGTATCCTTTGGTTTGCACTCTTAAGGACCATTCATTACAGTAGACTTGCATAATCAACAAATGTATAATGAAAAGACAATGCAAAATATAATTTCAAGGCAATTTCAAATGTGAGCAGACTAGGTACTAAAAATATTTTGATCAGAATCTTGGGTTTAATGTTAAAGAGTTAAGAGCAGGGCTGGTGCTAGGATTTTTGGCCACACAGGCAAGGATACATTTTGCCACCCCAATTACATACCATCCTATTTCTAGTTAAAGGAATATGAAAACAAAATTTTTATATCATAATTCAGATAGTTCTCTTGGTATCTGTATTTGAAAAGCAGGAATGTAAGCTTAGGAGCCAGACCATTTTTAGTTCAGCACCTGGGTAGCGTTTGCTGATTGGTGGCTAAATTCAAATCAAACAGTGATAGTGCTGCATAGCAAATCAAACATTGGTAGTGCTGCATAGCAAATCAAACAGTTGTAGTGCTGCATAGCAAATCAAACAGTAGTAGTGCTGCATAGCAATCAATATAGCACTGTCACTTATCATGCAGTAATAAAACATTGCAGTGTCACCTACTATCCAGTGTCCTAATCATAACCCCAGAAGAGGCACTGACCATACTGGGTGCTAAATGCAGTACCTACACCACAGTCACCTTACATCATCATATAATGGACCTGCAGGGATAACCATGTCTCTGCTAGCAGCCTGAGCGTGTGAAAACTGTGCCAGCAACGCAGTACCCATGAAGTTGCTAGTGATGGTGCAGTGTTAGGCTTATTCACACAGACAGACACTAACACACAGAGACACACACATGCATAGACACATCTACAGACACACACATACACTAACACACAGTCATGCAAACATCCAATAATAGACATATACAGACACACACATACACTAACACACAGTCAAAGACACTAATACATGTATGCACATACACTAACACACAGTTACAGACACATAAACACACACATACACTAACACACAGTCACAGACACTAATACACATATACAGACACTAACACACAGTCACAGACACTAATACATATATAAAGACACACACATTCTAATACAAAAAAAGTGCTGCTGCACTGCAAATATTTAAATGACTAAATAAAGAGTATGTAGTAAGATAACGGACAGAGCCAGGCCAGCATTGCATACATGTAACCAATATGACTAGGTTTTCAGATGCAAGAGAAGCCACAAATCCCACAATACATTGTACATAACATGCCCCTAAATAACCCCAAATATTTAATGCATTTGGTCAATACCCTCTAAACATACAACGAGTAGGAGCTCTTTTAAAAGTTTCCTAGAGTAAAAAGATTTGAGATAGTGACACACACAGAAAAAGTATCTACATGTGTTTTATGGTACCAGCACTTCATTCGAGCACCCTGCAAGATCACTTTTATATATATATATATATATATATATATATATATATATATATATATATATATATAGATGATATTTACTACTAACAAACAGCCAGATTATGAGTTTTGAGCGCTATAGGGAAATTAACGACCGCAGCATTTTCGGCGGTATTTCACCTCCCTATAGCGCTGGTATTATGAGTTTAAAAAAAGCCGGTATTTGCGGGCGATATAGCTGCGTTGAGCTCCATACCGCACACAAATACCAGCGCTGCTTTGAGCTGCTGTTACGTGCTCGTGCACGATTTCCCCATAGACAACAATTGATGTCTACGGGGATTTTTTTTATTTTATGTTTAAACCTAACACCCTAACATAAACCCTGATTCTAAACACCCCTAATCTGCTGCCCCCAACATTGCCGCCACCTACATTACACTTATTAACCCCTAATCTGCAGTCCCCAACATCGCCGCCACCTACATTACAGTTATTAACCCCTAATCTGCTGCCCCCAAAATGGTCGCAGCCTAACTACACTTATTAACCCCTAATCTGCTGCCCCAATGTCGCTGCCACTATACTAAAGTTATTAACCCCTAAACCTAACCCTAAGTCTAACCCTAATGTAACCTTAAATCTAACACCCACTAACTTTAACATTATTAAAATAGTTCCAAATAAATATTACAATTAATACCTAAATTATTCCTATTTAAAACTAAATACTTACCTGTAAAATAAAACCTAAGCTAGCTACAATATAACTAAGAGTTATATTGTATCTAGCTTATGTTTTATTTTTATTTCACAGGTAAGTTTGTATTTATTTTAACTCGGTAGACTAGTTATTAAATAGTTATTAACTATTTACTAACTACCTAGTTAAAATAAATACAAATTTACCTGTAAAATAAAACCTAACCTGTTTTACAGTAAAACATAATATTACACTAAAATTAAATAAATTACATTAATCAAATACAATTAACTAAATTATAAAAAAAAATAAACACTAAATTACACAAAATAAAAAATAAATTATCAAATATTTAAACTAATTACTCCTAATCTAATAGCCCTATCAAAATAAAAAAGCCTCCCAAAATAATAAAACCCCTAGCCTAAACTAAACTGCCAATAGACCTTAAAAGGGCCTTTTGAGGGGCATTGCTCCAAAGATATCAGCTCTTTTACCTAGCAAATAAAAATACAAACATCCCCCCAACAGTAAAACCCACCACCCACACAACCAACCCCCCAAAAAAAATTCTATCTAAAAAACCTAATCTACCCATTGCCCTTAAAAGGGCATTTGGATGCGATTGCCCTTCAAAGGGCATTCAGCTCTTTTACATGCCCAAACCCTAAGCTAAAACTAAAACCCACCCAATAAACCCTTAATAAAACCGAACACTAACCCCCGAAGATCCACTTACAGTTTTGGAAGACCGGACATCCATCCTCATCCAGCCGGGGTTAATATGTTTATTATAGTGGCGGCTATATCCAGAGCGGCAGATTAGGGGTTAATAATTTTATTTTAGTGTTTGCGATGCGGGAGGGCCTCGGTTTAGGGATTAATAGGTACTTTATGGGTGTAAGTGTACTTTGTAGCACTTTAGTTATGAGATTAATGCACAACTCGTAATCTAACTAAAAGTATGTTCCTGCATTTCCCAAAAAACATAAGCTTTTACAAGGTTTTCACTTAAAATTGGATGCTATTATATGGTTTTCACAAGAAGTCAGAGATGTTTATGTTGTTTTCATGCAAAAATGCATAGCTTTGTTTACATGATTTTCACTCATAGCACTTATTTTTCTGTTGGCTACAATATACACCCATATACTTATAAGGTTTTTTTTTGGTTATTGCTTTTAAAAAAAATAAGCTGCAAAATATTTGTATGGATTGACCTATATGTATGATTGTTGTGGGGCCCAAAGCAGCTGCCTCTTGAGCCCGCGCTGCTCACAGTGGCTTCACTGGGGGGGGTGCAGACCGCACCAGGGTGACACGCTCCAGGGGTTAGCACCACTAGGCAGGAACTAACTCTACTCGAGTAAACCTCCTCCTGCCATGGTGTCACCCCACTTATTAAAACATTGTTGTGTTTCCCTTTGCGCAGGTTATGAGAGAGGTGGGGGGGGAAGGGCAATGAGCAGGCTGTAGGACCCCACACAGTGTTTGTGTGCCAGAGGAGAAGGACAGAGCTTTTCAGCTTAGACTGGCAGCTTAGTGAACAGGAAGCTGCTCTGTGTGGGGATCTTCAGCTACTCTTGAGCTGATTCCGGTACACCGGCAACAGGTGAGCCATCCTGTTGCTGCCATACATGCGCTTACAGTGACCTCTTCTTGCTTGTGTGTTTGGAGAGCAGGTGTATTTGTTATATTTAAGGAATTAAATATTTTATATTTCTGGCCCTTAATGTTTTAAGATTTGGTACTGCCCCGGGAATCCCGAATTTACCTGTCCCGGGAGTACCCGGTGCTGCACTACATGGATAAGGACCCAAGAAACATGAGACACCTGTAGATGCTTGGGGGTCCTACCCTGAGGAGGACCAGACTCTTCAGTTAGTTTCCCCTAAGCACCTAAAGGGTTAAGCACTATATGTTACGCATCTGATTGATTAAAGACCTGAAGTTTCACCCTTTGGTACCTACCTGAAGTTGCCTCCTTGGCACCTATGATGTTAGGGAATCGCAGCCCCCTCCCCTGGGCACATCAGGGATGAGGAAATAGAAATTGTTCCCCCCATGGCACCCAATTGGCACTGCAGTCTATGGGGCCAATTTAACAAAGTGCGAGCGGACATGATACAATGGAAACGGGGGGCATCAAGCTCCATTCGGAGCTTGATAATTCAGCCCCTATGTGTGTGTTTTTGTTTTTTGGGATGTTGGGGTGGGGAGACAAATTGCATGGGGGGGGCAATAAAATGTTTGCCGAGGATCCAATCAATATTAAAGACGGCCCTGCACATGTTTTAGCAAAAGATGCACAGACTAACACAAATGATGTTTGCTGTTTGTGGCTGATATAAACTATTCCTTGAAATAAAGAAAAGTTTAGAAAGAGCAGTTTATTTGTAAAGCACATAAAGATAAATTACAGCCACTAAACTTATACAGTATATGTTTAAAGGGATACTTAACCCCAATTTTTTCTTTCATGATTCAAATAGAGCAACAACTTTCTAATTTACTCCTATTATCAATTTTTCTTTGTTACCTTGCTATCTTTATTTAAAAAGCAGGAATATAAAGCTAAGGAGTCCGCCCATTTTTGGTTCAGACCTGGGTTTGCGCTTGCTGATTGGAGGTTAAATGTAGCCACAAATCAACAGGTACTATCCAGGGTGTGAACAATAATGGGAAGGCTGCTAAGCTTATATTCCTGCTTTTTTAAATAAAGATACCAAGAGAACAAAGAAAAAGTGGCAATAGGAGTAAATTCGAAAGTTGCTTAAAATTGCATGCTCTATCTGAATCATGAAAGAAAGAATTTGGGTTTAGTATCCCTTTAATCAATTACTTTTTAGATCTACATGTTTTTGCAATATCATCTATCAGTGGGTTTTTAAAATAGTCATGGTGGCGTCTGCAAATTGATGGTCTGCAAAAAATATTTATTTTTCCATTGATTTGCTGGAAAGTTTCTAATATTTTGATTTCCAGGCTAACATCTTTTCATGCTTGCTCAGCTTTTGATGTAGCATTCATTTTCATCCAGAGAATTGGGAATACATTAGAGTGCATCTCAATCATCTACATGCTACAAAAGAGTTTTTTTCTCTACAGGATTAGGTGACCTGGAGTACATAGCATGGAAAGGAATTTTAGTATAATATTTTATTTTACTGTACAAAATCCTGGCATAATGTTTTAGACTGATAGTTTTCTTAAAGGCTGACTAAGATAAAGAAATAAAGGTGTGCTCAATTCTACTTTGATTGACATGAGAACATGCCACTTCTAATTAATACTACTTAAAGGAATGTTAAACTCAAATTTTAATTTGTTTGATTTTGTGTAGTAAAATGAATATTCAAATGTGGGTTATTTCCCTGCATTTGGGATATCCAACAATGTTGTATTTTGTCACTGCCCCAAGAAGGCTGTTTTCTGTATAAACCCAGAGGCGGAACTACCATTGGTACAGCAGGTGCAGTGGCACCAAAGCTCAAGTGCTGGGGGGCCCATAGCAGCCAGTCTATATACAGGTATGTGTATGTGCAGAATGTGTACAAACCTAATTCAGGGGAGCATTTTATTAGTGCAGGCTGCAGGTCTATCTATCTATCTATCTATCTATCTATTTATCTAACATCTATCTATCCATTCATCCTCAAAATCATTACACATGTATGTTATAACTATTGCATGCTACTGAGTTACCTTTGGGGGTAAAAAAAAAAAAATTGCACCAGGGCCCTCTGTTGAGTAGGTCCGCTACTGCATTAACCCATTAACAACCAATTAGCCAAGACCCCTTTTATTACAACCTATAGTGACCAATACCATCATATATGCAATATAGTGAAAACACATTTCCCTCTTTTATCAGCAGATAATGATCTTATGGAGACAGCTATAGGGGGCTGCCGTTTTGCATACAGAAGAGGTATGACTATAGGTAATAGGGTAGCACCCACAAGTCTAAAAAAGAAGGATAAAGACACCAGCTCATATATATCAGTGAAATGAGTATACAGGTGCCATAACTCTACCTTCAAAGCATGTGAGTTATTACAAATTGGTGAGGGGTTCTCTAGTGCAGTCACAGGTGATGCTTTCACACATAAAATGTGTTATAATTTTCGGGTTACATATGTAAATTATTTGTTAACCTGCACTGAATGTAATGTACAGTACGTAGGAATGACCTCTAAAGAGAGCAGGTCACGGATCCGAGAAAACATATGCATCATCAAATCTGGCTCTCTCACTACACCCTTAATATTACATTTCAAGAACCAGCATAATAAAACTATGAAACACTAGTGATAGACCATTGTAGATCACATACCAGTATTGAATAGGGGTGGAGATAAAGATCTCTTACTGGCTAAACAAGAAGTACATTGGATCTTCAAGCTTAAAACCAGAAAACCTCTGAGACTAAATAGTGAATATAATCTTATTAATTTCTGGTACTAACAAATTATATAAGGAAATTGTTATAGATGAGATAAGGACATGGCATCAAGTAGAATGGATCCCATTACATACACATATACATATGAGCATATCATGGATCATGCCCTATACAAATCTGTGAAGATGTTTTAATATCTTGGGCTAAGATAAAACAATGGCTGCATAGATCAAAATGCATAGGTTTTCACATAAATACACATCAGAGTGGAGCAGACAGGGATTACCAGTTAATTATAACCTATACTCCTGTAAATGTTGTAGAGAGTGTCTATATGTATTTGTATATACACTTACTGCCATAGATTTATAGGGAGTTTATAGTATATGTGACTTATGGGTATGAAGGAATATTTACATCAATATTATTATTATTATTAGTTTGTTTGTTTTAGCACACACTCTCATAAATAGCTTTGACCCTAAGATGATAATAATTTAATCATAGTATCACACATAAGATCAAATGGTAGAAACTAACATAACTTTTTTTGGGTCACCTCAGATACAAAAAAACTTTTAAAATTGAATCATGCATGATTGTTATGATAGTTAGTTAGTTCACTTATGGAGTAATAGAGTTTCACCTTGACCGGATAGAGAATGAAATATGTCGTAATAGATGTTGCAATACAAGGTTACTATATAGCTTTAATTTATTTACATACTCAAGTGATGTAACTTTGCTTTTAACCAATTGCATCATTTGTTGGTTTTAAATGTAAGTGCATGTCTGAATCCAATCATGCTATGACTACGGCACTACAGCAGAAACGCGTCAGCTGATTGGTCAGACACGCTTGAGAACACTGCTGTAATGGTTTTACAAGACTTCCAATAAAAACATTTTACTAATGTAACCTCCTTCCGTTTCTACACTTTTTTACTTCTCTGCATTAACCCAAACTCTGATCCTAAAACACTCTCCACAGTGATTGCTTGATCAATGCAGGTGCTATTTTTTTTACAGAAAAAAAGGTAAGCTAAACATACTCAAGGCTTTTAAATGTGTTTTTTTTTCTGTACTGCAAAGCGACCCAAATTTTGCTAGCTAAAGCAATAGCTTTAAAACATGCATTATATATGCAGATATTTTGTAGGGTTCAATTGTTGATTTATTTTATACATATATACAAATATCTCAATGTCTCTTTAATAGCATAGTTCTTAACAAAATTAAAGTTCCATCTTTTTATAGAAATCTCCTGATTTTCACGAAAATGCTGTCTTAGGCACTAGTTACTCAACCTGAGGTACTTATACCCTTGGGTGTATTTGGGTCATAGGCACGGGTGCCATTAAGCGGACTCAGCTACAGCAAACAGTAAACCATAGATAGTGAAATGTGTGCTAACGTGCCCCAGGGAATGGTTCAGATAATTGAAAGAAATTAATGTGCCAGGTAATGTGTATCACTGTGAAAACATGCCATTATGAATTGTGTCATACAAAGTACCACTGTCAAATATCACTGTTCAAGTGTACTAGGTTAGTTAAATCTGCCAGATAAAGTGTGTCACAAAGAAGTGTATGAAATGATGTGTCAGACACAGAGAGGTCAATATGAGTAGCATTTTCCTTATTAAATTCGGAAATGTAAGATTATTTGCCCTGCTGTACATAAGAGTACATTTCTCCACACTAGTGTGTAATTCTAAAATGTATTTAGATCTATAGAATTTACAAAGAAGGGAAAGTGAACATTTAAATAATACCATGAAAAAAGGAAAATACGCCTGGCATCTGAATTTTGTTCTGGTTTGTATATCTTGAGCAAATGTGTCAAAATCTGTAATATGCCCGATTGCCTCAAATTCTTTGATTTAATAACATTTATGTTTTGTGGTTAAGGGCACTTAGAAATAAAATGTGTGCATGTACTGCTGAAAAGGTTGAGAAACACTGTCTTAGGCAATGATTCTTCCTTTCTGTGAACTAAGATGAATATTTCACATTTTATAGCTGGTTATAAACACTGTTTAAATGATTATACTTCTTCATTCTAAATGTTCTTTAAATTTGTTGTATGTGTTATATTTTCATTACTACTCAAGCACACATTATGAGCACTTGTGTTAACACAAGTGATAAATAATACAGAATAAGTCCTTTTTAAAAAAAAAGAAATAAATAACCTCACAGGTATACATAATTCATTAGGTTTATGTGAATGACAATTCTGAAAAAAGTCAATATAGCATAGAAATGTCTGTGGCTCATGCTATGAATTATATCATTCTGAAAGTAAGTAACTCAGTTGGAGAAATGTATTGAGCATCACCTGCATTGTGCAACCTAAATAAATTAAAGCCAAAATAACGATAACATATTTTATTGACAACTTTATATTTATATTGTGGGGAATGAGGTTATTAAGAAGGTATTGGTTATTTTTTCATTTTATATGCAAGTGCAATATAATGATCTAGATATGAATGAAAATACAAGCTTTCTATCAGTAAATCTCAGGTAGGGGTTGTTCTTCACTTATCTGATATTGTGTCAGGGTTAATTGGCAAAGTAGAATTGTAAATATATAGCTTCCTTCACATGTGTAAGATCTTAACAGGAAACAGTACAATTGCATCCGGTCCTATTTATTTATAAATTAAGATGATGCATTAATATGTCTTCAATGATTCTCAGCTGTTTCTCTTTCATATATTTATATATATACAGTATATATAGAAAATAAAGACAGCCGAGAATCATTGAAGACATATATGTATATATAAAATCAGTGGTATATATGGTGTCTGTGCTGCCCTAGGTACTAGGAAGCCTACTGTTTCTGAACCTGATCCTCCCCCAACAATTTTAGCTCATATTTGCTTCAGATATTTCTCACAGCAGGATGCCAGAGATGTATGAAGGAGTCATGCAACCCCTCTAGACAACCAGGGGGGGATAAGTCGTCTGTGGTAATATGAAATCAGTATAACAAAAATAAGGAAAGCATTGAGTGGGAAGGCTTCATGCCACCGAATTACCCCCTCCATTCCTGCTTCCCTAGATACAGGCCTAGTTTACACCGTTACATATAACTAAAAATGCGTTAGGCAGGAATAAAATTGACTAAATGTTATCAAGAAACTAATGACAAAACCATGTGTGCTGGTTTGATTTTATTTCTTTTAATTTTCATTACTACAGCTCTGCTTCATTCAGGTGTAGATTACGAGAACTCGTTAACTTAGCAAGAAGTAAGCTTTTTACTCTCATCAGGTAGCATGTATATTACAAGTTGGAAGTAAAAAGTTTTCTAATGATCGCTAACCCGACGCGCACAAAAAGTTGAACTTTGAATATCACAAATGTGTTAAAGTATTTTCCTAAAGACTTCAACTGAGCATGAAAAGTAGGAAAGAAACCTAGCACCCTACTCGTGCTCAAACCATATATATATATATACAGTATCTCACAAAAGTGAGTTCACCACTCACATTTTTGTAAATATTTTATTATATCTTTTCATGTGACAACACTGAAAAAATGATACTTTGCTGCAATGTAAAGTAGTGAGTGTACAGCCTAAGTGGAAATGTCCAAATTGGGCCTAATAAGCCATTTTCCCTCCCTGTTGTAATGTGACTCGTTAGTGTTACAAGGTCTCAGGTGTGAATGGGGAGCAGGTGTGTTAAATTTGGTGTTTTTCTTTCCAAGATATGGTGAGTGCACAGCTTGAGTAGTTACTGTTGTGAACCAATACCCAAGCTAGAGGACACGGATAAATAGGAGGGACAAGACAGGCAGTCCTAAACAGAAGGCACCACCGCTTGAAGAACCTTTCTCCCAAAAGAAGCCTCAGCCGAGGCAAAAATATCATATTTGAAAAATTAAAAAAAGGATGTAGAGAAGACCAAGTTACAGCCTTGCAATATTTGTTCAACAGAAGCTTCATTTTTAAAAGCCCAAGAAGTGGAAACAGCTCTTGCGGAATGAGCCGCAATTCTCTCAGGAGGTTGCTGTCCAGCAGTCTCATAAGCCAAATGAATTAAACTTTGTAACCAAAAAGAAAGAGTAGTAGCAGTAGCTTTCTGACCTTTAAGTTTCCCAGAGAAACAGACAAAGAGGGCAGAGGACTGGCGAATATCCTTAGTCGCCTGTAAGTAGAACGAACAACATTCAAATTGAGTAACAAACGTTCTTTGGAAGAAGAAGGATTAGGACACAGAGAGGGAACAACCATTTCCTGATTTATATTTCTACTAGAAACAACCGTAGGAAAAAAACCTAACTTAGTACGAAGAACCACCTTATCAGCATGAAAAATAAGATAAGGAGAATCACACTGCAGAGCTGAGATTTCCAAGATTCTTTGAAACAAAACCTTTCAAGATAACAACTTAATGTCTATGGAATGCAACGGCTCAAACGGAGCCAGCTGTAAAACTTTGAGAACAAGGTTAAGGCTCCAAGGAGGAAACACAGACTTAAAGAAAGGCCTGATTTTGACCAAGGCCTGACAAAACGTTTGCACATCTGGCATATCCACCAAACGTTTATCTAGTAAAACTGATTAAGCAGAAATCTGACCCTTCAGGGTATTGACTGACAAATCCTTTTCCAGGCCTTCCTGAAAAAAAGATAAAATTCTAGGAATTCTAATTCTACCCCAAGAGTAGCCCTTGGATTCACACCAATAAAGATATTTACTCCATATCTTATGGTAAATCTTTCTAGTAACAAGCTTGCAAGCCTCAATCATGTTCTCAATGAACAACTCAGAAAAACCACGCTTAGACAGAATTAAGTGTTCAATCTCCAAGCAGTCAGCTTCAGAGAAACGAGATTTGGATGAAGGAAGGAACCTTGAATCAGGAGGTCCTTCCTCAGAGGTAGTCTCCAAGGTGGGAGAGATGACATCTCCATTAGGTCTGCAAACCAGATCCTGCGAGGCCACTCAGGGGCTATTAGAATCACTGATGCCTTCTCCTGTTTGATAGGAGCAATGACTCATGGAGGGAGAGCAAACAGAGGAAACAGGTATGCCAACCTGAAAACCCAAGGAACCGCCAGAGCATCTATCAGAATTTCCTGTAGATCTCTTGACCTTGGAAGCTTGGCATTCTGATTGGATGCCATCCGATCTAACTCTGGCACCCCCCATTTGAGGACTAAGCTGGAGAACACCTCCGGATTGAGTTAGCACTCCCGGGATGAAAAGTCTGTCTGCTCAGAAAATCTGCTTCCCAGTTGTCTACTCCTGGAATGTGGATGGCAGATAGACAGCAGTTGTGGGTCTCTGCCCACTGAAGAATACGAGTAACCTCCTTCATGGCTTAAGTACTCCGAGTTCCTCCCTGGTGATTGATGTAAGCAACAAAAGTTATGTTGTCTGACTGGAACCTGATAAACTGGGCTGAGGACAAATGAGGCCAAGCCAATAAAGGATTTTAAATTGCCCTCAACTCCAAGATGTTGATGGGAAGAGCAGACTCGAGTCCAAAGGCTGGAATCCGTGGTCACGATTACACATGAAAGGTCTCCAAAAGCATGTGCCCTGAGACAGATGTTCCTGAGAAATCCATTATGGGAGAGAGTTCCTTGACAACTGATCGAACTCTATTTTCTAAGATAGATCCGCATGGTTGCCATTCCATTGTCTGAGCATGCACAACTGGAGAGCTCTCAAATGGAATTGAGCGAAAGAAATAATGTCCATAGAAGTCACCATCAGACCGATTACCTCCATACATTGAGCCACTAAAGGATAAGAAGTAGCCTGAAGAGAGAGGGAAGAGGAAATTATTTTGTTTTTCCTGACCTCTGTCAAAAAAAATTTCATCAATAGAGAATCTATTATGGTCTCTAAGAACATTACTCTTGTAGCAGGGGAAAGGGAGCTTTTTTCCAGATTCACATTCCATCCATGGGAATGAAGAAAAGACAACAATATCGCTGTGTGAGATTTTGCTTGTTAAAAAGATGGCGCCTGAACCAATATGTCATCCAGGTAGGGTGCCACAGTAATTCCACTAGAACGGATCACTGCCAAAAGAGCCCCCAGAACTTTTGAAAAAATTCTGGAAGCCGTGGCTAGACCAAATGGAAGGGCCACATACTGGAAATGTTTGTCCAGAAAGGCAAATCTCAGGAATCTGTGATGGTCCCTGTGAATAGGAACATGAAGATATGCATCCTTTAGGTCTATGGTTGTCATGAACTGACCCTTTTGTACTAAAGGAAGAATGGAACTTTGAGAAACTTGTTTAGACACTTCAAGCCTAGAATGGGACAGAAAGTTTCCTCTTTTTTGAGAACCACAAATAGGTTGGAGTAGAACCTGAGACCCTGTTCCTGCACTGGAATTATCACTCCAAGGGAGAAAAGATGTTGCATACATTGCAAGAACACCTCTCTCTTTATCTGGTCTGCAGATAATCTTGAGAGAAGGAATCTGCCTCTGGGAGGAAAAGTCTAAAGTTCTGGGACATCTCATATCTAGGCTTGAGAGAACTGAGAAAGTCTGCCCCCCACCTGATCCGATCCCGGATCGGGGGCAAACCCTTCATGCTGATTTGGAATCAGCTGCGGGCTTCTTCAATTGTTTCCCCTTGTTCCAAAACTGATTGGGTTTCCAAGAAGACTTGGATTGTTCCTGCTTGAAAGAAGAAAGGGACGGCTTTCCTCTGAAGTTACAAAAGGAACTAAAAAAAACTAAAATTACTCTGACATCCTTTAGGCCTATTCTTCTTATCTTGAGGTAGAAAAGACAATTTTCCACCCGTAATATCAGAGATAATTTCTGCCAAACCGGGTCTAAACAAGATTTTGCCCTTGTAAGGAATCACCAGAAGCTTGACTTTAGAGGAAACGTCCACAGACCAGGATTTCAACCATAACGGGCTAGAACAGTGAAACTAGAAGTTTTAGCTCCTAGTTTAACAACATGTAAAATGGCATCTGCAATAAAGGAATTGGCCAACTTAAGAGCTATAATCCTATCTTGAATTTCATCCAAGTAAGTCTCTACTTGAAGAAAATCAGACAAGGCGTAGAACCAATAAGATGCCGCACTCTAGCTTCTTGTCCATCAGATCCTTAAAAGGGCAGCTATCCTCAATAGGAATAGTGAATCTTTTAGCCAGAGTGGAAATGGCCCCTTCAACTTTGGGTACAGTATACCAAAGGTCTTTAATGGAGTCCTCGACAGGAAACATTTTCTTAAAAATGGGAGACGGGGAAAAAGACACCCCTGGTTTCTCCCATTCCTGTGAGATAATCTCCATTGCATGGTCCGGCACAGGAAAAACCTCTGAAGTGGAAAGTTCATCAAAGAAACTATTAAGTATACTAGATTTCTTAGGAGTGACCATGACAGGGGTATCTGAGTTATCGAAAGTATCTAAAACCTCCTTTAACAATACACAAAGGTGTTCAAGCTTAAATCTGAAGGATATCACCTCAGTCTCAGAAGAAGGAATTATACTGTCCGAATCTGATATTTCACCCTCAGAAAGTCCCAATGTATCTCCCTCATCAGACTTATGAGAAAGGGTTACTTGGGAAGCAGAACTGAGGACAGGCACCTTACTTTCTGAATTTCTAGATATCCTCTTGTGTTTTCCCTGTAATCTGGGAATGGAAGCTAATGCCGCAGATACCACTGAAGATACCTGGGAAGCAATTTTTGCTTTTAAATAAACTCCACTAGGAGTTATAGAGGAACCACAGGGCACTTTGGATGCCATTGAGGCTTTGGACGTAGCAGGAGAAAGCTGAGGTATTATTTTAACAGCATCATCCTGAGAGATATTAGGCTTAGGTTTTCTTGACACATGAAGAACAAAATTGCATAGGAGCTGCAATTTGTGCATCTAAACATAATAAGTATGAATTCATGAGAGCAGGCTCTTGCTCCATATTACACAAGTTGTGAAACAGTAAATATACTTGTACAGATAAGTTTAAAAGATTTTAATATTCAATTAAAATAAGCCAAGGAAAAAATACACTTTAAATTTTATCCCAAATTAGGATCGATCCCCAGCTAAAATTATATAAGAAAAGTTAAGAAAAAACATTTAATAAACACCAAATAAACTTCTAAAACACCCCTCAGTCAACACCACACCTCAATTACTGAGGTGCCTTACCGCTACCAATTAAGACTGGATCACCCAGAAATGGAAAAAAACTACTTTTTCCTCAGAAACATTATGAAGTAAAGCCGGTCATGTAATCGCAGCTGCCAAGCTCAAATTACTGCTGCGACACAGAGAGGCACTACTTTCTGGTACACTGAGTACCAGAAATAACTGTTTTTTCAAACCTGACAGTTTAAAATGTTTTATTTTAAAGCAAAGGGGAAAAGAATAAGTTGCTGAAATAGAAAATTCAGCCTTACTTTCAGTTTAAACTTGTATTGTTTTATCAAGTAAAAATGTGTCATAAAAAAGCCTAATAAAAACATTTTACCCTTTCTTTTTAAAAGAGTTTAAATGTTAGTCTCACACATACTACAGTGCCTGCTTCATTACCCAGTGTAACCCATACACCAGGATTATCTATGTCCCAATATAAAAGCAGTGTCTTTCAATTTGTTAAGTGCATGAACTCACTCCCCAACTGAAAGAAAAAAGCACTTACCTGCTCCGCTGTCCGGTATGCAGACAGTTATAAGGTATGAGAGGACACAGTTCCTCACAGAGACCTTTGAAAAAGAAAGAACAGAGTAGCCAACTTTGGCTTTCTAAACTAGGGCAGCAATTGTTAGGAAAACGCATTAAGTACATCTTTAAAGCCACCACTACCCGACTGCAAGGAATGACGTGGAATACGGCTATACCCCAAAACTTGCTTGTAGATGAAATCAAAATTTTTCTTCAGACACCTAAAGTTCACCTCCTCCATGCACCGAAGGCAAAGAGAATGACTGGTGGTTGTGGGTAAGGGATTGATACTTAGTAGTTTAACTGTGGTGCTCTTTGCCTCCTCCTGCTGGCCAGGAGTGATATTCCCAAAAGTAATTACTCAAGCCATAGATTCATCATATCTTAGGAAAGAAACAATGGTGGCCACACAAAATATTGACACTTTGGGCCCAATTTGGACATTTACCCTTAGGGGTGTACTCACTTTTGTTGCCAACGGTTTAGACATTAATGGCTGTGTGTTCAGTTATTTTGAGGGGACAGCAAATTTACACTGTTATACAGGCTGTACACGCACTACTTTACGTTGTAGCAAAGTGTCATTTCTTCAGTGTTGTCACATGAAAAGATATAATAAAATATTTACAAAAATGTGAGGGGTGTACTAACTTTTGTGAGATACTGTATATATACTCTCACAATCCTTCAATGTTGTAGTTACCAGGGTGCAAAAATATTATATAGAGAAATGAAGAAAAATGCACTCTCTGGTTTTATAAGCACAAAAAAACTTTACTGTGTGTAAATCCAGAAAGTGCCTTTTTCTTCATCTGTCTCTCTCTTTTATTCTCTCTTTCTCTCTCTCTCTCTCTCTCTCTATATATATATATATATATATATATATATATATATATATATATATACTATAATAGCGTTTGTAACGCATCAGTCGCCATCGTAGGTTGTGCGTGCAGCCAAATCCCTGCAGCGCAAGACAGCTTCAGGAAGCTCCAGTACTCTCAGCTGTTATGTCACAGCCGAGAGCTGGAGCTCCTGAAGTTTCAGGCATCTGCCGCATATGGAGCCAGATATGAGGGTAGATGCCTGATCGTTACAGACGGTTACACTGTATGTGTCACCGTTTGTAACAATCTTCTACTGGTGCTGGCGGGAGGTGTGGATGGGAGGTGGGTGGGCGGCTCAGCACCAGAGGGGGGGAGGGAGTGGGAGGCTACACTACAGAAATGAAAGGAACAGGGAGGGATGGGGCTACTACACTACAGAAAAGGGATTTGAGGGTGTGGGGGGGCTAAATGGTAATCCGGGAGGGGGTAGGTGGTGGGACCACTACACTACAGAAAAAGAATTAAAAAAGGGAGTTATAGCTGCCAGTACCTAAGATGGCGGCAATAGTTAGAGGGGGGCTTAGAGAGCTGTTTGAGGGGGGATCAGGGACAGAGGGATAGGGGGATAGGGACAGGGATAGAGGGATAGGGACAGAAGGATAGGGAGAGGGACAGGGACAGAGGGATAGGGACAGGGGCATATGGAAAGGGATAGGGACAGAGGGATAGGGGCAGGGACAGGATTAGGGATAGGGACAGAGGGATATGGAAGGGATAGAGGGATAGGGACATAGGGATAGGGACAAAGGGACAGGGATTAGAGGGACAGGGCCAGAGGGATAGGGACAGGGATAGAGGGACAGGGATAGAAGGACAGAGTGCTAGGGACAGAGGTATAGAGACAGAGGAATTAGGGACAGAGGGACAGAGACAGAGGGATAGGGACAGGGATATAAGTATAGAGGGACAGCGGGATAGAGGAATAGGGACAGAGGGATAGGGACAGGGATAGAGGGATAGGGACAGAGGAATAGGGATAGGGACAGAGGGATAGATGGATAGTTATGTTTCTTTCATTAAACAGTTTGCCCTTTGTACACGGGCTTCAACACTAGTATATATATATATATATATATATATATATATATATATATATATAAATACAATTATATATAGGTATAGATATATACAAATAGAGATAGGAATATCTATTTAAAATGTACTTAGAACATATTCCCCTAATAAATAAATACACAGTTAAACACTTTATTAAATATGAATATTGTATGTTTTTTCATGTTTTAAGCTACTTGACTGCAAGTGTATTTGTCTGTAAATACATATATGCACATATAAATACATATGTACACATATAAACACACACACATATATATAGTTTACATACCCTGGCAGAATCTATGATTTCTTGGCCATTTTTCAGAGAATATGAATGATAACACAAAAACTTTTCTTTCACTCATGGTTAGTGTTTGGCTGAAGCCATTTATTATCAATCAACTATGTTTACTCTTTTTAAATCATAATGACAACAGAAACTACCCAAATGACCCTGATCAAAAGTTTACATACCCTGGTAATTTTGGCCTGATAACATGCACACAAGTTGACACAAAGGGGTTTGAATGGCTATTAAAGGTAACTATCCTCACATGTAATCTGTTGTAATTAGTGTGTGTGTATAAAAGGTCAATGAGTTTCTGGACTCCTGACAGACCCTTGCATCTTTTATCCAGTGCTGCACTGATGTTTCTGGATTCTGAGTCATGGGGAAAGAAAAATAATTGTCAAAGGATCTGTGGGAAAAAGGTAGTTGAACTGTATAAAACAGGAAAGGGATATAAAAAGATATCCAAGGAATTAAGAATGCAAATCAGCAGTGTTCACACTCTAATCAATAAGTGGAAAATGAGGTGTTCTGTTTAATAACATACTGCATTCATCTTGCCATCAATTATGACCAAATTTCCTGTGCCTTTGTAGCTCACACATCCCCAAAACTTTAGCGATCCACCTCCCAGTAGGAATGGTGTACCTTTCATCATAGGCCTTGTTGACTCTTTTCCAAATGTAGCGTTTATGGTTGTGGCCATAAAGCTCAATTTTGGTCTCATCACTCCAAATGACTTTGTGCCAGAAGGTTTGAGGCTTGTCTCTGTGCTGTTTGGCGTATTGTAAGTGGGATACTTATTGTGCATCTTGAAACAGCCACACCACATTTCCTGTATTTCACTTGAAGTTATTTGCGGGTTTGTCTTTGCATCCTGAACAATTTTCCTGGCAGTTGTGGCTGAAATTTTAATTGGTCTACCTGACCGTGGTTTGGTTTCAACAGAACCCCTCATTTTCCACTTCTTGATTAGAGTGTGAACACTGCTGATTTGCATTCTCAATTCCTTGGATATCTTTTTATATCCCTTTCCTGATTTATATAGTTCAACTACCTTTTCCCACAGATCCTTTGACAATTATTTTGCTTTCCCCATGACTCAGAATCCAGAATCATCAGTGCAGCACTGGATGAAAGATGCAAGGGTCTGTCAGGAGTCCAGAAACTCATTGACCTTTTATACACACGCACTAATTACAAGCAAACAGATCACAGGTGAGGATGGTTACCTTTAATAGCCATTCAAACCTCTTTGTGTCAACTTGTGTGCATGTTATCAGGCCAAAATCACCAGGGTATGTAAACTTTTGATCAGGGTCATTTGGGTAGTTTCTGTTGTCATTATGATTTAAAAAGAGTAAACACAGTTGATTGATAATAAATGGCTTCAGCCAAACACTAACCATGAGTGAAAGAAAAGTTTTTGTGTTATCATTCATATTCTGTGAAAAATGGCCAAGAAATCATAAATTCTGCCAGGGTATGTAAACTTATACATATACATATTAAGACATATGTGTGTATGTATGTATCTCTATGTTAAAGCCCTTTGAATGTTTTTTCCCCTGAGACCTTATATCTTTGAGCCCTTATACCTTTTTTAAATAATTTTTGTGCCACTTTTTTGTCTCGCGTAACAGTTAACCTGAGCTCTGAAGTTGTGCATTAAATTCCATTGCGATCAAGCGAATGCATTTACTTTTAAGTTGTAATAAGAACTAGTTCTGACGCTTGCATAGAGCCCTTATCGCTTGCGCACAACAGTTAGTGCACCACTCAAAATCTAGGGACACTTTTTATAAAAGCTTTGTTATACATGGGATTAACAATAAAAAATATATTGTTTATTGTTCTGGTTTAATACTATACCAGGAGATAATTTATAAAAGTGAGGTACAAATAAAGAGAGTGCCAGCAGATCTGTTTGTATATACTTTGGGCTGTTTTATGGAAACATTTCCTATACTTTGGGCTGTTTCATGGAAACATTTCCTATGCTTTATTAAATACATTTTTAGATTTACATTAACTTATCTTAATGATCTCTTAAATCTCTGCAAACTCAAAACTCAAATCACCTGAGGTGTGAGGAATTTTGAGGTTCATATCTCTCACAATCACAAAACTCAAATCACCTGAGGTGTGAGGAATTTTGAGGTTCATATCTCTCACAATCACAAAACTCAAATCACCTGAGGTGTGAGGAATTTTGAGGTTCATTTCACACATTTAGATGGCTCATTTGTCTGCTTTTGATCAGTCTCCTAGCTAAGAAATCAAGCAGAACTCTCTTGTCCGTCTCTCTTAATTTGGCCCCCAGTATTTTCTAGAGTGTAGATTGGCACTACAGATTTGGACGTTCTATGAATATTTAATAACAATAATATAGCGTGTAAGACAGGTATCTGAAAGGGATTTGCAAATTTGGTATAAAGGAATGATAATTAAACATATTACATTTATATTATTGCCATTGTTTTTAAAGAATTTATTGTTTATAAAGCAAAGTGCTTGTATAACCTCAAAGTCAGTGGATAACAAAAATGCTTCAACTCCAAACAGACTGTTACATTTTGCTCTTAATAGTAAGAAAGACAGACAGAAATTTTTTCGTATTGTTAAATATAAAGAAATAGTAATTAATATATATATATTTTAAAATACTGTTAAAAATAAAGTATAATTACAAGTAAAAATATCTAAATTTTCAATACCCCTATATCATCTAATGGTCAAACATGCAATCCAATAATGTTTAAAGGGACAGTCTAGTCAAAATTATACTTTCATGATTCAGATAGGGGGGCCTAGTTATCAAGCCGTCAACCTCAAATACGCTGGAATTCCGCAGCGTATTTGTGGCGAGGCTGATACGCCTTAGTTATCAAAGGCTCGAGACCGGCAAAAGTAGAATTTTGTGACGTAAGCTTCGATCCGCCGGACTCAGTCCGACACAGATCGATTCTTACGTCACTCCAGATGTTCCGCACATTCTCACTACTTTTGCTAGTTATCAAAAAACTAGCAGGTACGCTCGGCACTTTTACGGCCCAGCGTACCTGGTTTTCAAACCGCCACCCCTGGAGGCGGCGGATCCCATAGGAATCAATGGGAGTCTGACCATAGCGAAAGTACAAGTTCGCTGCTGACAGACATCCCATTGATTTCTATAGGAGCTGTCTGCACCTAACACCCTAACATGTACCCCGAGTCTAAACACCACTAATCTGTCCCCCCTACACCGCCGCAACTAAATAAAGTTATTACCCCCTAAACCGCCGCTCCCGGAGCCCACCGCAAGCTACTCTATACATATTAACCCCTAAACCGCCGCTCCCGGAGCCCACCGCAACTATAATAAATGTATTAACCCCTAAACCGCCGCTCCCTGAACCCGCCGCAACCTATATTAAATGTATTAACCCCTATCCTGCCCCCCCTACACCGTCGCCACCTATAATAAATTTATTAACCCCTAATCTGCCCCCCTACACCGTCGCCACCTATAATAAATTTATTAACCCCTATCCTGCCCCCCACTACGCCGCCGCCGCCACTGTAATAAAATTATTAACCCCTAAACCTAAGTCTAACCCTAACCCTTACGCCCCCCTAACTTAAATATTAATTAAATAAATCTAAATAAATTAACTCTTATTAACTAAATGAATCCTATTTAAAACTAAATACTTACCTTTAAAATAAACCCTAATATAGCTACAATATAAATAATAATTATATTCTAGCTATCTTAGGATTTATTTTTATTTTACAGGTACCTTTCAATTTATTTTAACTAGGTACAATAGCTATTAAATAGTTATTAACTATTTAATAGCTTACCTAGCTAAAATAAACTGAAATTTACCTGTAAAATAAATCCTAACCTAAGTTACAATTACACCTAACACTACACTATACTTTAATAAATTATTACTATTTAAAAATAAATACTTACCTGTAAAATAAACACTAACAGCTAGATTTGGAGTTTTGTCGGTAACGACCCGAAA
The DNA here is from genome assembly GCF_027579735.1 of Bombina bombina. Lineage (NCBI taxonomy): Eukaryota > Metazoa > Chordata > Amphibia > Anura > Bombinatoridae > Bombina > Bombina bombina. The sequence continues at coordinate 655,633,722 of NC_069499.1, forward strand.
AACTAACGCCAGCTTTTTTCTGTCCGCAGCATAAAAATAACTCTGGTATTGAGAGTCCACATAAAGGCTGCGTTAGGCTCCAAAAAAGGAGCGTAGAGCATTTTTAACGCAGCTTCAACTCTCGATACCAGAGTTGCTTACGCAAGCGGCCAGCCTCAAAAACGTGCTCGTGCACGATTCTCCCATAGGAAACAATGGGGCTGTTGGAGCTGAAAAAAAACCTAACACCTGCAAAAAAGCCGCGTTAAGCTCCTAACGCAGCCCCATTGTTTGCTATGGGGAAACACTTCCTACGTCTGCACCTAACACTTTAACATGTACCCCGAGTCTAAACACCCCTAACCTTACACTTATTAACCCCTAATCTGCCGCCCCCGCTATCGCTGACCCCTGCATATTATTATTAACCCCTAATTTGCCGCTCCGTAAACCGCCGCTACTTACATTATCCTTATGTACCCCTAATCTGCTGCCCTAACATCGCCGACCCCTATATTATATTTATTAACCCCTAATCTGCCCCCCACAACGTCGCCTTGACCTGCCTACACTTATTAACCCCTAATCTGCCGACCGGACCTGAGCGCTACTATAATAAAGTTATTAACCCCTAATCCGCCTCACTAACCCTATAATAAATAGTATTAACCCCTAATCTGCCCTCCCTAACATCGCCGACACCTAACTTCAATTATTAACCCCTAATCTGCCGACCGGAGCTCACCGCTATTCTAATAAATGTATTAACCCCTAAAGCTAAGTCTAACACTAACACCCCCCTAAGTTAAATATAATTTAAATCTAACGAAATTAATTAACTCTTATTAAATAAATTATTCCTATTTAAAGCTAAATACTTACCTGTAAAATAAATCCTAATATAGCTACAATATAAATTATAATTATATTATAGCTATTTTAGGATTAATATTTATTTTACAGGTAACTTTGTATTTATTTTAACCAGGTACAATAGCTATTAAATAGTTAAGAACTATTTAATAGCTAAAAAAGTTAAAATAATTACAAATTTACCTGTAAAAGAAATCCTAACCTAAGTTACAATTAAACCTAACACTATACTATCAATAAATTAATTAAATAAACTACCTACAATTACCTACAATTAACCTAACACTACGCTATCAATAAATTAATTAAATACAATTCCTACAAACAAATACAATTAAATAAACTTGCTAACGTACAAAAAATAAAAAAGAACTAAGTTACAAAAAATAAAAAAATATTTACAAACATAAGAAAAATATTACAACAATTTTAAACTAATTACACCTACTCTAAGCCCCCTAATAAAATAACAAAGCCCCCCAAAATAAAAAAATGCCCTACCCTATTCTAAATAACTAAAGTTCAAAGCTCTTTTACCTTACCAGCCCTGAACAGGGCCCTTTGCGGGGCATGCCCCAAGAAGTTCAGCTCTTTTGCCTGTAAAAAAAAAATACAATACCCAAGCCCCCCAACATTACAACCCACCACCCACATACCCCTAATTTAACCCAAACCCCCCTTAAATAAACCTAACACTAAGCCCCTGAAGATCTTCCTACCTTGTCTTCACCTCACTGGGTTCAACTATCTGTCCAGAAGAGCTCCTCCGATGTCCTGATCCAAGCCCAAGCGGGGGGCTGAAGAGGTCCATGATCCGGCTGAAGTCTTCATCCAAGCGGGAGCTGAAGAGGTCCATGATCCGGATGAAGTCTTCTATCAACGGCATCTTCAATCTTCTTTCTTCCGGATCCATCTTGCAGACCTCCGATGCGGAACATCCTGCTGGCCCGACGGACTAACAACGAATGACGGTTCCTTTAAGGGACGTCATCCAAGATGGCGTCCCTCGAATTCCGATTGGCTGATAGGATTCTATCAGCCAATCGGAATTAAGGTAGGAAAATTCTGATTGGCTGATGGAATCAGCCAATCAGATTCAAGTTCAATCCGATTGGCTGATTCAATCAGCCAATCAGATTGAGCTCGCAATCTATTGGCTGTTCCGATCAGCCAATAGAATGCGAGCTCAATCTGATTGGCTGATTGGATCAGCCAATCGGATTGAACTTGATTCTGATTGGCTGATTCCATCAGCCAATCAGAATATTCCTACCTTAATTCCTGCTGGCCCGACGGACTGACGACGAATGACGGTTCCTTTAAGGGACGTCATCCAAGATGGCGTCCCTCGAATTCCGATTGGCTGATAGGATTCTATCAGCCAATCGGAATTAAGGTAGGAAAATTCTGATTGGCTGATGGAATCAGCCAATCAGATTCAAGTTCAATCCGATTGGCTGATTCAATCAGCCAATCAGATTGAGCTCGCAATCTATTGGCTGTTCCGATCAGCCAATAGAATGCGAGCTCAATCTGATTGGCTGATTGGATCAGTCAATCGGATTGAACTTGATTCTGATTGGCTGATTCCATCAGCCAATCAGAATATTCCTACCTTAATTCCTGCTGGCCCGACGGACTGACGACGAATGACGGTTCCTTTAAGGGACGTCATCCAAGATGGCGTCCCTCGAATTCCGATTGGCTGATAGGATTCTATCAGCCAATCGGAATTAAGGTAGGAAAATTCTGATTGGCTGATGGAATCAGCCAATCAGATTCAAGTTCAATCCGATTGGCTGATTCAATCAGCCAATCAGATTGAGCTCGCAATCTATTGGCTGTTCTGATCAGCCAATAGAATGCAAGCTCAATCTGATTGGCTGATTGGATCAGCCAATCGGATTGAACTTGATTCTGATTGGCTGATTCCATCAGCCAATCAGAATATTCCTACCTTAATTCCGATTGGCTGAATCCTATCAGCCAATCGGAATTCAAGGGACGCCATCTTGGATGACGTCCCTTAAAGGAACCGTCATTCGTCGTTAGTCCGTCGGGCCATCAGGATGTTCCGCGTCGGAGGTCTGCAAGATGGATCCGGAAGAAAGAAGATTGAAGATGCCGTTGATAGAAGACTTCATACGGATCATGGACCTCTTCAGCTCCTGCTTGGATGAAGACTTCAGCCGGATCATGGACCTCTTCAGCCCCCCGCTTGGGCTTGGATCAGGACATCGGAGGAGCTCTTCTGGACAGATCGTTGAACCCGGTGAGGTGAAGACAAGGTAGGAAGATCTTCAGGGGCTTAGTGTTAGGTTTATTTAAGGGGGGTTTGGGTTAGATTAGGGGTATGTGGGTGGTGGGTTGTAATGTTGGGGGGCTTGGGTATTGTATTTTTTTTTTACAGGCAAAAGAGCTGAACTTCTTGGGGCATGCCCGCAAAGGGCCCTGTTCAGGGCTGGTAAGGTAAAAGAGCTTTGAACTTTAGTTATTTAGAATAGGGTAGGGCATTTTTTTATTTTGGGGGGCTTTGTTATTTTATTAGGGGGCTTAGAGTAGGTGTAATTAGTTTAAAATTGTTGTAATATTTTTCTTATGTTTGTAAATATTTTTTTATTTTTTGTAACTTAGTTCTTTTTTATTTTTTGTACTTTAGCAAGTTTATTTAATTGTATTTATTTGTAGGAATTGTATTTAATTAATTTATTGATAGTGTAGTGTTAGGTTAATTGTAGGTAATTGTAGGTAGTTTATTTAATTAATTTATTGATAGTATAGTGTTAGGTTTAATTGTAACTTAGGTTAGGATTTCTTTTACAGGTAAATTTATAATTATTTTAACTATTTTAGCTATTAAATAGTTCTTAACTATTTAATAGCTATTGTACCTGGTTAAAATAAATACAAAGTTACCTGTAAAATAAATATTAATCCTAAAATAGCTATAATATAATTATAATTTATATTGTAGCTATATTAGGGTTTATTTTACAGGTAAGTATTTAGCTTTAAATAGGAATAATTTATTTAATAAGAGTTAATTTATTTCGTTAGATTTAAATTATATTTAACTTAGGGGGGTGTTAGTGTTAGGGTTAGACTTAGCTTTAGGGGTTAATACATTTATTAGAATAGCGGTGAGCTCCGGTCGGCAGATTAGGGGTTAATAATTGAATTTTGGTGTCGGCGATGTTAGGGAGGGCAGATTAGGGGTTAATACTATTTATTATAGGGTTAGTGAGGCGGATTAGGGGTTAATAACTTTATTATAGTAGCGCTCAGGTCCGGTCGGCAGATTAGGGGTTAATAAGTGTAGGCAGGTGGAGGCGACGTTGAGGGGGGCAGATTAGGGGTTAATAAATATAATATAGGGGTCGGCGGTGTTAGGGGCAGCAGATTAGGGGTACATAAGGATAACATAGGTGGCGGCGCTTTGCGGTCGTCAGATTAGGGGTTAATAAGTGTAGGTAGGTGGAGGCGACGTTGTGGGGGGCAGGTTAGGGGTTAATAAATATAATACAGGGGTCGGCGGTGTTGGGGCAGCAGATTAGGGGTACATAAGGATAACGTAGGTGGCGGTCGGCAGATTAGGGGTTAAAAAAATTATTCGAGTGTCGGCGATGTGGGGGGACCTCGGTTTAGGGGTACATAGGTAGTTTATGGGTGTTAGTGTACTTTAGAGCACAGTAGTTAAGAGCTTTATAAACCGGCGTTAGCCCAGAAAGCTCTTAACTACTGACTTTTTTCCTGCGGCTGGAGTTTTGTCGTTAGATGTCTAACGCTCACTTCAGAAACCACTCTAAATACCAGAGTTAGAAAGATCCCACTGAAAAGATAGGATACGCAATTTACGTAAGGGGATCTGCGGTATGGAAAAGTCGCCAAATACCGGCGGTAGCCTAAAACCAGCGTTAGGAGCCTCTAACGCTGGTTTTCAATGGTAACGCCAAACTCCAAATCTAGGTCTAAGATAGCTACAGTATAATTAATAATTATATTGTAGCTATCTTAGGATTTATATTTATTTTACAGGTAACTTTGTATTTATTTTAGCTAGTTAGAATAGTTATTAAATAGTTATTAACTATTTAATAACTACCTAGCTAAAAGAAATACAAAATTACCTGTAAAATAAATCCTAACCTAAGTTACAATTAAACCTAATACTACACTATCATTCAATTAATTAAAAAAACTACCTACAAATAACTACAATTAAATACAATTACATAAACTAACTAAAGTACAAAAAATAAAAAAAGCTAAGTTACAAAAAATAAAAAAAATAAGTTACAAACATGTTAAAAATATTACAACAATTTTAAGCTACTTACACCTAATCTAAGCCCCCTAATAAAATAACAACCCCCCCCCCCAAAATAAAAAAATGCCCTACCCTAGTAGAGGTGGTGCCTGGGGGCATATGTACATTAATTATAAATAAGTTACATAGAATAACCGACCTCAACATGGATAAGGTCCAGAAGGGGCACAGATGCATAGTATTCAGAGAAGAAACGATGCATCAGCTAAATATCAAAGCTATAGTACAACAAACTACATACGGAAAGGCAGAAATGTACTCATATAGAATTAAAGTATAGGATCTCCGTGGCAGGGGCATTGTGTCATTAATCTAATATAGCTTCAAATATATCTAAAGAATGGCTATGGCTAGTATACAGGTGAAGTCTCATCTCAGAAAAATCAGTAGCCCAATTTTACAAAAATAGTTCACAGGAGTACATAAGGAAGCATGTTTGTTATATAGCATTAAAATATGCAAGTATTGGTGGAGATCATGCAATGTGGCCAAAAGTGATTATATACAGTGATAAACTAACAATTGTCATTAGGCAGTATTAAGTTCTCCATAATGGTCAGCATTAGTAACAAACTCAGAACATTTATGGGCAGCAGTGGGAGCATGTCATGGAAGCATACATCTGTAATTAAGAAAATTGTGAAGTAAAGAGGTCTGCCACTTAGCTACCAGATATCTAAAAATTGAAATAAAAACTGGAAAAGTTAAGAAGGGTATGAACTAAGGTGCAGGAGGGCATAGCTCTCACCAAGAGCATGTAAATATACATAAACAGAGTCACTATAAGAGCCCTTAAATGTGAAATGAACGTAGTGAACATCAGGGGAATGCCCTCAACACACACAAAGCACCATGCTGAATAAGAACAGTGATAGTCAGCGGACCAGCGATCCTTTACTTGTTGAAAGTATGGGAGTGGCTTCTTTCTTGTGGCCACTTACGATAATGGGCATTTCCACGCCGCTTACCACTTCCTCACTGACAGAGGAAGTATCTTTTAGTGCAGGTTCGTCAGCATCTGAGTTCAGCCTATGTGAGGATTTTTGCAGCGATGCCCCATCTCAGTGCGCACGCTGAGCAGGCCCGCCAGCTGCGGTCTGGGCGTCATGTTGCCTCAGCTGTTCAGATGAGTATGGGGTAGGTTTATATCTGTTATTGCGGTTTGGTAAGTTATGTAGCTTTCTCAGCTTCCAAGTTAGCTTTGAGGGGAGGTTTCTAATTTTGTGCAGCTGTGTCACTAGTGATGTAGTTTTTGAAAACTGGGTCTACCGCTCTCACACCCCAGACCCCAGCTTCCATTAAGTTACTGTAACTCAGTTTGGTGACATCTGATATAGAGCATGCCTTTTCCCTCTGATCAATAGTGGTGAGAATTTTATTTGTAGCCTCCAGGTCTTCTCGTTGCAGACAAGTAATAGTAGCGTGGATATCCCCTCTGATACATAATCTGGGCAGACATGAAAGCAGTTTTCAACAAGCCGATGCAGCTTTGCAAAATGGTCTTCCAGTACTGAGGGCAATCAAGCCGCGTCTTGATCCAAAACCCTATATCTCAGATCAGGTCACCAACAGCCAGGCTTCTCCACTATTTTGAATAGGATATATCCAGTTCAGCTTCACATAAATTATTAGTTTTGGAGAGAGCTTAAGGAGCTGAAGCTCAGTCCGACCAGTAAGATGGCCGCCGTTCGGAAGTCTCCCCAGGGTATGCAATTTTAAGCAACTTTCGGAAGCTGCTATCTACCCCCGTAGTTTCAGGTTCCTCTGAAGAGGTGGTGGACAGCAAGCATGATCGGGTTGATTGACACCCCCTGCTAGTGGGTGAATGGCCGTGAATGTGCAGGGGGTGGAATTGCACAAGAATTTCACAAGAAAGGCTTGTGCAATGAAAAATGCAGACAGCTTATGCTGACGGCATTTATCGATGTGCAGTGGACATGATCCGCTACAGCCCCTCGGTATTCTTTGTTGAAAGCTAAACCTAGGCTCATATGCTAATTTCTTTTTTTTTTTTTTATTTCAAATCTTTATTAGAGTATGTCAAAGTTACAGCAATAAAAATTACAAAGTCTATGGCAGTATAGTAGAGTAACAATGATCATCAAAAACAACAACAATTGTGATACATGGTGGAAACATAAGCAGATATTAACAACCATTGTACAGCACGGTGTGTATTACAACCAAGGAAGTAGTATCCAATGAACAAGGATACGTTAATAAGTACAAGACTGCAGTAAAGATGTGTGTATGGCTGGATGCTGGAGAATGAAAGGAAAGAAAAGGAAAAAAAAAAAAAGGGGGGGGGGTTAATGAAGAGTCCAGCAAAACTTCAAGAATTTTCAATTTTCGAGACTATCTGATTTGTCTCCAGATTTCCCATGTCTGACAGTGCAAATTTATCTTATTATTAACGGTAAAGATAGGACTCTCCATACACTCGAGGTAGTTCATAGTCGTGGTAATATCACCCCAGGTGGGGAGTATGGACTGTTTCCATAGTCGAGCAATAGATAGTTTGGTTGCCATCAGTAGGTAGATGCTAAGCAAACCCTTGGGGGTGAGGGGAGACCCAATAGATAGATGAAAAAGTATGGTTTGTGGTTTAGTCCACAAAGTGGGATCAAGGTCAAAGCATTTACGAGAGAGCATACTCCAGAAGGGCTGCAATATAGGGCATCCCCACCACACATGGGACGGCGATCCCACCTCACTGCATCCTCTCCAGCACAGCGGGGAATTTATAGGAGATATTTTAAAGAGCCTCAGGGGAGTCAGGTGCCATTGGGGGCACACTTTAAGGTATAGCTCTAGCAAGGTGATGCAATGTAAAGCTTGTTTTGTAATTAGAGTGACCTTAGAACACTCTTCCAGGGTGGCATGAAAATGCAGGGCTCTTTCCTATGATACAATATAGGGCGATTTGTAGTAAATTGGAGGATTAAGCACATCTCGATAAGAGATTGACAGTGGCCTAGGAATTCTCTGTGCCGCGGTCCATCGCTGTTCCCAAATAGTGGGGGCACGTAGGGGGAAAACAGTGAACCCCCACGACTGGAGGAGACTCCTCAATCTCCAAAACTCGATTTGTAGCAGCTGGGAAGGCTGATATGTGGAGCATAAATTGGCAGGTGACATTAACTATCCATCTGGGAAAAGGTCATTTATGTTGGTGATGCCGTGCGAGTGCCACAGCAAAGGGTGTGAGTCTTTAAGGGCTCGAAGTAGGTCCGACAATGAATGAATCGGTGAGGGTTGGGGGGCAATTTCGGGGAGGGATCGGATTTTATCCCAGAAGTGTAATGCTGATAGGACTATATAGTTTTGGATGTTAAAAGAGGTTCGGTGTGTTTAGGAATCCATAGTAAGTCTGAAAGAACGAGCCAATCAGGGAGAGTTGCCTGCTCTAGCCTCCAACACTTACAATCCAAGGTATCGGAGTTCCACAGAAGAATATGTGCTATCCTGGATGCTTCATGATAGCACGCCAAGTTGGGGGCGTCAGCACCCCCACTTAGCAATGGCAGCTGTAAGATTTTTGAAGCCACTCGTGGGTGTTTGTATTTCCAAATTAATTTGTTGCAGAGCAACTGGATCTTTCCAATGAGAGATTTGGGTATGGGTATCGGCAGAGTTTGGAAAAGAGATTAATTTTAAAGGCTGCAACTCTACCTAACCAGGATATACTCGGGACTTTCCAGTGCTCCACACATTTTTGGAAAGAGTGGAGAAGAGGATAGAAGTTAGATTCGACCATGGTAGAGATATTCCAGGAGAGGAATACTCCCAGGTGCTTAATTCTCTGCCGTGACCAGTTAAACGAATATCGTCTTTTAAGGTCGGCATATTCGGTATCAGGAATGTTAATCACAAAGGCGTCCGTCTTATTTACATTTAGTTTGTAATAGCTGATTGTTCCAAAGGTATGTAGGAGGTCGAAAAGAGCGGGGAGGGAATGGGTAGGGTCATCCAGAAAGATGGTGAGGTCGTCCGCAAACAGCGCAGTTTTTTGAGGAACTCCAGCAATTGTTACCCCCCCCCCCCGATACTTGTGCTAGACCTAATTGCTTCTGCTAGGGGCTCCATAATTAAAGCAAATATCAGGGGGGACAAAGGGCACCCTTGCCTTGTCCCATTAGTAATCGGGAAAGAGGGGGACAGAAACCCCAAACCTCTGACTATCGCTGATGGGGAGGCGTATAAAGATTTGACACACGTGTAGTAATGTAGAGGGAATCCAAACTTTTTAAGGACTTCAAATAAGTAAAGCCAATTAACACAGTCAAATCCCTTTTCGGCATCAAGGGCTAAGGTGGTGCAGGGTATTTTCTCACATTTGGCTTCAAAGAAGATATTTAAAATGCGTCTGGTATTGTCGGGACCTTCTCTACCTGGGGTAAATCCCACCTGATCCCAGTCTATAAGAGAGGGGAGAACATGGTTTAACCGGGTAGCTAGAATCTTAGCAAAGAGTTTCGTGTCAATATTGAGTAAAGAGATGGGCCTAAAATTTGCGCATGTATTGGGGTCTTTGCCAGGTTTCAGTATTGCAACTATTGTTGCCCCAAGGAACTCAGGGGGAAGGGCTCCAGACTGTCTGGCAAGAGAAAACACACTGGTGAGTAGTGGAGTGATTAGGGAACCAAACTTTTTATAGAAGATGGCAGTATATCCATCTGGTCCTGGTGCCTTGTGGGACTTTAAAGATTCAATAGCTAGGGCTATTTCTCGTGGGTTAAATGGTGAGTCTAAGAAGTCTTTCTGGCCATCAGTCAGGGTTGGGAGAGAGAGCGGGTCCAGAAAATTTTTGATTATTGAAAAGGAAGGGGCAGGGGAGTCTTGGGAGCTTTCAAAGTTGTATAAGTCATAATAATATTTGGCAAATGCTTTACCAATGTCAGCTGGGAGTCTGACTACTCCATCAGGGGTCTTAATGTAGGGTATACGAGCATCTGCTGCTCGTTGTCTCATTTTATTGGCTAGGAGACGATCAGCCTTGTTCCCTTTAGAGTAGTACATTTGCTTAACTTTCTGCAGTTGCCACTGCATTATAACATTCTCTAGATTTGCGATTTGAGACTTGATGGACTCGATTTGAGCCAGTACGCCAGGGTCAAATGTAGACTTATGTTGGGAGACGAGGTTGCGAAGCTGGATATGGAGCTGTGCCAGAGTCTCTCCCTGGGTTTTCCTATTTTTGAATTGGAGTTTAATAAATATGCCTCGAATTTAGGCTTTAAGTGAGCCCCAAAGGCAATAGTCATCTACCAAAGTATTATCATTGATGATGAGGAATTGTTTAATTTCCTCCCCCACTGTAGTAACATTATTTTAATCGGTAAAAAGAGACTTGGGCAGCCTCCATGGGGGTCTAGGGGCCGCTGTTCGTATGGAATCTAAAAGGCATGGTTCACAGAAAATAAAATCAATACGTGAGTAGGAGTTGTGAACCGCAGAATAGCAGGAGTAATCCCTACAGGGGGGGTGCAAGGAGCAGATTATACTGTGCTAACAGTGTGTTGAACTGCCTAGAGGTCATGAGCAGGGAGGGGTCATATGCCCTGTGTTTAGGGGATTGTCTATCCAAAACAGTATCTGAAAGATTGTTAAAGCCTCCTGCAAGGAGTAAAGTACCTTACTTGTGATCGCTCAAGTAGCTCAGGAACTTTCTAAGAGACTTAACTTGGCCTGTATTAGGGCCATAATAAGATGCAAGGGTGTATGGTACTCCTTCCAATTTGCAGTTCAGCACAAGAAAGCGTCCCTGTGGGTCAGTGTAGATATCCAGTTTCTCGTACAATATACTTTTCTGGATTAAAATAGCAACCACTCTGGACCTACTCGTAAAGGATGTTGTTTCAACCACTGGGTATTGTTTGGATTTGAGTGGGATAGGAGAGCTATCTATCCAGTGGGTCTCCTGAAGGAATGCTATCTGGGATTTAGCATATTTAAGGTATTGTAAGAGCCTGCTACGTTTATTGGGGGTGATGAGGCCCCTGACATTGTGAGACGTGCACTTCAAAGCCATGTCGTTAGAGAATAAGGGGTTAAATGAGGCAGGAACCGATAGAAGGGGGGATGAAAAAGAGGTCAAAGAAGGGAACGAGGGGGGAAAAAAGTGTTAAAAAAAAGGGGGGGAGGTATCCTTCACCCAGCAGACTAAGAGGGTTGTTGTTAAGGGAGAACAAAAAAGGTGCAGTGCAGGCGGGGAGGAGGTAGGCTAAAAAATATTAAGTGAGGGTGCAAAGCACCAAATGTTAATAATATAGGAGAGGGCAAATCGCAAGTACGTGATGTAGGGAAGGGGGTAAAGGGATTGGCATAAGAAAGAAATAGAAATGCATTTTTCCTGCTTCCTGTGGGAGGAGCGCCGAGGTAGGAGTGCGCGCTCCAGCTCCTCAGTTTGCGGAGCAACTAACCAACTGATTCCCAACCACTGAACCCTATTGTTGGGGAAACGATATACCCTGCTTGGGGGAAGGAAAGTGGCATCAGGAAGCACACTAATTCCCTTTTTAGGCTGACCGGACTCAGCCGCAGCACAGAGCTGATGTGCTATAGACTCTGGGACTCACCGCGTTCAGTCACGACCCGCCGGCTATTACACGGTACCTGATAAGTGACCTACTACAGCCGAGTGCGGGACCATCACAGAATTTAAGCTGTCAGCGGTGTGCTCCGATCCGAGAGAGAGGTGTCCCAGCTGGGACAGGGAACCCGGTGCCATCGGTACATCGGCACTGTGGACAGTGTAAGCGGGAGAAAGCCTTGGAGGAAAGCGGCATAGATCTTACCTTCAAAGGGAAGGAACTTGTGTTGCAGAATCAGCAGCGTCCGGAACCCTCTTACCCCCCCTCCGTAAGCCGGCACAGACAGCAGACGTCATACTTGCGGGCCAGGTAGTTCGTGGAGAGTCGGCGCCTGGTCGCCTTGGAACGCCGTGGCCGCAAGGAATACACGTAGGCTGAGGCCCTCCTGAGAGAGTGAGATGCGCTAATGAACAGAAGCACAGCACAGATGCCGTGAAGACAGTGGGGGGTAAGTAAGTAACATTCCTTTATGGTTACAAACCGCTGATATGAATATTTCTGTTGACCCAGTGCTGAAGGTTTTTTGTTTCCCCCTAAACTGAAGGGACCCTCTGTGTAGTCAAAAGGTAACAAAGGTGCCACTGGAAAGTCCAATTAAAATATGCGGCACAGACTCATCGCCTGAAAAATAGAATTAAGTAGATAATACACGCAGCCCCCTGACCTATTGGAACTGTGTTTATTAAGAAACGTGCACTCCAACCCGGGGTTCAGAACTTTTGATCTCCAGATAGCATCCCCTCGAAAAAGTGACTAGTCTGCAAGCAGATCTTACAAGATAAGTGCAAACTTACCAGTTGTTAGCAGAACAGAGTGCAGACTTGGGACTGAACAGCTAACTTTACTGCTCTGGAGAACACTTTTCTCTTTTTCTTTCCATGCCAACTATTTCTAATATATGGCAAAAGGGAAAGTTTTGATAAGGGGTTTATAGCCCGGATCAGGATTTTGAGTACTATCTGTTCGTGATACCCCTGTAGGGTTTGTGTAAAACCTGTGAACTGGTTTATCTATTGGTGTATGATCTGAAATTATTTTTTTTTTTTTATTGTTTATTAATTTTTCATTTTATTACTCTCCCTTCTTCTTCTTTTTTTTTCTTTTTTGCATCCCGTTGTTATTCCCGTTTTCTGTTATTTTGTTTTTTGTTTTTTTGGATGTACATGTAAAGGATTAAGGTTCATATAAGGGCACGCTGAATAATCAACAAGACAAATATTGGTTAAATTGTATAAAGACCAATAGAGGTCACAAGAATTTTTACACGTCTATAGGTTCATCAGTCAATATAAGACAAACATTGTTGGTTCCCAACCAGGTGAAGTAATTCTAGACTTCTTCCTATTGTGTCCATATATTTTAAAGTACACAAGCCCACAAGTCTACAAATAAAAGAGGCATAGAAAGCCAGAAAGGTGGGTACACCAGTTTGAGGTGCACTCTAGAAACACGTTGTTTTCTTCCTTTTTCTCTCTTCTCCTGGTTTTCTGCCTGCAGCCTTTGTAGGTTCCTTTTCTGCCTTTTTCTGATGTATATAACTCTTAAATGCAAGAAGAGTAATGCATAACACGGCAATCACATATCTGTATGCACTATAAACGCACCGGCAAATTTAAACACATAGGCACCCACAAAAAATTGCAGAACAGATATATTAATTCTGTCTCTGCTTTGCCTTCTTTAGTTTTCTTTTTTTTTCTTTTTGTCCTTTTTGTTTTGTTGTGTGCTTTTTCATTTTTTTTTTTTTTTTTTTTTTTTTTTCTCTCTCTTCTCACTCTTTCCTGTTTTTCTCTAAAAATCTATAAGGCACTAGTACTGTATAGAAGACAAGCACAGACACATTAATTGGAATTTTATGACGTGTAAGGTAGTTGTTAGGTAACAATTTGGGGACCCACACAGGTTAAAACGTAAATAGCGTATGTGGGTTGGCACGCATTCAAAGAGGTGAAAGAAAAGTGTAAAGTAGCATTAAAACACAGAGGTGTTGTACAAAACGGACACAGAGCCAAGTAGCTGTGAAGGGGAAGGGGGAAGGAGGAACAAAGTCAGATTATTTCTATCCCTGATAAAAGTTTATATACTCTAAGTCACCTTTAGGAATAGGTCCTATCAGTCCTGATGGACAAATACATGACGAATACAAAAAATAAGTCCCCCGCCATGCCACCAAGGAAAGACAGGAAACAGAGGACAGGTCAAGAAGCTGGCATTGAGGTTAGCCTGGAAAGTCCCGCTGCAAATCAAGACACACAAATGACTATAAACCAACTAGCGGATCTTTTACTCCCACAATTTGATCTAGTAAAAAAGGATATTGCAGATTTATCACAAGAGATCAGACAGTTTTCAGTTAGAATGGTAGAAATAGAGTCGAGGGTCTCAGAAGCTGAAGATAAACTAAATATCCAAGACATAAAAATGAAGGAAAATACAGACAAAATTAAGGTACTTATGCTAAAGGTGGAAGATCTGGAGGACAGATCCCGCCGGAATAATGTCAGGGTAGTAGGACTCCCAGAGAGTAGAGAGTTCCAGGACCTTCTGAAATTTGCAGCAACCACACTACCCACGCTATTAGGGATCCAGGCAGATAGGGACACATTCCAGGTAGAACGAGCGCATAGGGTAGGAAGTGCTAGGACACACCCAGATGGAAACACACGCCCCAGGATGGTTTTAATTAGATACTTGAATTTTCAGGACAAAATTAGTATTATGCAACACTATAGGAAATTACAAACATTAACAATTGAAGGGAAAAGAGTCCTGTTATTTCAGGACTTCTCGGCCGAGACAGCCGCAAAGAGGAGGGTCATGGCTCCATTCTGCTCAGGGTTGATCAGGGCGGGGCTCAAAGCCGCACTGATTTATCCAGCCAAAATAACAGTGTTAACAATGGAAGGGAGAACTGTGTTAGACTCAGTAAAAGAAGCACAAGACTTTTGTCAAGAGAATAACATTGAAGTCTGAATGGGTATTCTCATTCTATAAGGTCATATAAAGCAATAAGAATGTATTTGAATCCCAAATGGTCTAGAAGGAAGCTGTATGTTGTAAGGTTATTAAAAGCAAGAAGTACGAACCAGAATTATAAAATATGCAATCTTATAATAGACTGTGGAAGGGGAGGGGGGGGGAGAATGGGCGGCCCCTCTCTTCTTTTTTTTTTTCGCTCCCCTTTTTTTTTTTTTTTTTTTTTTTTTCCCCTCTCTCTCTCTCTTTCTCTCCCTTTTTGCTCTTATTTTAGACTAAAATGGTAGAACCGCTAAAGATAGTGTCATGGAATGTGGGGGGCATAACCTCCCCCATTAAAAGGAAAAATGTTTTAAGAATGCTAAAGGGGGAGAAGGCGGACATTATTTTTTTGCAGGAACTGCATCTGAAGGATCATGAAATAGTAAAATTAAAAGCCAACTGGGTGGCAGATATTATAGCTACCTCATGTAACAAGCGCAAGTGTGGGGTGGCCATTATCATAAACAAAAAGGTTAACTATAAAATACTTCAAGAAGAGTGCGACCAGCAGGGTAGGTACATGATACTCCAGATGCGGATAGAGGACGTCTGCTGGACCTTTTGCAACATCTATGCCCCAAATAAACTGGAGAAAAACTTTTGGCAAAGGATCCAACAGAAAATAACACCACACTTAGAACAGAATCTGATAATAGCGGGAGATATGAATCTCACGTTGTTCCCTGAGATGGACAGGTCCAGAACTAGCAGCCGCCAAGCAAATAATAGAGAGGCCAAATTTTAGGAATTACATTAAGACATTAAAGCTGAATGATATCTGGCGACAGCAGCACCCGGATGAGCGGGTATATACATGCGAATCTAAAGCACACAGGAGCTTTTCTCGTATCGATCTATTTTTGATAAGTCAGCAAATAGCGAAGCTTGAAGTTGAAACCCAAATAGCAGAGATATTGTTATCCGATCATGCCATTATAAGTATGCGGGTCTGGCCAGACAAGAGGGTTAGAAGACCGGGGAATTCGTTTCATTTTCCTGCCTATATGTGTCATAATATTCAGTTCACTAATTGGTTAAAATTAAAATGGTCAGATTACTGTGATCTGAATAAAGAATTTATTAACAAAACTGAAACCTTTTGGGAGGCAGGGAAAGCGGTCATGCGCGAAGAAATTAAGGGATACATGGTTAAGTTAACACGCAAATTGAAAGCAAGAGAGTTACAACTGGCCAACCAGCTTAGGAATGCATACAACAGATACCTCCAATCACCGAATCAAGATAGATGGAGCAGATATATTACCGCTAAAAATGAAAGAGAGGATTTTTTCAGAGAGAAGTGGGCTGGGGAAGATCTTAAGTCGAGGTCCAAATTTCAAGGATACCAGGGGGTTTCAGCTAAACATTTGGTTAAAATAGTCAAGTTTAGACAAAAGAAAAACACCATAGTAACAATAAAAGATGGCAATAAGGTAATAACGCAGCCCGCAGAGATCAGGGACGCATTTTATAAGTATTTTCACAACATATACTCTAGTAGCGGAATAGATGAAAGCGCTAAGGCAAAATTTTGGGAAAAAATCGAACTACCCAAAATAACATCAGTAGATCTAGAACATATTAATTCGGCCATAACAGAGCTAGAAATAGATAAAGTAATACAAAGGACAAAAGCAGGAAAAGCAGCAGGCCCTGATGGTCTCCCGATCGAATTCTACAAAACTCTAGCAGCCAATATTGGCACCACTTTAAAGAATTTATATAACGATTATTTCCTATCACAAGCTTTAAAATCCCCATATTTCTCAGACTCAATCGTCACCCTGATATATAAGAAGGGTAAAAACCCAGAGGAGTTATCAGCCTACCGTCCAATCTCCCTGTTAAACCAGGACTATAAAATATTGATGGCAATTATTGCTGATAGATTGAAGAATGTTATAGGTAAACTGATACATACAGACCAGGCAGGTTTCATCCCGCATAGGAACTCGGTTCGGAACATGAGAAGAGTATTGACAGTGGTGGACCATTTTCACCAGATCGGCCAGCAGTGCAATAGGGAGTCTCATAATATTCTTAATAAAGATTTTGCGTTAATTACCATTGATGCTGAAAAAGCCTTTGATTCCATTGAATGGAATCATCTCATAACCTCTCTTGAAAACTTTGGGTTCTCGGGCCGGCTGGTCGATCTGGTGAGAATGGTTTACAGTAAACCAAGGTCACAGCTGCTAGTGAACGGGGAATTAACACAACACATTACTTTAGAGAAAGGAACTCGGCAGGGCTGCCCATTATCTCCTCTTTTATTTGATCTCGCTTTAGAACCCTTGGCAGCATACCTGCGGCAAGCTATACAACCAGTCAAGATTGGCAGGGAGACGTTACTCATTTCTCTATATGCGGACGACATACTTTTATTCCTGCAAGATACAGTTAACTCTATTCCATGTGTCCTGGAAATTATCACAGAGTATAGTACCTTCTCGGGGTATAAAATTAACCCTAAAAAATCAGAGCTATTATGGGTTAACAAAACAAGGCAAAGCTGTAACCATATCTTTAGAGAAGTGAAGGCCATTAACTACCTAGGAATTAAGATTACAAGGAACCCTAGGGAATGGTACCAACTAAATTTCAAGGAATTCTTTGATAATATTCAAATTAACTTTAATAAGTGGAACCTATTCTTTCTGTCTATATCGGCCAGATGTATGATTATCAAAACAATTATTTTCCCTAAAATCCTATTTTTGCTGCAAAACCTACCCCTCCTTGTTACAAGGAAAGATATATCTAGATACAATAAAGCTTGCTCCTCCTTTATTTGGGGGAAAAAGAGACCAAGAATTTCTATGGATAAAATGAGCAACTCCAAAATATATGCAGGGTTCGCCATCCCAAATATCAGACATTACAATTTAATTGCCCTGGCCAAATTTGGATTAGATTGGCTGACGAGATCAGAATATGTTACATACTACAATTTAGATGTGGAGCTGATCAGACCTTTCAGCCCGCTAGCCATGCTACATTGCCCATACAGGAAGCTGCCCCAGAACGTGGACGGAATGTTAACATTTGTTAATATTATTAGAGGGTGGCAGCAATACTGCTCTCTAGTGGGACAGGAATATCGGGTGTCTCCATATTTACCGATCATCGGTTGTGTGGATTTACCATCAGATCTCAACCAAAAAGTATTTTTTGATTGGAGGGAGAAAGGCCTAAGCTATTTTGCGCAGTTAAAAAATGATAGGGACGGCCAGACCTGTACCTTTCAGAGCCTCGTAGAACAATATCACCTCCCAAGCAATAATTTTTATGCATACCTACAGGTACGCCATTATATTGAAAGAGCCAACAGAGAAGTGGCAACTGATTGGGGATGGTCTCAAATAGCTCCGGGCCTAAAACTCTACCATGCAGGGAAACGGTCGATTGCCTGGTGGTATCAAAAAGTTCTGACAAATAAGGGTTTGGAACATATCAACCTGGCCAAAGAAAAATTTATTAAATATTTTGAAAGGCTACAAGGAGAAGATATATTAGAAAGTATTAAACTTGCGGCCGAGGCGACTTCAAGTATCAGTTGGAGAGAGTCACAGTGCAAAATCATAAACAATTTTTACTTGACTCCAGCTAGAATAGCAAAATGGACGGAGCCAAAGACAGGGAGCTGTTTTAAATGCACAAAGGCAGGGGCAGACCTTTTACACTGCATCTGGAGTTGCCCAAAAGTAAGGCAATACTGGGCTAAAGCTCAGTACTGGTTAAACTGTCATCTTCAGGGTAAAATAGAGCTACAGGCAGTACATATATTTTTTCTAAAAAAATCGGCCATTACGGGGGACAGACAGTTGGTCAATTTAGTTATACTGATAGCACGTAGTTTACTTTTCAAAAAATGGAGACAAAGAGAAACTCCCTGTTTGAGGGAAGTTACCAACATCATTAAAACACAGATGCTGGTAGAGAGGCAGAACCTCAAGGCTGATTCAGAAAAACAGTTTAAGAATTATTTTAAAAAATGGGGAAGCCTGATCAGCTCATGGTCACCAGAGCAGCAGGGTTATTTTCTAAAGCCTTTTCAGAACGCAGTACCATTTTTAAATCTGACGGTATCCGGCATATTGCCTAGGTCATGGCTAACAGAGAGGGTCTGCTGATTCAGGGTAATGTAAGCAGGGGGTGCATGGATCAGAAACTTTTTTTTTTTTTTTTTTTTTTTTTTCTCCTCTCTCTTTCCCCCCTCTTTCCCTGCCGCCCTTCTCCCCTTCCCCCGCAGCACTGCATTTTCTGGCAGTCGAGGTACATAGATTGATTGTTGGTTTTCTTTTTGTTCTTTTGTTCTTCTTTTTTAATCTATGTCAAAATCAAGTGTACGCAAAGTAGATTTTTTGCCTTTCCCTTTTGAAGGATTATTTCAAGTATGGAATAGGTGAAGTCAGAAAAACTGTCTTATCTCATGTTTTTGTATATATAGTCACTCCCGGCACGGGAGGAATCTAAGATAATTAGGACATAAGATATGTTTCGTCAATGTACATGTGTGTATAAACAAAGTTATATATTTTCTGAATCAAGTTTATTGTATAATACGATGAATCTCAATAAAAAAAAATTAAAAAAAAAAAAAAAAAAAAAAAAAAAAGAAATAGAAATGGGTGGCTGCAACTTGTCACCCGCTCAAATTGATATTGTGGTGTGGCCTGAGGCCAAACTGGGAGGATTATTCAGTGTTTTTTTAAAGGGAGGTATTGTGTTCAATTCCAAGGGGGCCGGGGTCTCTGCCTGGGGATCCGGGGGGGCATCACTACAGCGTCCAGAAGGGGCGGGACAAGAAGAGTTTATGAAAGAGGCATGTTCCGCAATAAAAGGAGTGTATATAAAGGTTGAAGTATTTGAGAGCAGAGGGATTATGAGCTTTGTAGGATGAGGTGTGAATAATTTCTAATGCATCATAAAAGTGATACACAACATGAGATTAAACATTCTGATTGAAACAAGAGAAATCCCTCAGTTGAGGAAACATAACACCTTATGTACAGTTTTTATACATAGAAGAGCGTGTACTAAAAAAAACTTAAAGGGACACTGAACCCAATTTTTTTCTTTTGTAATTCAGATAGAGCATGCACATTTAAGCAACTTTCTAATTTACTCCTATTATCAATTTTTCTTCATTCTCTTGCTTTCTTTATTTGAAAAAGAAGGCATCTAAGCTATTTTTTTGGTTCAGAACCATGGAAAGCACTTGTTTATTGGTGGGTGAATTTATCCACCAATCAGCAAGAACAACACAGTGTGTTCACCAAAAATGGTCCGGCATCTAAACATTCTTGCATTTCAAATAAAGATAACAAAAGAATGAAGATAATTTGATAATAGGAGTAAATTAGAAAGTTGCTTAAAATTGCATGCTCTATCTGAATCACAAAAGAAAAAATTTGGGTTCAGTGTCTCTTTAATTATTTAAACTCAACCATATAATTAACCAAACTTTATAACAATGACTGAGGTGCCTGTTTAGTTGTGAAAATATCCAGCAGGTTGTTAAGGAGCACAAAAAATGTGTGACTAGAGGATTAGCACATATGTACAGTTTTTATAAACAGAAGAGGGCGTACCAAAAACTTTGCTGTTTTTACTTAACCATATTATTAGCAAGATTTTCCTAAGGGATATATAAGGGGGAAATTAGGAGGGGGAACTTCCCCTCTGGGGGTTATGGCATACAGGGGTATAGTGCTAAAGAGAACTTATATTGGTTATCCCTAGTTGGTCTTGCAAAACATCAAATGAGTCCTCACAAAGGTGGGGCTCCGGTGTGTAACAAATATGTCATGTAACTAGGTTGCATAAGGGAATATAGAATATAGGTACATGGTGCTAAAGGCCGCTGGTCATGGTTGTCTAGGAGCACATAAATAATATGGAGGGAGTAAAATTAAGTAGACACCTATGTTTTGAAAAAGGTTACATATATATGGGCACTGATAAAGAATGGTGTGGGACATTGTGGTTCAAAACACAGAGTGAGACATAAAATAAACAGAAATAGCAGCATCCATACATATGACAATGCACATTAAATAAGCAACAATAATTTAGTATTTCAAAAAATGTGTGACCATAGGATTAGCACATATGTACAGTTTATATATACAGAAGAGGGCGTACTAAAAACTTAGTTGTTTTAACTCAATCATATTATTAGCATAATTTTCCTAAGGGATATATAAGGGGGAAATTAGGAAGGGGAACTTCCTCTCTGGGGGTTATGGCATACAGGCGTATAGTGCTAAAAAGAACTTATATTGGTTATCCCTAGTTGGTCTTGCAAAACATAAAATGAGTCCTCACAAAGGTGGGGCTCCGGTGTGTAACAAACATGTCAAGCAATTAGGCTGCATAAGGGAATATAGAATATAGGTATATGGTGTTAAAGGCCACTGATCATGGTGGTCTAGGGGCACATAAATTATATGGAGGGCCTAAAATTAAGTTGACACCTATGTTTTGAAAGGGGTTGCGTATATATGGGCACTGATGAAGCATGGTGTGGAACATTGTGGTTCAGAACACAAAGTGAGACATAAAATAAACAGAAATAGCAGCATCTATACATATGACAAGGCACATTAAATAAACAACAATAACCTAGTATTTAACATATACTTATTACACTCGGTTTACAGGTCAGCCAAGGGAGAATGAGAGTCCACAGGGGATCCCCATCCAAAGGGAGCAAGCCTCCTAGATTGAGGTTCTGGACACTGCATAAATGCCCAGGAGATCCCAGGGAGAGTCCCTAATAGGGACAGAACTTAGACATCTGGGGAACTAGGTCTTCTTTGAGGTAGAGTCGCCCATTCAGAGGCTGTGGTGTTGAGCTGGTGGGACTGTTGTCTTGAGCTTTGTGAGTCACTTGTATGGGTGCTGGTCATATTCCAAGCTTTGAGGAGTTTGAGTCCTTGAGTGACATTCTGGATTATGTGTGTCTGGTTGTCCTTGAAGATCAACCCCAGCGATATCTGATGTTCTTTCTTAGGGTTACTGTGACATCTGAAAAAGTTTTTCTCTGTTGTAAAGGCCGAGCAGACAAGTCCGGAAATATCTGGATATTTTGGTATTTCTCAGGGAGTGGAAGCTTTTGGAAATGTGTTCTTTGTATCCTTTCCTTAAATGTGAAATAATGCAGCCGCACAATGACATCTCAGGGCTGGCCCTCAGGGAGGCCTTTAGGCCTAAGTGAGCGGTGAGCTCGGTCTAGCAGATTTTCTGATTCTGAAGTGACTGGAGTTAAGTGCTGGAAAAGCTCTTTAAGATAGGACTGGAGATCTGATGAGGAAACAGACTCGGGCACACCTTGGATCCTAAGTTTGTTGCGCCAAGACCTGTCCTCGATATAAGCTATTTTGTCTTCAACAGAATCCAGGTATTCTGAGAGATGCTGGGTGTAGGTTAAGCTGTTAGACTGTTCTGTAGCTAGGTCCTCGTATTTGCTTTCGAGCACATCAATGCGCTCATTAGTGGAGGATATTTCTTTTTTAAGCTCAGCTGTAGATGCAGAATGTTTGGCAGCAAATGATGAGTGGTGGTCATCCAGCATAGTCTTCAGTGAGTCAAGAATAAAGGTGGGAGTCACTGTTTCTGAGGAGCCATGTTGCACATTCTTTAGGGCAGATAAAACAAGTTCAGCAGGCCCAGGCCCAGGAGAATCAGGGGGATCAACACAATATGAGGATCTGAGGGAGGAGGGCTGAAATGATCCATCACTGTCTTCTTGAGTGAGAATTGTGTCTTGTTTTTCCTCCTGTGTGACTGCGACATGTTTTTCACTAAGGCCGCTTTATATAGCGGACCAAGATGGAGCTTGGATATAAACAAAATCTTGTTCTCGTCAAACAGTGGTACTGAGATACACCCCAGATAAGGATTAATTCCCTTAGGTTAACAGGGCCACCCCAGAATTGCAGAGTAAATCAGTGAGCGCAGAGCGGGTTTTTTGCAGCCTTTAAAAGTATTTATTCCATTACGTGGGTATTGGGGTTATCTACTATAATGGTTAGGTAAGCAATTACTTAGGGGCTTAGAGTGAGAGGATATTCTACATAAGTCTAGGTGGCTATCTCAGCGCTGTCAATACATATATATGCGCTGTCACCATAAAACTGCAGGCCGTGGGTGGTTTGTCAGGCCCCAGTAAAGTGTGGCAAAGAGTCCCACTTAAAGCCGTTTAATATTCTTCTTAACTTCAATCTGTTATGTGCTGTTAGCTGAATCTTTTAACAGTAGGAGCCCCCTGTGAGTCACGCTGTTGGGTGCTTGTGAAGGCCTGTGAGATAAGTTACTCCACGTGGGAGCGAGGTGCGAGGTGTAGCTGCACTTTCAGAGTGAGTTGTCAATGTGTATACAGGTATACCTCACTTTACAGCGCTTCACTTTACAGCGATTTGCTAATACAGCGACTTTAAGGCGGTTTTCACTTTACAGCGGGGCTCCGGTCCCTAACCCGCTGTATGAGCGGGGTATACCTGTAGTTGTGCTTACCTAACTGTCAGTCAGCCCCTCTAGGTCTCCAGTGCAGCCTTCAATGTGATGCGTGCTTAATGGGCTCCAACACACCCGGTTCTGTTATTATAGGCAGGCGTGGGTGTTGCGGCCTAGCTGAGGGGAAGAACTGTTGAAAATGGCGCCGTACAGAAAGGCTCCACTATTTTTGAAAAGAGGGATGGCGTCTCAGTAATCCAAACTCGTGTGTCTGCCCGCCTGTCCTCCCTGGGCTAGCGATCCCGCTGTGGCTGCCCCATCTGGGAGTTTTCTTAGATAGGTCCCGGTCTCTAGCTGCAAGCTCCGGTATGATGGAGCGAGTATGCAGGAAAAGTTTCTGCGCCAAGATCAGCCGTCCAGACGAAGGAAGGTATGGACAAGTAGTAGGGGAAGAATTAGGGCAAAATTAGAGATTAAACATGGGTAATGGGAAGGCAGATGGGCAATATTGTAGATCTTTTCTTTAGGAGCTCTGCTAAAGTGCGACCGGTCTCTTCCCTAGTTGGCTCCGCCCCCCATAAACTCATTTCTAAGCCCTTGGAGGCTGCCTCTTACCTCAGTGCATTTTGACAGTTTTTCATAGCTAGACTGCGCTAATGTATGTGTTCCATATAGATACAATTGTGCTCACTCCTGTGGAGTTTTTTATGATTTAGAACGGATTGGCTAAAATGCAAGGCCTTCAAAAGAACTGAAATAAGGGGGCAGTCTGCAGAGTCTTAGCTATAAGGAAATTACAGAAGTAAAACGTGTATTAATATAACTGTTAGTTATGCAAAACTTGGGAATGGGTATTAAAGGGATTGTCTATATTTTTAAACAATAATAGTTCTGGAGTAGACTGACCCTTTAGCTAGATATTAAATAGATAGATAGATCGTTACTAGTACAGTTTATCAGTGAAAAAAATAATGTAACAATCAATATTTATTTTGCTTGTATTTATTTCAGAGGGTGCATTTATAACCCCCTATGTTTTATATACCTATAGTTTTGTATACAAAATAATATGCACTTTTTTTGGATTATGGCTAAAAAAGTTATCATAAAGGGACACTAATGGATGATAGTTTAAAACTATCAGAATAACACAAATTAACTTTAATGCACTTCAAAAACATTTACGTCCTATAAAGAATGAACAGTTATGTCTGGTTGAGCAGAATTTCTGTCAAGATCTCTCTTTTTTTAAGGTGTTGTAACTGTCATATACAGAGTCTGCAATGACAAAAAGTAGAAAGAACAAAGTCATTTTTACACACACAGATCAGGTTGAAATAAGATAAAAATCTAATAAAGTTGTTCCTTTTTTTGTGCCCACGTTGTATGTGCAGATGAATAAAATGCAATAATATATAAAACATGTTATTCTAAATATGAATAGAACATTTTGTCTCTTCCTCACAATAAAATGAAACTGCCCTCTGGCACTTGTGGTAGAAAGCAGTCTGCAGAACACTGTCCAACTCGTAAACAATTTACAAAAGTCCACTGTAATTCCCGCTTGCTTTGATTGTTCCTTGTTTCTATTAAAATCTCTTGTGATAAGAGCCCTTCGGTAATAGACATAGAATTAAATTCCACTTTCTGCATTTTAATTTAAAATAGCACTTGTCCTTTCAATCCACCTCTTAATGGTTTTTTTTTTTTTGGTTCTCTACCTGAAAGTGTCGTTTTTTTTGGTACAAAGCAAATATTCTTGAACATAAAAATCATGTAATATAATTATTTTGTGGAACTAATTAACATAAACTTGTCATCTCAAAACAATCTAGTTTATTTTAAGTCTTAAAAGAGATATCTCTGAATCTTCCTGCCCAATTATATTAACTTATGGCTCATTGTATTGATTCATTTCTCTCTCTGGACATTGTCACCATTCTATCAGAACCCGTTTTTTTCCCCTAGAAATAAAACTTTATTTATATTTAAACAATACACATTGTTGTGGAGTAAATTACAGAGTCGCACAGTACAAAATACTGGAACTTGTTACAATGGGGTCAATTTATCAAGTTCCGTATGGAGCTTGATGCCCCTTGTTTCTGGCGAAGCTTCAGGCTTGCCGGAAACAGAAGTTATGAAGCAGTGGTCTAAAGATCGCTGCTCCATAACTTGTCCGCCTGATCTGAGACGGCAGACAGGAATCAACCTGATCGAATATGATTGGGTTGATTGACACCCCCTGCTAGTGGCTGATTAGCAGCGAATCTGCAGGGGGCGGTATTGCACCAGCAGTTCACAAGAACTGCTGGTGCAGTGATGAATGCTGACAGCGTATGCTGTTGGCATTTATCGATGTGCAGCGGACATGATACGCTACATCGTATAATGTCTGTCCGCACTATAATAAATATACCCCAATGACTGGTATTTATTTAACAAGATATAATAAATGTCCAAATAACCTTTAGAAACTTTAGGTATTATTTAACCAATCCCTCCCTTCAATCTGCATCAGCAACCTTTAAATAATATTTTGGATTACACCACATTGGGTTAGATTCTTAGGCGTTTGTTTTGCTTTCTAGGGGTCTTGTTTTTCAGGTGAGATCATGTTCAAAATTATTTGAGCCAATCACCAGCAGTCATGGTTCTATGGGGGCACTTTGCACATTTAAATACATGTGTAGCACCCAGATAAACTACAAAAGGCCCTATATATCATGCTCACTACTAATTAGTTCCCCCAAATATTAAGTTCTAGAACCACCACTGATTGCCAGTGGGCATTTCCACTGTTTAAGTGATTTTGTGCAGCAAAAGTCTCATGAGTTTCCAAGATGGATATCAGGGTAAAATTCAGTTAGCCCTTCCCATGATCTATACAGTTTGAGGAATCAAATATGCTTGCTTTACATTAACTGCTACCAGGGGTGTAACTATAGGGGTCTCAGAGCTCTCAATTGAGACTGGGCCCATACCTCTAGGGACACATCAGGCCCTGCGATCAGTAGTGACATCACTATATGGTAGACTGGTGGGGCAGTGGACAACACCTACATCATTTCTGGCCTTACCGTATTATTTTACTGATTGCAATCAGAACAGGCGCTGTTGAATTGAGGGCCCCCCGCCACAGCATTTACCATGGGGCCCAGTAAGGTCTAGTTAGACTGCTGCATGCTATATAAGGGAAAGTCCTGCTCAGATAGAAAGATCAGATTATATGCTAAGGTTATTGATTTAATTTCATTAGTCTGTGCTGACCTATGTGGCCATGACACAAGTTATACTATAAATGCTGAGAGAAGAATGCCCTCCCTCAGAAACTGTACCCATCAAGCAGGATCTTCCAGAGCACACTTCTAATAATTGTTTTTGTTTTATAAGTAAATTAATCTGCCAAACAAAAAACACACGCAAAATGTTTCAATAAAATCTTATATGTAATTCATGAGGTAATAACTCTTTTGCTTCAGTATATATTACTCATCTCTAATTCAGCTCCAATATAATTTTCTTTATAGGACTGTAAAACCTGCAAGTGAAGTTAAAGAGACACGAAACACCATGACCAAGATTATAAGTGTAGTGCAAAATATTATTGTTATTGATTTCTCAAACCCAATTAATAGCGCTTCTATTTTTGCACTCATATTACAAGTAAAAAAATATTTTTTATTGTTTGAGCAATAGTCTAGGGTAACATCTGCATGCCGGAGAGTGTGGGTGTGCTAAATTTCTCACATAATAAACTTCTATAGGGGTGCACAGCAGAATTAATGTTGGATATTGTTTGTGTGCTATGCTATTAATAACAATGGTTTACTTCAGGTCCTAAAAAGAGTTACTTTTTAGATTAGTATTTTGGATTGCGCTTGAGCACAAGACTAAATTAACCACTTGCCATATGAGCACAATGAGTACCCTAATAGCGTTCTCTGACATATGAGATCACATAATTTTCTGCCTTGGGCACCACAAATAAGTTAGGAGAAAATGTATTGTATTATTGTTGCTATCTGTTAAAGCCAATTGGGGGCAGATATGTAGTAGGCTTGTGCAGTATGCAGTGTGTATTTCCAGTTCAGAATTAGAAAATTATTTTTGTTCAACGATTCCTGTCCTCTTTTAGTACGCTGAAATGAAACCAAGTGTAGCTACCAGTAGTCTAACTTATTATTATTAAGTACATCATGTTTGTAAGTAAGTGTGGCGTGTCTACAAGAATAAAGAAAAAGCACTACTTTCAAATGGCAGTGACAAATGATACACCAAACCCTTTCACTACAAAATTACGTTTAAGGAAACAAAATTATAGATTTTACTTGAAGAGCAGAAATATATATTTTGAATTGTGAAATCTATTTGCTTTGATTTCTTTATAAAAATGCTATTTGCTGGCGTTTTTGGATCAATATCTCACATTGCTTTCAGCAAAACAAAAATAAAAATATTTTTCAGATCATCTTTTCCCAGATTGTATCTTTGTCGGCCATGTCAAGTTCCTTCATAGCCCCTTCAGTTGTTTACAGCTGGTAGCTGCTTTTGATGCTTCGCCTGCTTTCCTTCAGTACAGACATAAGGGCCATTTCCGCAGATGAAAGATAAATCGACAAGGCAAAGTCTTTAGAAGGTTAGGAAACATACTGAAGAAGTTCAGGGCATATTATGAGATATTGTCAGCTTTACTGAGTGTGTGAACAGGCTAGTTTTGGAAACAATTGTATTGCGTTAAACCAAGTATTTTGGGGTGAAGCTGGATTTTCACAGAGCATGTAAAAGGGCAGTTTAACCCTCGCTTTTGAAAATTACAACTTTATATCTAACACAGAATTTAAAGAATCATTCACCACTATTGTTTAAGGCACATGCCTTGCACTCAAATAATTGTTTGACATCATAAAAAGGTACATTATTAAACATATAAGCATATATAGAAAGAACAGCCCGGGCGACGGCTGGAGTGGAGGGCAGTTTGACCCCTACTTTGCGGGAGCAATGGTAGGCTCCGATGTAGAGGTGGAGAAATAGGGGAGGGGATAAATATCCCTCCCAGGCTTGCAGCGTCATTGCAGAGTTACGAGCAGCGGAAGGAAGAAGGTTTTCAGCACTTACCTGTAGGACGAAGTTCAGCACTCACCTGATGGAGGCTCTCTTGTCGCAGCTGTTGGCGGTCGCCAGGCAGAACAGCGAGGAGTGGATCCGGGAGCGGCTGATCGGCAGTGTGGAGGCAGTTCCAAGCGGAGAAGCGGCGACGGACAGGACCAGAGGACGGCCAGCCAGGTGGTCGCGGCCACCAGAACGGCTCAGTCCTGATCTTCACGGCGCCAGGTCCCGGAGAGGTAGCGCAGGGCCTGGGCATCCAGCGGAGGTGAGCGGAAGATCGGATGGTGGGCGAGGACAGCAAGTTGGAACGGAGGCGGAGTCGCGGCCTACCACGGGGCCGGTTGCTGACGTCATGGTCGGGCGACGTCAGGAGGTACCGGGCGCCGGTCGCGGCAGGAGGAGGTCGCTGAGGAATAGGACGGGCGATATGGAAGCAGGTAAGTTGCGCTGAGCTATTGCAGATTAACCCCTTTACAGCTGGGCTATCGAAGATGGTTTCCCAAAAGGCGGGAAAGATGTGAAGGGAATGCGGGGAAGCATGGCTGAGGGGGGGGGGCGGTGGATGT
The DNA here is from genome assembly GCF_027579735.1 of Bombina bombina. NCBI lineage: Eukaryota > Metazoa > Chordata > Amphibia > Anura > Bombinatoridae > Bombina > Bombina bombina. The sequence continues at coordinate 655,662,650 of NC_069499.1, forward strand.
GAGCAGTTAAAGGGCTGTAAGGGGATTGGTAATTGGGAGGCCGCAATAAGGCAGTATAGGAGGGAGAAATAAGTCAGTGTGGGGGAGCCAGGGTATGGCCGCAAGCGTTAGTTAGGGCAGAAGGGGAGCCGGGATAAGGCTCAAGGGAGCAGTGGGTGTTAACGTTAGGGACTGATATGTTAAGTGAATAGGGAATCTGGATGAGGAGGATCCATTGGAGGGGACATCGGCTGGAGGAGGGACAGCTGGCCAGGTAGGGGGCATGGCTACCCTGGTGCAGCTTCTTCAATTGTTGTCTCCACAACGGAAAGGGGAGGGAGAGGGGCAAGGGGGGACAGTTCGAGGGGCAGGGGGGGAGTGAGGGGGGGACAGGGGTGATCTTACGATGTCTTCCTCAGAGTCCTTAGGTGTGGGAAGTAGGTGAGAGAGGGGCACTTCGCCTGTAGTGAGGGCTGCAGGGTCCGGCAGTCGCCGGAGGTCCAGATCACCTATACGGCAGCCTCAGGGCGGAGGCAAGCCGGATTCGCCGTCCCGAGCACGAGAAAGGAGCAGGTACGGCAGGGGGCGTTCTCCTGCCAGGCGGAGCGGAGTGCGTAGGAGGCTAGAAGTCAGCAGAAGCCGGGAGAGCCTAGGGAGAGAGCAGAGGACGGAACAAGTGTCGGGTCCCAGACAGGGGCTGGTGATGGTGCAGCAGCCTGCAGGTGAGGTGATGGCTGGGGGAGCACCAGGAGTGAATGCAGCGGGGAGTGGTGAGAGAGAGACGTTGGTGGCAGGTTTGAAGGGACTGTTGGCCGTGCTTGAGAAGCCTAGTGGGTCAGGGGTCCCAGTAGCATCGGCATGGGTGGCCCCAGGGACGGGGTTGTCAGGGGTAGCGCAAGCGGCGTCGCGAGTGGTGCAGCAGAGCAGCGGGGTCGCGGGGGGCAGCAGCGGTAGCAGTAGGGGAGGTGGTTAGGGTACCCGAAGGGGCGCTTTGGAGGCCATGCCTCAACGACTGAGTTGAGGGAGAAAATAGGGAAGAGGGAATTTGTGGAGATATTCTCCCTGTTGCCTCTGGAACATGTATTGGAAGTGAAGGAGGATGAGAAAGAGAAGGGTAAGAAAGAAGAGGAGGAGAGAAAGAAAAGGTGGAGAAATTTACCCAAGACTTTTGGGAATTGGTCCCGGGCCTTTTGCATATTGGCCAGTGTGTTCTGTGAGAAGTTCCCGGAACAAGGGGCATCTCTTTTTTGCTATTATGATGAGATAGCGGGGGCGTATAGAACCTATGGCGGTATGGCGTGGTGGAGGTACGATGAGGGGTTCCGTCAGCGGATGGCGGTTCGCCCAGAGATGCGTTGGGATGATAGCGACATGGGGATTTGGTTGGAGAGGATGACTCCACTACGGGGGAATCATTGCTTTCGGAGTTACGGGCAGGCCAGGGGTAGTGGGGGAACTGGTGTCGGATCTGGAACAGCCATACGCAAGGGGCTATGTTTCCAGTTTAACGAAGGACAGTGCAGGTTCGGTAGCTCCTGTAAATACAAGCATGAGTGCTCAGTATTTGGGGGAATGCGTTCTGGGGCAAAATGCTTCCGGAAGGGCAGAATTGGAACCAGGCCAGGGGAGATGGGTTCATCGGGCGTGGACGCCGGTGAATGTAAGAAAGATGGTCCCGTGGCTAGAGGTGTACGCACGTGAGCGGGGACATGCGGGGGATGCAGAGTTGCTCTTAACAGGATTTAGCTCAGGGTTTGTGATTCCGTTCAGGGAGCAGAAGGGGTCGGTTGTTGCAGGTAATTTGAAATCGGTAAGTGACTTTCCGGATGTGCTGAGGGAAAAGTTGGGGAAGGAGGTTCGACTTAGTCGAATGGCGGGCCCGTTCCGGGAGCCGCCACTTCCGAATTTAAGGGTATCCCCATTGGGGGTGGTGCCGAAAAAGACTCTGGGTCAGTTTAGAATGATACACCATTTATCCCACCCGAGGGGGATATCAGTGAATGATGGCATTGATCCTGAGCTGATATCGGTGAAGTATGCATCCTTTGATAAGGCGGTTGGGTTGGTGAGAGCGGCCGGGCAGGGGGCTCTGATGGCGAAGGCGGACATAGAATCAGCCTTCCGGTTGTTGCCGGTACACCCGATGTGCCATCACCTGTTGGGATGTAAGTTTGAGGGCCAATTTTATGTGGACCTCTGCCTCCCGATGGGCTGTTCTATCTCCTGTTCATATTTTGAAAGGTTCAGCTCATTCGTGGAGTGGGTGGTGAAGAAAAAGTCAGGGAAAGTCTCGATAGTGCACTTCTTGGATGACTTCCTGTTTGTGGGCCCGGCGGGTTCGGAGGTATGCGAGTGGCTGGTGGAATCCTTTGGGGAGGTCGCTCGGGAGTTCGGTATTCCCGTAGCAGCTGATAAATCGGAGGTTCCGACTTTGGTGCTGAGTTTTTTAGGAATCGAAGTGGATTCGATTAAGATGGAATGCAGGCTCCCGGAGGACAAAGTCCGTGATCTGCGGGAGGTAATTAACAGGGTTCTGAGCTGCAAAAAAGTTTTGCTTAGGGAAGTACAATCGCTATTGGGGAAGTTGAACTTCGCAGGGCGTATCATTCCCATTGAGCAAGTTTTCTGTCGCCAGTTGTCCCTGGCGACGGTTGGTTTGACCAATCCAACTTTCCATATCCATTTGTCGGTAGATGTGAAGGAGGATTTGAGGATCTGGAAAATCTTTTTGGAAGATTTTAATGGGAACTTACTGATTCAGGAGCACGGGTGGTCGGACGACCAATTGTGTTTATTTACTGATGCGTCGGGTGCCCACGGTTTTGGGGCATTTTTGAATGGTAAGTGGTGCGCCGGGGCTTGGCCGCAGGTGTGGGCAGACTGGGGACTGACCAAGAATTTGACATTTTTGGAGCTGTTCCCGGTCGTGGTAGCCCTAAGAATTTGGCCGGAGGAGCTTAGGAATAAGAGAGTCTGTTTTCATTCTGACAACCTGGGTGTGGTTTGGGCTATTAATCACCTGACGGCTAATTCCCCGGCAGTGATTCGTTTACTTTGGGCATTTGTGTTGGAATTCTTGCGATGCAATGTTTCATGGAGAGCGGTGCATGTCCCAGGGCGCTTTAATGTAATTGCTGACTCTTTATCCCGGTTTCAGTGGGATCGGTTCCGAGAGGCGGCCCCGGGGGCGGACGTGGAGGGCATGGAATGCCCGGAGGATCTGTGGCAGCTTGGCTGCCAGGAACATTAAATCTGGTACAGGGGGCCCCTACCACATGGAGGGCTTACGTCCGAGTGTGGAAGATGTGGCGGGATAGGGTTGAGCTGGAGGACCATCAAGAAGGTGCTGTGGAGTGGATGAGGATTTTGGTGGAATGGATAGGGTGTTGGGGGAGAGGGCGGCTTTGGTCTTTCTGTTTCAAGTTTTGGGGTGTGTAGACATAACTAAGAAATTTGTGGTGCGGATGGTGGTCAGGGGTTTGTGTAGGATAAGGGCATGGGCTGACGGATGGCGGCCGTTGACGTTTGCTGTCCTTGAAGGGGTGGTTGAGAAGTTGGGAGTTATCTGTTTCTCGCGTTATGAGGAACTGTTGTTTAGAGCGGCCTGTGTGCTGGCCTTTTTTGGAGCCTTTAGGGTGTCGGAATTGATGGGTATGAACAGGCGGGATCGGCAAGGCCTGGGAAGGCAAGAGGTGGTGTTGAAGGAAGAATCAGTGGAGATATGGGTGAGGAGGTCCAAGACGGATCAGGAAGGGAAAGGGGTGATTGTAGTGTTGCGAGGGATCGGGGGCCGGTGTTGCCCAGTGGGAGTGGTAAAGGAATTTTTGGAGGTGTCAGGTCATATGTCGGGACCATTGTTAGTGCATGCGGATGGTACCCCCTTATCCAGGTTTCAATTTGTGGCGTTGTTGAGGAAGGCATTGGGGGCAATGGGTTTGAGAGGGGAGGATTTTGGGTCTCATTCGTTTCGGATTGGGGCGGCGACTGAAGCTGCGAATCTGGGGCTGGACACGGGGGTGATCAGAAAGATTGGCAGATGGAGGTCTGAAAGGTTCCGGGGGTACGTGAGACAGGGGTTGGTGGTGCAGCCTGGGAGTTGTTGATCAGTAGCTATTTTATTTGCTTGACAGGATCGGCGGAGTGCTGGATCTTGGGACACTCATATGTTTTTTGGGCGAGGAAGGCGGCTGCTGTCAAAGTGAATGGGTTGCAGTTGGGTTTTTCAAAGGAGCAGGTGCATTTAAGGTGGTTTGGGATAAGAGGGATGAAGTGGGCTCAGGTGATTGGGAAGGTTACGGAGTTGGCCAAGATGTTTAATCCTCCCAGAATATTGGTCATTCATGTGGGGGGAAATGACTTGGGGTACATGTCACAGAAGGACTTATTATGGGGAATGAAGAATGGGCTTGATAGGTTACTGGAGTTGTTCCCGGGTCTGACGTTGGTGTGGTCTGAGATAGAGAGCAGACTAGAATGGTGTTCTACCTGGGATTTGAAGAAATTGGAGTTATCTAGAAGAAAGGTGAATAGGACAATGAGTGGGTACGTCAGACGACTGGGTGGTGTGGGTCTCAGGCATGTGGAATTTGAGGGTGAATTGGGTAGGTGTTTCTACCTGAAGGATGGTGTCCATTTGAATGAAGTAGGGTTACATCTATTTAATTTCACCATTAAAGAGGGGATAGAAAAGGCCTTAGCTATGTGTGGCGGTACTCGCTGAAGGCGAGTGGTGGCGGGGTGCTTGCTGTGGTCTGTTGAGGCTTACGCCTGATGGATAATGGCTAGTACTTCTGTCTGTTACAGAAAGGGAAAAGTGATGGTTGACGCCCTGCCCTGAAAGGGATGGGGGCTTATAGAGAACAGGAGCAAGCATTGGGGAAACTGTTAAGATATGAAAGGTTGATAATGTTGATATAAAGTTTAACTTGTTGTTTATTGGTTAATAAACAAGCTGCTGCCTTTTCTTTCCCATAACTGGTAGTTGTGTCATTATTTGAGGTGGGTTGGAGCGAACTCAAAAATGGGGGGTCAAGAACAGCCCGGGCGACGGCTGGAGTGGAGGGCTGGAGTGGAGGGCAGTTTGACCCCTACTTTGCGGGAGCAATGGTAGTCTCCACTGTAGAGGTGGAGAAAGAGGGGAGGGGATAAATATCCCTCCCAGGCATGCAGCGTCATTGCAGAGTTACGAGCAGCAGAAGGAAGAAGGTTTCCCGCCCTCCCTCCCTATAATAGGGTGATGAAGATGGTGTATGTCGCAGCTATGGCGGGGTGCTTGCTGTGGTCTGTTGAGGCTTATGCCTGATGGATAATGGCTAGTACTTCTGTCGGTAACAGAAAGGGAAAAGTGATGGTTGACGCCCCGCCCTGAAAGGGGTGGGGGCTTATAGAGAACAGGAGCAAGCATTGGGGAAACTGTTAAGATATGAAAGGTTGATAATGTTGATATAAAGTTTAACTTGTTGTTTATTGGTTAATAAACAAGCTGCAGCCTTTTCTTTCCCATAACTGGTAGTTGTGTCATTATTTGAGGTGGGTTGGAGTGAACTCAAAAATGGGGGGTCAACAATTATCATTCATGTTGGATTTAACCATTTAGGCTAAGTTATGACTCTTTAGTAGATGTGGGTCAAAAGTTGGCACAAGGAGTAATTTAAAGGGAAATTCCAGCCACAATTTGAACCCACATGGATACATTTCAATTGTGAATAGAAGCATTTTTGGAATATACATGTATTAGCAAAAAATGCTTCTTACATAAGCTATAGCTGTTTCAAAAGTATATTTCAGCATGCACTGTGCACCAGCATTTTAAACACAACAATTGCTCAGAGAGCCTAAGGTGCTTGTGCCATCTGGTAATAATTTAATTTGTTAATTGCTGGCATGATAAAAGCCCCACTGGTACTCTAAGCAGCTGCAGTATTTGATATGCTGGTGTAATGAAAATATCTAGCTATGCTTCACATGCACGTGCAGAGAAAAATGCTAACACTAAAACAGTGATAACGTTTGCTAGAAGTATTTTTGCCAATACATGTATATTGCAAATTTGTTTCTATTCAAAGAAGTAATTAATCTATGTGCAATAACATTTTGACAGGAATGTCCCTTTAAAGGGACAGTCAAGTCCAAAAAAACTTTTATGATTTAAATAGGGAATTCAATTTTAAACATCTTTCCAATTTACTTTTATCACCAATGTTGCGTTGTTCTCTTGGTATTGTTAGTTGAAAGCTAAACCTAGGAGGTTCATATGCTAATTTCTTAGACCTTGAAGTCTAACGTGAAGTTATCCTTTTCTTTAGATAAATCTTTTCTTTAGATAAATCGCGTGTCAGAGGGGACAGGTTCCTACACAATACAAAGTCACTTGGAAACTGGGGGGAACTGACAGAAAGAGGTCTGGCAGAAGCAAAGCCACAACTGAGAGTTAAAAGCTTGCATGATAGGCATCTCACAGTACAACAGCTTCAATGATAACTTAACCCTGGTCAGATTATGCAAGTCTCACTTTAAACTTGAAGAGAAGACTTTGAGCTTCAGGTTTGACATGGTGAGTGGCAGTAACTAAGCCATTGCTAAGATAAGCAAAATAAGAAAAAGAGGATTCCCTGGGACACGAAGCACTGTCAGTGGACTCCTGATGATACAGACATCCCAACTCTCCCTGAAGTTCAGGGAGTCTCCCTCATTGTAATAGCGGCTCCCTGACACCCGCAAATGAAATGCAATCTCCCTGAAATTAAAAATACCAACGCTGCCCAAATTCGAAAACAGTGTTTCTTTAAGGATGCAGTTACGTCATCAAGCAGGAAGGCATTGTCACAGCAAGTCTGTCTACCTTCAATGTATTGCATGTCTGCCACCCTCCCTCCTGCTGATTGGAGGCGGTGATAAGGCTCTTGGGGGAGGAGGAGAATCAGCAGCAGGCAACATCGGCTTCAGCATAGACTGAGTGAGAACTGAGAAAGAGGGCAAAGAGAGTGCGCCCCTGTGAGGGAGGAGATAGACACCCCTGCTGCCAGGTCCTTATCAAACTGACTGTACTGTGAATACAAAACATAATTACAAATAGCCTCTCAAACTCAAAATCACACATGCTCCCAGACACAAAATCAGAAAGTCGTACAGGGACAACTATACTTAGTACTTCACAATCTGGGATACTATGGGACCCTCAAAGCATGCATCAGTAACTAAAAAGCCCCTACTGATTTTGATAAAATAAAACACAAATACTACCTTATTTACCGAAGGTAATTAAACTTCATATTCTAAAATATTTCAGCATTCAACAAGCATACATTGGGGCCGAATTATCAAGGGCCGAATGGCCCCTGATCCCCATGTTTCCGCACAAGCCTTAAGGCCCGCCGTCAACAGCAGTTAAGAAGCAGCGGTCTTAAGACTGCTGCTCCTTAACTGGTCCACTGCCTCCAGGCTGCAGACATCAATCCGCCCGATCCTATACGGGGGTGGCATTGCACAAGCAGTTCACAAGAAAATGCTGAGTGGATCATGACGGACAGACCGTTAATAAATCGGCCCCTATCACTGGAAAATAGGCTTGTTGTATAATAAAGCTACTTTTGTTTTTAATGTGAGTTTAGTGGGAAGCTACTTTAATTATAAGTCTCTATCTTATTTAGGGTTTCCATGTGTCCAGTATATAACCAGGGGGGAGGGGGGGCACAGCACTCAGCACAGCGCAGTAGCCAGTGAAGCCACCCCCCTGAAATGAGTTTTTGTAGGTTGGGATGTCTTATGATGGACAGATAAATATTAATCTTAAATCTTTGGTACATCATGCAGGGCTTTTGTATGGCATTGAGCAGGGAAAAGGATGATTTCTCAGTGTGTGACACAAACTTTAAAATATGGAGGAGGAAGCTTGATGCTTTGGGGCTCTAGAACAGGCAGCTTGCAAGGAGTGACTAGCACCCTGGACCAAAAAGACTACCACAGCATGTTGCAGCACCATGCAATTTGTGGTCAGGGGTTCATCCTACAGCAAGATAATGGCCCAGAATATACCTCCAGGCTATGTTAGAACTAGTTTAGAAGAAAATAACAGACAGTAGCCTTAAACCCTATTGAGCTGATTTGGGATGAACTGGACAGAAGGGTGAAAACAAAACAACCTACACATGCAAATCGTTTGTGGGAAATTTTGCAACAGTGTTGGGAAGAACTTTCCAAACAACATTTGATTTTCCTTGTAGGAAGAATGCCACAAGCGTATTCAGCTGTTATATATACAATAGGTGGCTATTTTGATAGAACAATTTAATTTTCTTTTTGTGGCCAGTCTTTCAAAGGCCTTTACCAAAGCCATTGGGGGGTAGTTATCAAGCCGTCAACCTCAAATACGCTGGAATTCCGCAGCGTATTTGTGGCGAGGCTGATTCGCCTTAGTTATCAAAGGCTAGAGATCGGCAAAAGTAGAATTTAGTGACGTAAGCTTCGATCCGCCGGACTCAGTCCGACACAGATCGATTCTTACGTCACTCCAGATGTTCCGCACACAAGTGCGGCACAATCTAACTACTTTTGCTAGCTATCAAAAAACTAGCAGGTACGCTCGGCACTTTTCCGACCCAGCGTACCTGGTTTTCAATTCCTATGGGATCCAGGGCGGCGGATCCCATAGGAATCAATGGGAGTCTGACCATAGCGAAAGTACAAGTTCGCTGCTGCCAGACATCCCATTGATTTCTATAGGAAGTGTGTACACCTAACACCCTAACATGTACCCCGAGTCTAAACACCCCTAATCTGCCCCCCCACAACTAAATAAAGTTATTACCCCCTAAACCGCCGCTCCCAGAGCCCACAGCAAGCTACTCTATACATATTAACCCCTAAACCGCCGTTCCCTGACCCCGCCGCAACTATAATAAATATATTAACCCATAAAAACCGCCACTCCCGGACACCGCCGCAACCTACATTATACCTAGTAACCCCTATCCTGCCCCCCCTATACCGCCGTCCTCTATAATAAAGTTATTAACCCCTATCCTGCCGATCCCGCACCTTGCCGCAACTAAATAAATAGTTTAACCCCTAAACCGCCGCTCCCGAACCCCGCCGCAACCTATATTAAACTTATTAACCCCTAATCTGCCCCCCCCCTACACCGTCGCCACCTATAATACATTTATTAACCCCTATCCTGCCCCCCCTACACCGCCGCCACTGTAATAAATTTATTATCCCCTAAACCTAAGTCTAACACTAACCCTAACACCCCCCTAACTTAAATATTAATTAAATAAATCTAAATAATATTTCTATTATTAACTAAATTAATCCTATTTAAAACTAAATACTTACCTTTAAAATAAACCCTAATATAGCTACAATATAAATAATAATTATATTGTAGCTATCTTAGGATTTATTTTTATTTTACAGGTAACTTTCAATTTATTTTAACTAGGTACAATAGCTATTAAATAGTTATTAAATATTTAATAGCTACCTAGCTAAAATAAAGAGAAATTTACCTGTAAAATAAAAACTAACCTAAGTTACAATTACACCTAACACTACACTATCACTACACTATCATTAAATAAATTATTCCTATTTAAAACTAAATACTTACCTGTAAAATAAACCCTAAGATAGCTACAATGTAATTAATAATTACATTGTAGCTATTTTAGGATTTATATTTATTTTACAGGTAACTTTGTATTTATTTTAGCTAGTTAGAATAGTTATTAAATAGTTATTAACTATTTAATAACTACCTAGCTAAAAGAAATACAAAATTACCTGTAAAATAAATCTTAACCTAAGTTACAATTAAACCTAACACTACACTATCATTACATTAATTAAATAAATTAACTACAAATAACTACAATTAAATACAATTACATAAACTAACTAAAGTACAAAAAATAAAAAAAGCTAAGTTACAAAAAATAAAAAAAATAAGTTACAAACATTTAAAAAATATTACAATTTTAAGCTAATTACACCTAATCTAAGCCCCCTAATAAAATAACAAAGCCCCCCAAAATAAAAAAATTCCCTACCCTATTCTACATTAAAAAGTTCAAAGCTCTTTTACCTTACCAGCCCTTAAAAGGGCATTATGTGGGGCATGCCCCAAAGAAAACTGCTCTTTTGCCTGTAAAAGAAAAATACAACCCCCCCAACATTAAAACCCACCACCCACATACCCCTAATCTAACCCAAACCCCCCTTAAAATAACCTAACACTAATCCCCTGAAGATCATCCTACCTTGAGTCGTCTTCACTTCACCGAGCCACCGATGGAACTGAAGAGGAGATCCGGAGCGGCAGAAGTGATCCTCCAAGGGGCGCTGAAGAAGTCTTCCATCCGATGAAGTGATCCTCCAGGCGGCGCTGAAGAAGTCTTCAATCCGGGCGATGTCATCTTCCAAGCGGCGCTGAAGAAGTCTTCTATCCGGGCGATGTCATCTTCCAAGCGGAGTCTTCAATCTTCTTTCTTCAGGATCCATCTTCATCCCGCCGACGCGGAACATCCTTCTTTCCCGGCGGACTACCGACGAATGAAGGCTCCTTTAAGGGACGTCATCCAAGATGGTGCCCCTTCAATTCCGATTGGCTGATAGGATTCTATCAGCCAATCAGAATTAAGGTAGGAAAAATCTGATTGGCTGATTGAATCAGCCAATCAAATTGAAGTTCAATCCGATTGGCTGATCCAATCAGCCAATCAGATTGAGCTCGCATTCTATTGGCTGATCCGATCAGCCAATAGAATGCGAGCTCAATCTGATTGGCTGATTCAATCAGCCAATCAGATTTTTCCTACCTTAATTCCGATTGTCTGATAGAATCCTATCAGCCAATCGGAATTGAAGGGACGCCATCTTGGATGACGTCCCTTAATGGAGCCTTCATTCATTGGTAGTCCGTCGGGAAAGAAGGATGTTCCGCGTCAGCGGGATGAAGATGGATCCTGAAGAAAGAAGATTGAAGACCCCGCTTGGAAGATGACATCGCCCGGATAGAAGACTTCTTCAGCGCCGCTTGGAAGATGACATCGCCCGGATGGAAGACTTCTTCAGCCCCGCTTGGAAGATGACATCGCCCGGATAGAAGACCTCTTCAGCGCCGCTTGGAAGATGACATTGCCCGGATGGAAGACTTCTTCAGCGCCGCCTGGAGGATCACTTCATCGGATGGAAGACTTCTTCAGCTCCCCTTGGAGGATCACTTCTGCTGCTCCGGATCTCCTCTTCAGTTCCATCAGTGGGGCGGCTGAGTGAAGATGACTCAAGGTAGGATGATCTTCAGGGGATTAGTGTTAGGTTATTTTAAGGGGTGTTTGGGTTAGATTAGGGGTATGTGGGTTTTAATGTTGGGGGGGGTTGTATTTTTCTTTTACAGGCAAAAGAGCAGTTTTCTTTGGGGCATGCCCCACAAAAGGCCCTTTTAAGGGCTGGTAAGGTAAAAGAGCTTTGAACTTTTTTAATGTAGAATAGGGTAGGGAAATTTTTTATTTTGGGGGGCTTTGTTATTTTATTAGGGGGCTTAGATTAGGTGTAATTAGCTTAAAATTGTTGTAATATTTTTTAAATGTTTGTAACTTATTTTTTTTATTTTTTGTAACTTAGCTTTTTTTATTTTTTGTACTTTAGTTAGTTTATGTAATTGTATTTAATTGTAGTTATTTGTAGTTAATTTATTTAATTAATGTAATGATAGTGTAGTGTTAGGTTTAATTGTAACTTAGGTTAGGATTTATTTTACAGGTAATTTTGTATTTCTTTTAGCTAGGTAGTTATTAAATAGTTAATAACTATTTAATAACTAGTCTAACTAGTTAAAATAAATACAAAGTTACCTGTAAAATAAATATAAATCCTAAAATAGCTACAATGTAATTATTAATTACATTGCAGCTATCTTAGGGTTTATTTTACAGGTAAGTATTTAGTTTTAAATAGGATAATTTATTTAATGATAGTGTAGTGTTAGGTGTAATTGTAACTTAGGTTAGTTTTTATTTTACAGGTAAATTTCTCTTTATTTTAGCTAGGTAGCTATTAAATAGTTAATAACTATTTAATAGCTATTGTACCTAGTTAAAATAAATTGAAAGTTACCTATAAAATAAAAATAAATCCTAAGATAGCTACAATATAATTATTATTTATATTGTAGCTATATTAGGGTATATTTTAAAGGTAAGTATTTAGTTTTAAATAGGATTAATTTAGTTAATAATAGAAATATTATTTAGATTTATTTAATTAATATTTAAGTTAGGGGGGTGTTAGGGTTAGTGTTAGACTTAGGTTTAGGGGTTAATAAATTTATTACAGTGGCGACGGTGTGGGGGGGGCAGATTAGGGGTTAATAAATTTAATATAGGTTGCGGCAGGGTCCGGGAGCGGCGGTTTAGGGGTTAAACTATTTATTTAGTTGTGGCGAGGTGCGGGATCAGCAGGATAGGGGTTAATAACTTTATTATAGAGGGCGGCGGTATAGGGGGGGCAGGATAGGGGTTACTAGGTATAATGTAGGTTGCGTCGGCGTCCGGGAGCGGCGGTTTAGGGGTTAATACATTTATAAGAGTTGCTGCTGGGTCTAGGAGCGGCGGTTTAGGGGTTAATACATTTATAAGAGTTGCGGCGGGGTCTAGGAGCGGCGGTTTAGGGGTTAGTAACTTTAATGAGTTGCGGGGGGCTCCGGGGGCGCCGGTATAGGGTGTAGAACAGTGTAGTTTAGTGTGGGTGCTTAGTGACAGGCTAGCAATAAAGCTGTAAAAACGCCGAAGAGCAGCGAGATCGGATGAGTGATAACTCTCACAGTCCGCTGCTCATTGCCCCGTACTTGGTGCGCTGCTTTTTGAAAGATTTATTTATATCTTAGGTGAATTTTTTCAGGTCCGCGGCGGCGATGGTAGGCGAGCTTAGGCGGGCGTATTAGGCCGGCGAAGGCAGGAAAGTTGACACGTTGATAACTACCCCCCATTGTCTCTCTCCTAACAAAATGTGATTTCTGGTGTCCTTAGTGTCAACTGGTTTACTTCTGGGTATAAGCATGATTAGACATTATGGTAGTCTTCTGGACTCATACCTCTAGTAAAAGTTGTTTCATTAGTGTTGTTGCAAACGGAGTCACTGACACACGATATGCTCTCTGAGTAGGTTCAGTGTTTGCATAAAGATACTCAAGGCATAGAAACATCTCCATTTTTATATTCAGTCCCTTTGAATTCTAAATTCCAAATTCTAAAATATATAAGAATACATTTACGATAGATTGATTACAGTACCCAAGGCGGCAGTTTTAGATGGGTACTGGGAGTGGTTGTTATTATTATAACCCTTAAAGCATTCCACAGACCTTTTTAACATCTCCCATGTTATGCCCAGCTCTCTGATAGACTGTTTAGCTTCATCCCGCTGACCAAATGACATGAAAAAGCTGCTATAATATATCAAAGTCACATTAAAGTCAAAATTAAACATTCATGATTCAGATAGGGCCTATAGTATTAAATAACTTTCCATTTCACTTTTGTGATTTAATTTGCTTTGTTTTCTTGCTATACTTTGTTGCAAAGCATATCTAGGCAAGCTTATGAGTAGCAATACACTACTGGGGCTAGCTGCTGATTAGTTTCTGCGTATGCCTCTTATCATTGGCTTGCCTGATGCTGCTATTTCAACAAAGAGAATGAAGCAAATTTGATAATAAAATTAAACTGGAAAGAAAATAGTATGCTCTACCTGAATCATGATAAAAAATGTTGGGTTTCATGTCTCTTCAAAGTCATTCTCAGAGCAACAGTGCACTACTGGGAGCTAGCTGAACACATCTGGTGAGCCAAAGACAAGAGACATATGTTTGTAACCACATATCACTAGATAGCTTTCAGTAATGCATTGCTGCTACTGAGCATATGTACATAGGCTTTCCAACAAAGCATACAAAAGGAACAAAGTAAATTTGATAGTATGTAACTGCAGAGGACTTGTAAGAAATTATGCTTATTTTGCTATATTTACCAAATGACTCGACTAGGAACAAAGTCATTTTCTCTCTTTCAAGGGATATGAAAGTGCAAAAATAAAATGCCCTAATTTATTAAAACATTTTCTTATTGCACTAATGCTGCATATAACTATGTGTTTAACCCCTGCAAAAGGATTAAACACATCATTAAATTCAGCTCCAGCGTACCAATGCACTACTGGGAATTATATGAACACCTCTGTGAGTCAATGACAAGAGACAATGTGTGTAGCCACCAAAACACCAGCTAAATGCAAGTAGCTGAGGATATGTACATACTGTATCTGAATCATGCAAGTGTAATATTGACTTTCCTATCCCTTTAATAGTAAACTATACTGATATTTTTCCACCCCACCACAAAAAGGAGAAAGCAAAATACAATTTAAAAAATGCTATTATTCACAAACAATAGGCAAACTAACACACATGATGCTCAGTTCACCCTTGCAAGACAATAGAGAAGTCAGGAAGAGTGTACAGATAACAATTACATTTTATTGCTCTTTTGAATTTGCCTTTTTCAACCGTCACCAACTTTTCTGTATTGTTTTCCATCCCACTTGTTTTAAAACAACAATTGTGAATATAGAATTACAAGTCTTCTTCAACTTTCCAACTCTCAGTGATCCAATCTATCAGCGGGGGTTGGTACCTTATTATTAAAAACCATAAGGTCCTTCAGAGTATGCAGCTAATTTGCTTGTAAATTGTATTGCTGTCGCAAATAGACCATATTGCACAGGATGATAAAGGCTGTTTTCCTATTTGTCGCTTTCATATCCTATGTTTTATGTTGCATATCCAACTATTTAACCAGATCGTGAAACTTGATGGGAGAAAGTACTTTGTAATAAAAAAAAGCTAAATAACACCACAATGAAACACTGTTTAAGTTAGTGTTAAAGATGTGAAATGTCAGCAACGCTAATCTGTATTATACAAATGTGGTAGATAAGACTGAATATCATCAGCTAAATATAATTAGAACACTAATTTACAATGTTTAAACTGTTTAATTAAAGAGACAATATACATATTTCAGGATGAATATATGCCCCCCTTTAAAAGGGAGAAATATAAAAAAAAACCTGCAGGGCATAGAGAGAGCAGCCATGTTAGTGCATATTTTCATTTGCATAGCAACCATGCAGTTGGTTATTTTTATGGTCGCCCTCTTTAAAGGGAAAAAAAAAACAAATTCTAAAATAAATCAGCATCCGGTCTTTGGCCAATTCCTGCCTTTTTCACCTTAAAAACACCTCCATAATTTGCCACTTCCTCACACAAGACACAACAAAGATTTTAATCCCCTTTCTTATCATCTCTGGTCTTGACTATTGCAACTCGATCCTCTCTGGTCTCCCTAGCTGCTGTCTATCTCCTTTACAATCCATAATGAATGCCTCTGCCCGGATGATCTTCCTTACACATCACTCCTTGTCTGCTACACCTCTCTGCCAATCCCTTCACTGGCTTCCTCTAACCTCCAGAATAAAACATAAAATCCTGACTCTGACATTCAAGGCCCACAGTAACACAGTTTCCCCCTATATCCCAGACATGGTCTCTAGATACTCTCCCTCCTGTCCCCTTCTCTCTGTTCATGATCTCCTGCTCTCCTCCTCTCTTGTTACCTCCTCACATTCCTGTCTACAGGACTTCTCCAGATTGGCCCTTATTTAGTAGAACCCTCTGCCTTGTTCCACAAGACTCTCCCCTAGTTTTCAAAGTTTCAAGCACTCCTTAAAGACTCTACTGTTCAGGGATGCATACAATATACACTGACATTTTCTTACCTCAGTTCCTCTCCTCCTATTTTCATCCCCTGAACCCCCTTAGCATGTAAGCCTATGAACCCAGCTGTTTTGTAGATCACGTTCATGAGAGCTGATTTACAACAGTGTAACTCTTGGCAGGGCCCTCCACCATTTATCTCCCATAATTGTTACCTTGCATATTATACAGATGTTTATTGCTTTGCAGAATCTGTTAGTGCTCTACAAATGGCTGATAATAAAAAAATCTAGATCTTCCACAAGTGGTTTGGTGAGAAATTCCCTTGTAACAATATGCAAAATCACAATAATTTTCATCAGGGTTATTTTGGTACAAAATCTATTTATACCCATATATATATATATATATATATATATATATATATATATATATATATATATATATATATATATATATATATATATATATAATATTTACAGTAAATACACAGTATAACATTTTATGAAATATGAATAATGCAAAAATATGTTTTACATGTTTTCATCTACTGAACTGCAAAGGGCTTCAATGTACTTATATATATGTATATATATGTATATATATATATATATATATATATATATATATATATATATACATATATATATATATATATATATATATGTGTGTGTGTGTGTACATGTGTATTTATGTGTTTATATGTGTATATATGACTGTAAATACATATATACACATATAAATACATAAGTACATATGTAAACATATATATATATATATATACATACCTATAAATGTTCAGACATGTATGTATCTATATGTTAAAGCCTTTTGCCTGCCTTTTTTTTCTCTAACATCTGAGGCCTCATATCTTTGAGTCCTTATAACCTTTTGGGTGCAATATTTTTTTAAAAATATTTTTTATTAGATGGTGTTATAACTGCACTTTGTAATGTATTTTTGATGTGTTTGATGAAACTTTTTTGTTTCGTCAAACAGTTAACCAGCGATCTGAGGATGCTGTAATCATTCTAGTGTAAATCAAGATTGCTCTCAAGCGATAGCGTTTACTTTCAATTTGTAATACGAGCGGAAAATCCCACGGGTGCACCCGCGTAATGGTTAACGCGCCACTCGTAATCTGACCCTTTGTACGGAATTACATTTTGGAGTTTAAGAATCGTTTAACTGACCCTTCTTGAGCAGCTTTTTTTTTCAGTACATAGTTACCTCATAAATTTAACCACAACCTCAAACGTAAATGACATTAAACAAAGATTAACGAGATGGAGTGAGCTGGAATGAAAAATGGGAAAATATATTTTAACCCATTCATATCAAATAATTTAAAGGGACATATGACAAATTATTGATATGAAATATGTTTCATTACCAAACTTACTGCAGGATTAAATAAACTATTGTATACTAATATTCTAGTTATTGGCCTTTCTTTTGTACTCCCAGTTGTTAAATTGAATGTTTAATATCTTATCTGCTGAAATAATCTAACTAAAATGCAAATCTCATGAGACATATAGCATCATGCCTTCTATTCATTTCTGAATGCCAGTTGCAAGTGTCCTTAAGCAATATCTCCCACTGGGAACCACAAGCCTTAGGACTTGGCTTTGACCTTATGTATTGATTTTTATGAAAAAAAATAAATAATCTTTCACAGCTGGTTTCTATCTGTAAGAAATAAATGATGAAGTCTCATTCGATCAGCATTTTGGTTAGAAGCCAACAGTATGAATAGACAAAGAAATCTGCACAAAAACTATTCTGAGCAATTCTAAATGTAAGCTCTGCCTAAATTATAGTGACTGTGTATGCTAAAGAATTGTACATTTCTATACTACAAAATGATCTATTTTCAATCAAATGACTTATTTATAAAATGTAACAGTATAACGTATCCTATTCTATCATAAAGTAAAATCCACCAAACAAAAACACAAGATGAAAAATATCAATCTGTTATAGTCACAAAAACAATATCTTAATAAAATATACTCATTGTTTATTGGACGAGTAGTGATGCCATAGAGTTTGAGAATTGCAGTTTCTTACCCGGCTGATATCCATTCCTGAGTCACAGCTCAATGGCTGAGTTGACGTGAGACCATTTAGCCCAATAATTGTTGATATGATACCTCTGTCATCTACCTTTCGAATCATTGTGCCATCAACAAAGTAAATAAAACCGTGTCCATCCACTGTTACACCTGTTGGAGAAAAAAATAACATAAAACAATTATTTTATGAGAGCTCATCATGTTCATTATTGTATAGAATTAAATAATTTAGCTTTTTTAATGATTTAGAAGCAAAGTAATTGATAGGCAAATGAACATCAAGATTAAAAGGACCATTGCACTTAAAAAGCTACACAAAACAAAGAGCAAGTGACACAAGATTTTATTTCTGTGTAGACTAGTGATCTAAAGTTAGAAATAGTTTATCTTCATGCAAATACATTTTTGTATTTGTATGTTAGCAACAACCAATCACTTTTTGCATAACAAATCCTATTTAGATCATGTTCAGTATGTGATTAGGCTTTGAATCCTAGTAGCTACTACAATCTAGAAAGCATCATTTTATGGGAAGAACATATTTTTAAACTGCTGGAAATCCTAGTCGTGCAGATATGATGAGAAAGGAAGTAAACATCAGAATCATATGCAAATTTGTAATCATGATAATAATAGTTGACATAGATAGATATTGATATTACAATTCTGCATCAGTTAATAAGAAGGCTAAGATAGAAAGGAAGAGAGAAAAGGGGAAAGAGATTCATTACCCTAGCAACAAAATTACATGTAGATTACATGCTGCTTTGTGCAATGCCGACCCTGCTTATGTGCGGCCAATCATGCGCAAGAGGGGGCTGTCAATTATCCCAATCCGATGCTATTGGGATGATAGCAATCTGACACATAGCAATCTGACACACAGAGAGTTTAAGTAGCAGCGGTCTTAAGACCGCTGCTACTTAACTAGCGTTTCAGGCTCACTCATGCAAGCTTGAAACACCGGGGCTTCAAAGCTGCTATCATAGCTCGATATATGGAGCCCAATGAGTGCTAGAGTACCAGGATTCAGTTAAATACAGTCATTCCTGTTAGTGTCACAATAAATTTAAACAACTTTTACTTAACAACAGAGCCCCAGAGTTGCCACTTTTAGGAATCTTTAGCATTATGTGCACTTTTTTTGTTACTACCAACAGGTATAGGCATGATTAAGGCCTATGAGGCCGAAACGTTGCATGTTTTGCTACTAAATAAAGGAATAATCTTTTGGATATATCCCTGGTGCTGTGGCATTTTGTTTGAACTATTACTACCAACCGGGGGAGTTTTGGACTATTGTCTATCTACACTGAATAATTTGGTGTCTTTGTGCTACAGAAATGCTATCCATGGGCAAAATAAAACAGATAACAAAAAATAATAAATTTGAAATTAGCAGAGGCAAATCCACTCATTACTGAACTTTAGGGAAGAGGACATAGAAACATCTAATTCCTAATAAGTGCATTTACCAATGAAGCTTGCAATAACAAAATATAAATTTAAGTTAAAGAGGGAATTCATGATATGTAAAAAAAACTGTAAGTAGATAGCAGCAGTGCGTATAACAGCATGATTGTTCATTTTGTTATTATTTACACTATCTAATAAAGTAAATTCAAAACCTGATGATCTGACTTAGACAGTCATGTTCTACCATGTTTTAAACAAATTATGAGCATAGCTTAGTAAAACGTGCCAATGATTTCTTCAATTTAAAACTAAATTTTAACTTTAATTTAAAATTTGCTAAATCATGGACACATTTTAATAAATTGTCCGCACAATATTTTTAACATGTTTAACTGCTGCTTTCATATATATGAAAAAATGTCCCTTTAACAAATGCTTCCTGAGAAAGACCTACTATGGGGCTGCAGATGGCAAGAAATGGAAAAGAGCCTGTGACCTAGTTTATATTTATTCTTAAAAGGCAGGTTGTTCTTCTCTAAAGTGCTTATTAACAAAAGTAAATAATAATAAAAAAATAGATCGAGTTAAAGTTATTTAAGTGGGTATTACATAGTATACACAGTATTCTATCATTGCTGCCTCACACAGCTGAATACTACTGTAAATGTTGGAAAGATATTGTAATGTCTAAGGGCTAGATTACGAGTGGCGTTCTAACTTGTGTGCAAGCTAACTTGTGTGCAAGCAAAAAGGGGTTTATAACGGCTCTTTGCGTGTCGCAAGTAGTGCGCATATTATTAGTTGAAAGTAAATGCGTTCGCCTGAGCGCAATTGAATTTAAATGGACATTAAACATTTTGAGATGGTAATTTAAAATGGTAAATCATATATATATATATATATATATATATATATATATATATATATATAAAGTCTGCAATATACTTTCATTATTTATTTTGTCCCCTTTTTTGTAATTCCATTCTTAAATTGTGAGCTTTTTAGTTCCTGTTAAAAATGGAAGTGCAGAACACTGTTATATTCCCCACAGCCATTGGCTGCACACTCTAGTGACCTATTATAACTGTCCCTAATTGACCACAGCAGAGAAGGTAACCTAAGTTACAACATGGCAGCTCCCATAGTTTTATAGACATTAAAAAAGATGATATGCTAACCATTAACACATGACAAACTTTTCTTACCACCAAAACTAATGGTATCAACCTTTACTATTGTAAGAAATTGTCCCTCTTGAATTCAAACAAGGCCACTCCCATCTGCTTTTCCACAACAACCAATGATCAAGAACTTGTTTTTCTATAAAGACTGACAGAAGGAAGAGTTACAACCTGGGAACGGAAACATTTCAGTGCATCTAGATATTTCAACCTCTATAATAAGGAGAATTAGAAGCTCCGAGAACCAAACTTTTCCTTATGCTATGCTTTTGTTTGCCATTCTTCAAGTTTTGACAAGGAAGCTGCATCACAATATAAAGTAAAATGTTGAATAAATTATTCTCCCTATAAATGACAATGAAACATCTGTATCTATAAAATAAAAAGCTCAGGTCATATATTGCAATGCATAAGGCAGTGGCGTAGCGTGGGGGGGGGCACAGGGGCGGTTGCCCCGGGCTTATAATTATGGGGGGCGCAAAGCGCTTGGTTCACAGCCTCCACCAGACTTTAGACAGTCCCAGACTCCAGCGGTGTTTTGGCAAGCAAAGGGAACAGGGAGGGAGGATAAACATTCTAACAGGCGCCCTGCTGTTCTGTCTTGAGTCTCAAGTCAAGTGTAAACTTCAATTGTCAGTGTCGTCAAGCGATGCCTGAGAGTCTGTGACTGTAAGTGTAATCAGACTGTTACCTGCTGACTAGCATTGGTTTACGTCACTTAGCACGGCGGGTCCACCGTCCAGTCTCCTTCCATTCCCAGAGCGCAGTTCAGGAGGGAGCAAGAAGTGGAGGAAGACTGTCTCTTCTAGCGCGTTGTGCTGCCCCCGACTTTAAGGTAAGTAATGTGGGAGGATAAAGGGATGTCGGTGGCTGAGCGGCCACCGTGTATGTTACGATGTGTATGTTTGTTGCTGCTTAATTTGTCTCACTGTCTCACAAAAAAACCCACTAAAAAAAGGGAAACAAAGGTCTGACTGGAATCATGGAATGTTCTTTGGTCATGTGATAAGGAACTCATAAACCAAGCCCCCCCCCCCCCCACACACACACAGTGAGCATACTTGCAGCTTGCTCCTGCTTATAATAAAATAAAAAAGCACCAGACTTCTCTCTTCCCATGAGACAGACATAAGATAAATGTTGCAAAGTTAGTGTAGCTGAGCAGGAGCAAGCTGCAAGTATGCAGAATAAACATGTAGAAAAAGGGTAGCAAATAAAATAACAAAAGAAACACACAGACAGATGATACCTTCTTTTATAGGGAAAACAATTGCAGGCTTAATTCTAAAAAAAAGATACCTTATAACAGAAAAAATCTGAAAGTACAGTGCAGGAAAACACAGTGTTAGGAGGTGGCAGAGATACTGATAACTAATGCCAACCCTATTGACTGCAATATATCAGCCACTGCCATAGCATGTAAAAGTTATAATATAATAATTATAATGGGTTAGGGGGGCGCAATTCTTGCCTTGCCCTGGGCGCTGACAACCCATGCTACGCCACTGGCATAAGGTATTTTGAGTTAAAGAAACCCATTACCAGCTATGCTTAAAGAACCATTAAATACAGTAGAATCCCATAATTAATAGCTGTATAATAAAAATAAAATGCAATAACACCCTGAATTTCAATTGTACATTTTTTTTCTGACAAAGAAAAATATGCAATATAAAATATGAAAGCTCTATACGTACATTTATATTTCAACAATTGCTATATACAGTATGTACAGTTCTGCATGGTTATGTGTCTAAGACCCCATGTGAGTATTAGTTTTTTTTTTATTCTTTACTTTTTTATGACTGTATCAATTATATGCCCCCTAGTGCTCATCAAAGCAATCACAAATCAGGGGCGCGATCACATATACGGCGCAGGTTGCGGCGCAAGCGTGGGAACCCGATTCGCCCGTAATTTCACCTCGCACATCGGGGTATTACATAAACCCCGCCGGCAGTTCATAAAGTGCCGTAAGTCTGATAAACTAGCGATGTCCAGAAATGAGCGTAAAGACAAATTTCTGGAGTCGCTAGTGACTTACGGCACTTTAGAAACTGCCGGCACCTAAGAAAAGTCAATAAAATAAAAATCACCCGTAAAAGTCTAACACGCCTCATAAAAAATAAGCCCGACATGTAAAACCCCTATATCCGCAATCCCCCCCTCTCATTACTAATATTAAATGTATTAACCCCTAGACCGACAACCCCCCACAACGCAATATGCCTATTTAATCTATTAACCCCTAAATCTGCCAACCCCAACATCACAAACTACCTCTTAAAACTATTAACCATTAATCCGCCATTAACCCACAACGCAATAAACCTATTCAAGTATTAACCCCTAAACCGCCATAGCCCACATAGCCTATTAAATGTATTAACCCCTAATCTGCCGCCGCCAACGTCGCCGCCACTATAAAAAAGTTATTAACCCCTAAACCTAAGTCTAACCCTAAACCTAACACCCCCCTAACTTAAATATTATTTAAATAAATATAAATAAAATTACTATCATTAACTAAATTATTCCTATTTAAAACTAAATACTTACCTATAAAATAAACCCTAAGATAGCTACAATATAATTAATAATTACATTGTAGCTATTTTAGATTTTTTTTTTTATTTTACAGGCAACTTTGTATTTATTTTAACTAGGTACAATAGTTATTAAATAGTTATTAACTATTTAATAGCTACCTAGTTAAAATAAATACAAATAAACCTGTAAAATAAATCCTAACTTAAGTTACAATTACACCTAACACTACACTATCATTAAATAAATTAAATTAATTATCTACAATTACCTAAAATTAAATATAATTAAATAAAATAAACTAAAGTACAACCCCCCCCACTAAATTACAGAAAATAAAAAAATTACAAGAAGTTTAAACTAATTACACCTAATCTAAGCCCCCTAATAAAATAAAAAAGCCCCCCAAAATAATAAAATTCCCTACTCTATACTAAATTACAAATAGCCCTTAAAAGGGCTTTTTGCGGGGCATTGCCCCAAAGTAATCAGCTCTTTTACCTGTAAAAAAAGAAATACAACCCCCCAACATTAAAACCCACCACCCACACACCCAACCTTATTCTGAAACCCATCCAATCCCCCCTTAAAAAAAAACTAACACTAACCCTTTGAAGATCACCCTACCTTGAGCCGTCTTCACACAGCCAGGCAAAAGTCTTCATCCGATCTGGGCAGAAGAGGTCCTCCAGCCGGGCAGAAGTCTTCATCCAAGTGGCATCTTCTATCTTCTTCCATCCGACGAGGAGCGGATCCATCTTGAAGACATCCGATGTGGAGCATCCTCTTCATCCGACGGCCGACGACTGAATGAAGGTTCCTTTAAATGACATCATCCAAGATGGCGTCCCTTCCATTCCGATTGGCTGATAGAATTCTATCAGCCAATCGGATATAAGGTAGGAAAAATCCTATTGGCTGATGCAATCAGCCAATAGGATTGGCCTTGCATTCTATTGGCTGTTCCAATCAGCCAATAGAATGTGAGCTCAATCCTATTGGCTGATTGCATCAGCCAATAGGATTTTTCCTACCTTAATTCCGATTGGCTGATAGAATTCTATCAGCCAATCGGAATTGAAGGGACGCCATCTTGGATGACATCATTTAAAGGAACCTTCATTCAGTCGTTGGCCGTCGGATGAAGAGGATGCTCCGCGTCGGATGTCTTCAAGATGGAGCCGCTCCTCGTCGGATGGAAGAAGATAGAAGATGACGCTTGGATGAAGACTTCTGCCCGGCTGGAGGACCTCTTCTGCCCGGATCGGATGAAGACTTCTGCCCGGCTGGGTGAAGACGGCTCAAGGTAGGCTGATCTTCTAGGGGTTAGTGTTAGGTTTTTTTTAAGGGGGGATTGGGTGGGTTTTAGAGTAAGGTTGGGTGTGTGGGTGGTGGGTTTTAATGTTGGGGGGTTGTATTTCTTTTTTTACAGGTAAAAGAGCTGATTACTTTGGGGCAATGCCAAAAAGCCCTTTTAAGGGCTATTTGTAATTTAGTATAGGGTAGGGAATTTTATTTATTAGGGGGCTTAGATTAGGTGTAATTAGCTTAAACTTCTTGTATTTTTTTATTTTCTGTAATTTAGTGGGTTTTTTTGTACTTTAGTTTATTTTATTTTATTGTATTTAATTTTAGGTAATTGTAGTTAATTTAATTTATTTAATGATAGTGTAGTGTTAGGTGTAATTGTAACTTAGGTTAGGATTTATTTTACATTTATATTTGTATTTATTTTAACTAGGTAGCTATCAAATAGTTAATAACTATTTAATAACTATTGTACCTAGTTAAAATAAATACAAAGTTGTCTGTAAAATAAAAATAAATCCTAAAATAGCTACAATGTAATTATTAATTATATTGTAGCTATCTTAGGGTTTATTTTATAGGTAAGTATTTAGTTTTAAATAGGAATAATTTAGTTAAAAATAGTAATTTTTATTTTAGATTTATTTAAATAATATTTAAGTTAGGGGGTGTTAGGGTTAGACTTAGGTTTAAGGGTTAATAACTTTATTATAGTGGCGGTGACGTTGGTGGCAGCAGATTAGGGGTTAATACATTTAATAGGCTATGTGGGCTATGGCGGTTTAGGGGTTAATACTTGAATAGGTTTATTGCGTTGTGGGTTAATGGCGGATTAAGGGTTTATAGTTTTAACAGGTAGTTTGCGATGTTGGGGTTGGCGGATTTAGGGGTTAATAATTTAGTTATTACTTGCGGTGCGGGTTTGATGGCGGTTTAGGGGTTAATAGAGTTTATTAGTTAGTGGGGGATTGCGGTTGACAGGTAGATAGACATTGCGCATGCGTTAGGTGTTAGTTTATTTTTGCAGGCATTTTCGAGAGTTACGGTGCTCCCATACTCAGCGCAAGGCCTGCTACGGCTGCCTTTTATGGCGAGGTAAAAATGGAGTAAGATTTCTCCATTTTCGCCACG
This sequence comes from Bombina bombina, assembly GCF_027579735.1. Classification (NCBI taxonomy): domain Eukaryota; kingdom Metazoa; phylum Chordata; class Amphibia; order Anura; family Bombinatoridae; genus Bombina; species Bombina bombina. The sequence goes on from NC_069499.1 coordinate 655,688,059, forward strand.
TAAGGCCTTGCGCTGGATATTGGATACCGATTTACGATGTGGTCCCATGTTAGCCTATGGGAGTAATAATTGCGAGCGACGGGTGAAATATACGAGCGTAACTTGTATGCTACTCTGTATATGTAATACATAAATCGCGTAAAAACTGGCGGCGTAGGATTTTGCGGGCGACGCTGCATATGTTATGGAGGCCCAGGTGCCTTAACTGCAATGCGTACATATTATTAGGTTAAAGATCTAATTTTCTGTTTTCAAGAATTTATTTTAAAATGTAGTTCTACTTAATGCAATCACAACTAATTTTTGGAAACAGTATATCAACAAATAATAAACAAAGCATCTTAAAGAGAAAAATACGCACATATAGTTCTTTAACATTATGTCAAACACATTTCTGCATATAACTTAATCACACAGGTGCTTGTGATATTTTACTGTCGCTCTATATCTGTCACATGTCTCTGGGAAATGTTTTCTAAGTGGTATACTCTTTATCTGCCACTTTCCTTGTGATAATGATAAACTCAGAGTTTCTCAACTGCAGTCTTCAGAGGTCAAAAACCAGACAGAATCTAAGGATTTCCCTAGCTAAGGACAGGTGAGTCCATAACAGTGAGTGAGCCGCTGACCAGCCCAGGCATCTAGCCTGTTAGAGGTGCTTGATGGCAGAACTGAGAAGCACTGATTTCTGTGATTCATTGAATAATTACCTTAATTGCAGCAAGGCAAAAAAATAATGAAAGGGCAAGTGCTTGAGTGCCTCTTGCCAATACAATAGGTACCCGCATTGGTACATGTACCACAGGTTACGTGTATTTTTTTTTAATCACAATTATGTAATACTGAGCATGTGCACTGAGAAGTAGCAAATTATGACAAGGGAGCAAAATCTGATAGAACACCATACCTAACCTTCTTCCAATACTATATAGTATGAAGAGTCCAGCTTATTGGTTAGTTGGTATTCACACCTCCATACACAAAACACAAACACACACTAAAGGTGGATCTCTTGTTCCTATATCTAATCAGTGTCTATTAACAGCACTATTCATAAATACTACCTTAATAGAGAGTAGATATTTATCTAACAATATTCATGTTATTTAGAATTCAAGTACATAGTATGAGAGGAAAAAAATATCAGTATAGAACTGATCAATCATCCTAAATACTTTGTATATATTGTTCTTGGATTTTATCAAATAAATATAAGACATACTGAGGAATTTCAGAGAACCACTTTCAATACTGCTAGTATGTATCAAAACATGCTGTCTGGCAATATACTTCAAAATCATAAGTATTAAAGGGACATTAAACCCAATTTTTTTCTTTCATGATTTAGAAAGAGCATGACATTTTAAACAACTTCCTTATTTACTTCTATTATCTAATTTGCTTCATTCTCTTGATATTCTTTTCTGAAAAGCATATCTAGATAGGATCTAGATAGTAGCTGCTGATTGGTGGCTGCACATAAATGCCTCATGCGATTGGCTCATCCATGTGCATTGCTATTTTTTTAACAAAGGATATATAAAAAAATGAAACAAATTAGACAACAGAAGTAAATTGGAATGTTGTTTAAAATTGTATTCTCTACATGAATCATGAAAAAACATTTTTGGGGATTAGTGTCCCTTTAACTAAATGGGATAGGAAAACATGTTTAAAAAATAAATCCATCTCAACCCAACTCATCTTAAATAAAAGTTCACCAGGTGATCTCTCGATTTAAACCTTTGGGAGATTAGAGTAATCTCCTAATCCATTTTGCCTCCATTTTAACCAGTAATTTTTTTTTTTTTTACAAAACCTTAATGTTCCAATTACTCTTTCCTCCTCCTTGTTTGTTCTCCCTTTACCTGAAATTACTTATTCTGCTCTCTCCACCCTGTCTCCTCTCTTCCCCTTGTGTCCTCTTCACCCTGTCTCCTCTCTTCCCCTTGTGTCCTCTCCACCCTGTCTCCTCTCTTCCCCTTGTGTCCTCTCCACCCTGTCTCCTCTCTTCCCCTTGTGTCCTCTCCACCCTGTCTCCTCTCTTCCCCTTGTCTCCTCTCCACCCTGTCTCCTCTCTTCCCCTTGTCTCCTCTCCACCCTGTCTCCTCTTGACCCCTTGCGTCCTCTCCCTCTTGTCTCCTCTCTTCGCCTTGTGTCCTCTCCACCCTGTCTCCTCTCTTCCCCTTGTGTCCTCTCCCCCTTGTCTCCTCTCTTCCCCTTGTGTCCTCTCCACCCTGTCTCCTCTCGACTGCGTGTGCCCTCTCCCTCTTGTCTCCTCTCTTCGCCTTGTGTCCTCTCCACCCTGTCTCCTCTCTTCCCCTTGTGTCCTTTCCCCCTTGTCTCTTCTCTTCCCCTTGTGTCCTCTACACCCTGTCTCCTCTCTTGCCCTTGTCTCATCTCCACACTGTCTCCTCTCTTCCCCTTGTGTCCTCTCCCCCTTGTCTCCTCTCTTCCCCTTGTGTCCTCTCCCCCTTGTCTCCTCTCTTCCCCTTGTGTCCTCTCCCCCTTGTCTCTTCTCTTCCCCTTGTGTCCTCTCCCCCTTTTCTCTTCTCTTCCCCTTGTGTCCTCTCCCCCTTGTCTCCTCTCTTCCCCTTGTGTCCTCTCCACCTTGTCTTCTTTCCAACCTTCACTACATCCCTAGGTACCCTCTCTGTTTTCCTTGTCTTCTTCCTCCTCCATGTCTTCTTTACCTGATCAATGACTATTGTCCACCACCATGATCTCTTCTCCACCCTCATGTCTCAACTCTGTACAACTCTGTCTTTGTTCTCTTGGTATTCTTTGTTGAAAGCTAAACCTAGGTATGTTCTCATGCTAATTTCGAAAACCTTTGACAGTTTTTCTCAGCTAAACAGCGCTAGTTCATGTGTGCCATTGTTTGCTCTTGTGGAGTTATTTGTGAGTCAGCACTGATTGGGTAAAAGAAAACAATACTTATCCGACTGCGCTAACTAAAAAGAGAAAGGAGAATTCCATCCTGAACTATGGGCTTTCCTTTGCCCCTTCTAAGAGTCTTAATAAATTCGAGACATTTATCAACGTTAAGGAATTCATGAGGAAACTAACGTTGAAACGACATTTTATGAGATCACCTTTGGAACAACTACAGGGAGTCTCTACAAACAACACCCAATCCAATATGGATCATTACCAACACACAGATCTCAAGCCAAAATCTACATTTTATCCGACAGCAAGCAAAGGGAGCGCAATCGAGTCGTTCGAGACAATAGTGTGCAATGAACTGAAGAATATCCATCACACTAAGCTCACCAAGCACAAACAGAACTTATCAAAAAGCCAAATCCACACCATCAAGACAATTGAGAACAACAAAAGTCTGGTCATTAAACCCACGGACAAGGGAGGGGGCATTGTAATCCTTAACAAGGAGGTCTACGAGGCCGAATGCAATAGGATTTTATCTGATAGAGAGACCTATGAGGTCCTAAGGAACAACCCAGTGGTGGAGTTTAAGAAAGAAATAGACCGGATCTTGGGGGAGGCTAGTGAGAAGAACATACTTAACAGTAAAGAATTCTGATACATAGGAATTAAACATCCCATCACCCCGGTGTTCTACTACCTCCCCAAGATCCATAAGTCACTTCACCAACCACCAGGAAGACCTATCATCTCCGGCATTGGATCTTTAACTAGTAACTTATTGGAGTATTTAGATAAGAACCTTCAGAAATACGTTGTGACCTTACCTTCCTACATACGTGATTCAACTCAAGTATTAAATATCCTAGACAACATTAATTGGGAAGAGGGATATTTACTTGTTACCTGTGATGTGGCTTCCCTCTACACAAGCATACCACATGATAGAGGTGTAGAGGCGGTACAATACTTCCTGAACAAAGATGCCACCATACCAGAAGCTCAGAAAAAATTCATCTTAGATGGAATCACATATATCCTTACGCATAACTATTTCAACCACAATGGCACATTCTACAGGCAGCTATGTGGCACAGCCATGGGGACCAGGCTTGCGCCTAGCTATGCCAATCTATACATGGGCCAATGGGAAATGATTTTCTGGGACTCGTGTCCAGCAGGCGCGGACCTGGTCTCCTACCATCGATACATAGATGACATCTTAATGATATGGAAAGGTACGAGAGAAGATTTGGGATACACCATTCATGTTATGAACAATAATACCCAAAACCTCAAATTCACATACGAGATCAGCAGCTCAGAAATTACATTTTTGGACTTAAGGATCACAGTTGAAGATAACAGAATAAAGACTTCGACATATTTTAAACCTGTGGATTGCAACAACTACATACATATCAACAGTTGCCACCATACCAGGTGGAAACAGAACATTCCGAAGGGGCAATTACTCAGGCTCAAGAAGAACTGTTTGGACCCTGAACTGTGGGAGAAACAAGCAGAGACCCTTAAAGCACACTTCCTGGAAAGGGGATATGAAGAAGAGACCCTAAATAGAGAGATTGAGGCAGTCAGAAAAAGGGATAGAAAGGAATTCCTTAAATATAAGGATAAGAAGATCAGCATCTCAAATGACAATGACTCTATAGATGTGGCATTTATAACACAATATAGTGAAAATCGACATTTGATAGAGAAAATAATCAAGAAGAACTGGTCCCTATTGAAAAATGATGACATTATAGGGGAGACACTAGCAGACAAACCCAGATTTATATACAGAAAATCAGGCAATCTGAGGAATATGCTATCACCTAGTGTACCACGATCACAAATCACAAAAGTTCATGACGTTTTTGGCAACAATGTAAAAGGGTTCTACCCATGCATAAGCTGTAAAGCATGTAAGAGGGGTTTAAAGATCAAGAAATATCAATCTAACAACTCAGGGATGGAATATAAAATAAAAGATCTTATAAGATGTAATAGCAAAGGTGTAATATACATAATCCAATGCAGTTGTGGACTACAATACGTGGGCCAAACCTCAAGGCTACTGAGAGATAGAATACGCGAGCACATCTTACAGGTTGAACATGGCAACACAGAGACCGCCATGTACAGGCACTTCACCATTCACCATAAAAGCAATCTGAAGGATCTCAATTATTTTGGGATCCAATTGGTGAAACCAAATTGGAGAGGTGGAGACTACGAGAAAAAACTCTTGATATCTGAATCCAGATGGATTTTTGAACTTGATTGCCTCTACCCCAAGGGCCTCAACAACAAAGAGGATCTATCACATCTATTATATCTTAACAAATAGAGTCCTCCAGGTCCCTTATGGTCCTCTCTTGCATTTACACTATACAGTGTATATTTCCAGGCTTGATTAAGATATGTCTCGATGATCAGCTAGAATCCAATTGCAATAGAGATGAAACTCTACATCTGAATAGTCTATGCAATTCTAAAATAATCAGAATCTCTAATGAGATAACGAAATATAGATACTTTTTAATTATTCACATGGACACGGGGTTAGTGACACAATAAATGTACCACCATAAGGGGAAATATTGCTTAACTACATCTGAGTCGTAACATATACAATAAGACCCTCTAGTCATAGATTGGTTCCACCATATGGGCTTTTCCCCTCTTAGGTCTATATATGAAATTGGAATCTCCATATGGATTTTTATAGAATTGAATAGAAATCGCCTCTTATATGATCTCTTCTTAGCCCACATATTCTCCATTCGCATAATTATTATTATTATTATCAACTCCTGTCTAGCAATCTGGATTTACAATATCAATTATGTGTAAATAACAAATAATCACCAGTTTGATAGGGCACATCAACTATTCTATCATTTATTTGAACCTTTGGGATAGGGATACAGCTCCCATTATAATTATTTCCTTACCATATTGATATGCAGTCAGGTATTCCAACTAGTCTCCCTGGAACAAAAGGTTCCTGTTCCCCCATTTTAGCTAACACGGGTACGAAGTCTTTATACTATGTCTTTAGTTTATTCTAGACATTTATGTATATACAATCTCTCTTAAGGAGCCTCTCATTGCATAGACATGGTTCCCATCATCTGAAGAGTATACTCACATTGATATACATAACTCTTCACATTCCAATTTTTATTACATAGTCTTACTACATACAGGAAGTAGTCAACACCTAGGTATATAAAACCGGAAGTAAGGGTACTTCCCCTCCGGTTGTTATCAAAATCCCATAATATAGGTTTGGCGGAATCAATCTCCCCTTGCTTCCTGATGCCAGCAGATACTATTAAGGATAATAAGGTCTAATAGATTATATACCTCCTATACAATTTCCTTTATATCAAATATAGGGATCAGCTAGTTTTTGCGACCGGTAACAACATATATATGACTACTTCCGGTTTCCACCAACATGAGATAACTTCTGGTTTGGCGATAAAACTCAACTTCCGGTTTCCATACACACTAGACAAACATCCGGTCTAGCGTAAAAACCACACTTCCGGTTCCAATATTACCAAACTTCACCAGCGGCATTAAGTAACAGTTTTAGCAATTGACTAATAACAATCATACTGAAAGGAAGCAAAAATATTTACAAAGGGATATTTTTAATATGAACATCTAACCAACGAAGATAGAGTCCTATTACAATGTAGATGTAAGGTCATTTTTGCACATCCGGTTTCGGTATGAATATCCGGGTCATAGGGTCACTGAAATGGCGCAATTTACACACAATTGGCGCCATTTGGGTTAGCAAAATTAGTATAAAAGAAGCACTCTCACCAACCATATATCAGTCTTGAAAAAGGCCCTATTGGTGGGCCGAAACGCGTTGGCATATATGGTGAGTCACATTTCAATTACCTAGAGTTCATACGAAACGTTACTGCTCTATGTTGTACCATTTTTTCTTTTCACAGGTTTTGGATTTTTTGTTCACATTTGAGCACTACCAAGACTCCACTTAATACTGTATATTATATATTTTTTCTTCTATTTTTCTTTTTCACACACATTTTATATTGTTGGCTTGGAATCATTTTTTATATTGTTGGCTTGGAATCATTAACACTTTTGAGGAATTGCTTTTTTACACTTTTTGTCTACACTTTTTGTCTACAATTCACTTTTTAACTCACAATTTTTGCTTATCATCGTTGTTTTTGTTTTTTTACTTGGATTATCACCACATGGTTGGATCTTTTGGATCACTTGGATGTTTTTTATCCACACTTGGAACATTGGACTCTTTATTAAGTTTTAAAGTTTTTACCATCATTTCTTCATTTATAATGTCACATTAATTTATATTGTCACATCATTTATAACTCGTAGCACACACCGTTTGTAATTTCTGTATACATCCCAATATCAATTTTACATATTCATTGTTTATTCGTTTAATTGTGAACACCGGACCCCGGAGCGGTCACTTTTGGTTTTACATTGTTTTTATCGTTATTTTTATAATTGTATTTGTATATCTGCTTTTAATTATTGTATCATGGATCCATGTATTTGTATGTTCTTGTAATAATTGTATTTTTTCCTGAGATTAAATAACTTTTTTATACCTCTGTCCAACCCATCTCTCATCCCCTTTGACCTGGCCTTTTGACTAAGGCGCCCCTTACACCTTTTTCAGCACTGATTGGGTAAAATGCAAGTCTGTCAAAAGAACTGAAATAAGGGGGCAGTGTGTAGAGACTTAGATACAAGGTAATCACAGAGTTAAAAAGTGTATTAACATAACCGTGTTGGTTATGCAAATCTAGGAAATGGGTAATAAAGGGATTATCTATCTTTATAAACAATAAAAATTCTGGAGTAGATTGTGTCCCTTTAAGATAAAAAAAACCCTGATTTGATTTTCTTTAGTAATAAGGGATTAAAATGAAGAGCAATAGATTAATTAAAATGAATGCACGCTGCTCGTTATTGTCTGTTCTGAAAAGCAGCAGATATGCTATTATAGAAAGACAAAGAATCTTAACCATAACTACAGAGCTAGGTTAAGTGCATAATAATAGTGTAGAACAGGTATTGTTTTTAACGTTTTCAAATGATTATAGTTCATGTGAAAAGATTATCCATAAAACAGATTTCTTTGCAGAGGTATGTGCTTGGCCTAGTGAAGAAGATTTATTTTATATATTATTACATTTTTAAAACAAATAATAGCATTTTATAAATATAAAGGCCTAGATTTGGAGTTTGGCGGTAGCCGTGAAAACCAGCGTTAGAGGCTCCTAACACTGGTTTTAGGCTAACTCCGGTATTTGGAGTCACTCAAAAAAGGGTCTAACGCTCACTTTTCAGCCGCGACTTTTCCATACCGCAGATCCCTTCGTAAATTGCGTATCCTATCTTTTCAATGGGATTTTTCTAACTCCGGTATTTAGAGTCGTGGCTGAAGTGAGCGTTAGAAATCTTACGACAAAACTCCAGCCGCAGAAAAAAGTCAGTAGTTAAGAGCTTTCTGGGCTAACGCCAGTTCATAAAGCTCTTAACTACTGTACTCTAAAGTACACTAACACCCATAAACTACCTATGTACCCCTAAACCGAGGTCCCCCCACATCGCCGCCACTCGATTAAATTTTTTTAACCCCTAATCTGCCGACCGCCACCTACGTTATACTTATGTACCCCTAATCTGCTGCCCCTAACACCGCCGACCCCTGTATTATATTTATTAACCCCTAATCTGCCCTCCCTAACATCGCCGACACCTAACTTCAATTATTAACCCTTAATCTGCCGACCGGAGCTCACCGCTATTCTAATAAATGTATTAACCCCTAAAGATAAGTCTAACCCTAACACTAACACCCCCCTAAATTAAATATAATTTTAATCTAACGAAATTAATTAACTCTTATTAAATAAATTATTCCTATTTAAAGATAAATACTTACCTGTAAAATAAATCCTAACATAGCTACAATATAAATTATAATTACATTGTAGCTATTTTAGGATTAATATTTATTTTACAGGCAACTTTGTAATTATTTTAACCATGTACAATAGCTATTAAATAGTTAAGAAATATTTAATAGCTACCTAGTTAAAATAATTACAAAATTACCTGTAAAATAAATCCTAACCTAAGTTACAATTAAACCTAACACTATACTATCATTAAATTAATTAAATAAAATACCTATAATTACCTACAATTAAACCTAACACTACACTATCAATACATTAATTAAATACAATATCTACAAATAACTACAATGAAATAAACTAACTAAAGTACAAAAAATAAAAAAGAACTAAGTTACAAAAAATAAAAAAATATTTACAAACATAAGAAAAATATTACAACAATTTTAAACTAATTACACCTACTCTAAGCCCCCTAATAAAATAACAAAGACCCCCAAAATAAAAAATGCCCTACCCTATTCTAAATTAATAAAGTTCAAAGCTCTTTTACCTTACCAGCCCTGAACAGGGCCCTTTGCGGGGCATGCCCCAAGAAGTTCAGCTCTTTTGCCTGTAAAAAAAAACCATACAATACCCCCCCCAACATTACAACCCACCACCCACATACCCCTAATCTAACCCAAACCCCCCTTAAATAAACCTAACACTAAGCCCCTGAAGATCATCCTACCTTGTCTTCACGTGACCAGGTATCACCGATCCGTCCTGGCTCCAAAATCTTCATCCAACCCAAGCGGGGGCTGGCGATCCATCATCCGGTGGCTGAAGAAGTCCAGAAGAGGCTCCAAAGTCTTCATCCTATCCGGGAAGAAGAGGCGATCCGGACTGGCAACCATCTTGATCCAAGCGGCATCTTCTATCTTCATCCGATGACGACCGGCTCCATCCTGAAGACCTCCACCGCGGACCCATCTTCATCCGGCGATGTCCAACTGAAGAATGACGGTTCCTTTAAGGGACGTCATCCAAGATGGCGTCCCTCGAATTCCGATTGGCTGATAGGATTCTATCAGCCAATCGGAATTAAGGTAGGAATATTCTGATTGGCTGATGGAATCAGCCAATCAGAATCAAGTTCAATCCGATTGGCTGATCCAATCAGCCAATCAGATTGAGCTCGCATTCTATTGGCTGTTCCGATAAAAAAAAAAATTATATTTAATTTAGGGGGGTGTTAGTGTTAGGGTTAGACTTAGCTTTAGGGGTTAATACATTTATTAGAATAGCAGTGAGCTCTGGTCGGCAGATTAGGGGTTAATAAGTGTAGGCAGGTGGAGGCGACGTTGTGGGGAGCAGATTAGGGGTTAATAAATATAATATAGGGGTCGGCGGTGTTAGGGGCAGCAGATTAGGGGTACATAGGGATAATGTAAGTAGCGGCGGTTTACAGATCGGCAGATTAGGGGTTAAAAAAAATATGCAGGGGGAACTTCCGGGTGGCGGCCATGATAGGTCGCATGATTCCTAGCTCCTTCAATCCTCAGCGCAAATCTGCATAAAACTCTATTTTTGACATTTCTTTGCACTTACTTTTTGGGTTAAAATACCGCAGCAGAGTAAGCTCATCCGTGCATTACTACTATTTTAAGATTTGATGCAACATCCAGCACCCTGGAACAAACTTAAGGTTGCGGCCTTCCATCTTAACCCCCCGGCAGGGCAATGGCTTGCCTCTGTCGTTAGGCAGCAGTGACAATCCGCAAAACACTGCACATTCTCTTACCAACAAGATACTGCATATAACTGGAACAATACCGCTTTCTGTGTCCTTGCCTACTGCTCACTATCGTTCATTTACAATGGAGATCCCTTTTAACTTTTTGGAGGAGCTGCGCAGCTTGCTCGCTGACCACCATGCTGCCCTAGAGAACACACTGTTTATGTCACTGGATGCCCACGGCATACACTCATCCCAGCAACCTACTCAACTTGAAGCCAGCATATTGAAGGGGGGGAGTAGTGGCGCTTTGGGGCCCCGGCGCCCACATCCCACCTTCAAGGCTTCTAAGGGGAGAGGGAAACCTGGGTCTGCAGAAGCGGCAGACTGATGCAAGAAAAATAGTGCTCTTTAATAAACATGATATAATTGTTTAAGAGTTGTTTTCTCCATTTAACAACTTAAAAAGTTATTTCAATTAAACAAAAAAGTTTCCAATTTGCTTTAAATGTTCATGGCTCCAGTTTGGAGCTCATCAGGTGTAAGCTTTCTAACTGTCTTGCCACCTCAATGGTGAGAAAGTTAAATTGTCCTGGACTAAGCTGTCCAGAATTGACAAACCATGCTCTCATGTGATTGGCTGCATAATAGCAGGGGGAGGGACTGCACAAGATTTTGCTGCCCTCTCACCCCAAAACTGGGCAGAAAAGTTCCCTGACTTGTCCTTGTCCATCTGAATCATAGTAAATGTAGCTCTACTGATCTGCACCAAGCCTGTAGTACCGCATTTACAGAGCCTCACATAGAGATGTCACAACACAGGGAGAGCAGGGACTCCAGCCTGCAAATGCTTTTAATTCAACAACAAGACCGGGGACATAAAAGTTTAGTGAAGCATGTCTTGTACCCACCCCCCACTATACTGCAGCAAGTGCTCCTTAAAGTAGTGAACCAACCCTTGGCGATACAGGGGCTACATATCCCCAATACCATATCTCAGGTCTACGCTGACATACCGCAAGGACTCCAAGCAGGGGAGCGGCAGATGCAGAGAAAAATGGAAATCCTTAGACTCACAGTGCAAAAACCAGACCGCATTGGCACGATCTCCCTACCGCATGCTACATATTTTCCTTCAGTCATGCATAGGTCCCCTAGCACCGCAGCTCAATACTGGCGCACGGTCCTACTTACATGGGATCCTGGAGGTCCGTCATTTCTCTGGCAGTGGAGTGCGGGCCAGGAACTGAAGCTGCTACTGTGATCCTTGTGCCGCACTTGCACTCTCGCTTCCCTTAAGACACAGGACACTTGCCTTCTCTGTGTGCTTGTGGGGCAACTTTGAGACCTGTCGAACTTAGCAGCTAGTGGCTGACGGCATAAAGTGACAAGAACTAGTAATCCTGGTACCTGCGGCAAGGTAACTCTACTCCAAGCAGTTTTTGATATCCCTGCTACACGTACTTATAAAATCCTCTGAACCTCCCCATATGGACTCTGAGTCTACGATTAATATTGCATACGCAGCTTATCTCCCATGAACTCATATTCATATAACCCTCTGTAACTTAATTTAGTTTGAAATTCAAGCTTTGTAAAATGTCATGTAAAATTTTCACATATGAACCTCTTGTGTTGTGATATCCTCCATTTTTGATACTACATATATTGTGATTCTCACTTCGAGGCTCTAGCTCCCTATTTGTAATGCTATAAAAATCTCCCTACACTTAGTTTTGTTTTAGATGCAGGCTGGTCCTGCAGCTACGACATTGCTTTTGAGCTCCATGGGTTTCACATGTTTGCTATCTTTTTTTTTATGTCTACGTATTATTTACTCCCAGAAGGTAGCATCAGATTTCCCTAGCCCTTATAATTATGACTTTAACCGTTAGTGTAGGGGGTTTAGCAGATTGCATGTTAGTAGAATTGTATCTAATTGCTTGTTTTCTTGCTTTATCAAGAGGCTACCCAACATAACTTAATCAGTGTAACTAGGGTGTATCATAGGTGCAGTGGACTCCCTTTCTTATATGTTAATATAGATAAGTGATCTAAATATGGCTCCTGAACAATTCCTTAACACCACTTAACCTCATTGATCCCCACTTTCCACTTTAACCTTTTTGCTTTACTTGCACAGCAGTGGAGATCTTTGTTCATGGGGATTTGGCTTTAGTTATTGGGGCTTATGCTCTAATCTATTACCAATTGCATTGTGGGGGGTACAACATGGTTCCTATATTTCTCTCATGGATAACAGGGACAGCAGTGTAATTTAGTGGAGATCTGATGTGCAGCGGGTAACATGGCTTAGAGATCTATAGTCAGCTTTTAAGTACCGGTAATTCCAAAATCCCAACCAGTCTATGAGGTCCATATACCTGTAATTATAATCCTACTCCTTTTATTAATGTAACAATAGGAATCTCCAGTTACACAGCTATATCTCAAGTCCGCAGTGGTCATACTCTTGTTAATCAACCTTTCTCTTGTGTTCCTTTTCTTTTTTTTTCTTTTTTTTTTGTACAATAAGCATTGGCACTAAGCTCATTGTGTCCTTTCTACAGTTACCAGTTATAACACAGCAAAAAGTAAACTCTGAGGTGAATATTATGAGATCCATGAGTGGTCTCTCCTGTAGCAGATAGTCTTCTGGTTAAATGTCAATCTTCCTTTCCTGTAGGATTCGAGGTCCAAGAGTGGCCTCTTAACTTGGTTGTGAAGGCTTAGTTTTTCATAGGCATACATACATTTTCTTTTTTCTTTTTTTTCCTTTGCATTATACAATGGACATTACTATTCTGTGACCAAGTTACTCATTATGTATGATGTGCAATGTACCTGTTATTGTTGCGTTCAGAAAGTCATTGTATGATACTGTACTGTTTTGTCTGTATGCCGAAACTTTACCTCAATAAAAATTAAAAAAAAAAAAAAAGAAAAAAAAAAATATGCAGGGGTCAGCGATAGCGGGGGCGGCAGAATAGGGGTTAATAAGTGTAAGGTTAGGGGTGTTTAGACTCGGGGTACATGTTAGAGTGTTAGGTGCAGACGTAGGAAGTGTTTCCCCATAGCAAACAATGGGGCTGCGTTAAGAGCTGAACGCTGCTTTTTTGCAGGTGTTAGGTTTTTTTTCAGCTCAAACAGCCCCATTGTTTCCTATGGGGGAATCGTGCACGAGCACGTTTTTGAGGCTGGCCGCGTCCGTAAGCAACTCTGGTATCGAGAGTTGAAGTTGCGTTAAAAATGCTCTACGCTCCTTTTTTGGAGCCTAACGCAGCCTTTATGTGGACTCTCAATACCAGAGTTATTTTTATGGTGCGGCCAGAAAAAAGCCGGCGTTAGCTACGCGGGTCCTTACCGACAAAACTCCAAATCTAGGCCATAATAAGGTGCATTTATGATGTACACAATAACTATGTACAAATATTTCTGTAACCATTTTTCTTTTATATTATCTTCCTTATTTATCTTTTTTTAACCGCAGCATCAGCGTCATTTTTAAAACTTTGTATTCTCTGGAATGCTAATAAATAATGTGCCTAGTAATATTTGATGTTCGGGCTGATTTTATCTATGCAGATATAGAACTGATGACAATGGCATTTTGAATATACTTACTTTTTTACCCATTTTTTACTCACAGATGCCTAAGGGTATATGAAACCCAAATATTTTCTTTGATGATTCAGGGAGAGCATGCAATTTTAATCAACGTTCTAATTTACTCCTATTATCAATTTTTCTTCGTTCTCTTGGTATTTTTATTTGAAAACGAGGAATGTAAGCTTAGGAGCTGGCCCATTTTTGGTTCAGCACGTGGGTAGCGCTTGCTGATTGGTCGCTAACTGAAGCAACCAATCAGCAAAAATAGGTCGGCTCCTAAGCTTACATTTTTCAAATTAAGATACCAAGAGAACATAGAAAAATTGATAATAGAAGTAAATGAGCAAGTTAATAAAATTGTATGCTCTATCTGAATTATGAAAGAAATGATTTGGCTTTCATATCCCTTTAATAAAAAATGGAAGATCCCACAATTTTAAAGACTTTGGGGCCTATCTATCAAGCTCCGAAAGGAGCTTGACGGCCCGTGTTTCTGGCGAGTCTTCAGACTCGCCAGAAACAGCAGTTATGAAGCAGCGGTCACAAAGACAGCAGCTCCATAACCCTGTCCGCCTGCTCTGAGCAGGCGGACAGGAATCGCAACAATTCAACACGATCTAGTACGATCGGGTTGATTGACAGCTCCCTGCTGGCGGACGATTGGCCGCAAGTCTGCAGGGGGCGGCGCTGCACCAGCAGCTCTTGTGAGCTGCTGGTGCAATGCTGAATACGGAGAGCGTATTGCTCTCCGCATTCAGCGAGGTCTGGCGGGCCGGATCCGCACTGTCGGATCAGGTCCGCCAGACTTTGTTAAATAGAGGCCAAAGTATATTGTCTATTAATGTGCTGACAAGTTGCTTCAGATTTTACGGTTATTAAATGACTTTAGAGTGTCATTATGATTCTCGTGATCTAAATTTACTTCAAGGGGTATGAAACCCAAAATTTGTCTTTCCAGTTTATTTCTATTATAATTTTGACTATGTTCCTTTTGTATCTTTTGTAAAAAAACAGGAAAATATGCATAGGAGCCGGCCCATTTCTGCAGCACTTTATGGCACTAGTTTTTCAAGTATGTTATCAATTTGCAAGAGCACTAGGTGCCGCACTAATTCTTGCCATGTAACGCTTCAGATGCCTACCTAGGTATCTCTTCAACAAAGAATATCATGGGAAGAAAGCAAATTTGATAATAGTAGTAAATTGGAAACTTTTAAAAAGGGTATTCTCTGTCTGAATCACATAATTTGTTTTATGTTTCATATCCCTTTAAATCTTGTTTTTTCTGCATCACTAATATAGGACGTGTGTTTATAGAAATGGACAATATAATAGTTGCGGATAAACAAACAGTTGTAGCCATTTCCTGAATCATATACCTTATAGGATATGCAAGAAACAAATTCATCATTTAAATGTAAGGTAGGAATGACAAATGGCCTTTTAGACAGTCTGCCAGCAAAGACTCATTTTTAACATTAAAATAAATATTAACATTATTTCACACGGTATATTCTTCCCAAACCTAAACATGTGGTAGTAAAACATCATCTGTTTGGGAAAATAACAGAGATGTTAAAGGCATTGGTGTTTCATTTGCAACTTGAGTGAATTTGTGCTTACTTTGTATAGTTCTTAGATTTTTTCTGTCACACGGGCACAAAATCACATTCACGGTTCAATGCACATTTCCATCAAACTCCACTAAATTGCTGATTCCTGTGCCGTCACAATCTGTGACTCCTATATATTGGAATATGATAAAGACATGTTCAGCACGCGCCCAACCCCAACCCCCATGATAGAATGTCAATCCCAGGATACAATGCAACACCAAATGAACATAACCTCTTTTTCTTTACTGCACCCTTTAGAAAGATTCAAAAGATAAAACTTTATAACATTCCCAAATAGTTATAACTCACTGCAGTGATTCAATAAGTGAATCAAATTAGAAGTCTGTTGATTCAATAATTTACACAACTGTAATCAGAATCTGTCAAACACAACTACAATACAGGGAGTGCAGAATTATTAGGCAAGTTGTATTTTTGAGGATTAATTTTATTATTGAACAACAACCATGTTCTCAATGAACCCAAAAAACTCATTAATATCAAAGCTGAATAGTTTTGAAAGTAGTTTTTAGTTTGTTTTTAGTTATAGCTATTTTAGGGGGATATCTGTGTGTGCAGGTGACTATTACTGTGCATAATTATTAGGCAACTTAACAAAAAACAAATATATACCCATTTCAATTATTTATTTTTACCAGTGAAACCAATATAACATCTCAACATTCACAAATATACATTTCTGACATTCAAAAACAAAACAAAACAAAAAATCAGTGACCAATATAGCCACCTTTCTTTGCAAGGACACTCAAAAGCCTGCCATCCATGGATTCTGTCAGTGATTTGATCTGTTCACCATCAACATTGCGTGCAGCAGCAACCACAGCCTCCCAGACACTGTTCAGAGAGGTGTACTGTTTTCCCTCCTTGTAAATCTCACATTTGATGATGGACCACAGGTTCTCAATGGGGTTCAGATCAGGTGAACAAGGAGGCCATGTCATTAGATTTTCTTCTTTTATACCCTTTCTTGCCAGCCACGCTGTGGAGTACTTGGACGCGTGTGATGGAGCATTGTCCTGCATGAAAATCATGTTTTTCTTGAAGGATGCAGACTTCGTCCTGTACCACTGCTTGAAGAAGGTGTCTTCCAGAAACTGGCAGTACGACTGAGAGTTGAGCTTGACTCCATCCTCAACCCTGAAAAGGCCCCACAAGCTCATCTTTGATGATGCCAGCCCAAACCAGTACTCCACCTCCACCTTGCTGGCGTCTGAGTCGAACTGGAGCTCTCTGCCCTTTACCAATCCAGCCACGGGCCCATCCATCTGGCCCATCAAGACTCACTCTCATTTCATCAGTCCATAAAACCTTAGAAAAATCAGTCTTGAGATATTTCTTGGCCCAGTCTTGACGTTTCAGCTTGTGTGTCTTGTTCATTGGGGGTCGTCTTTCAGCCTTTCTTACCTTGGCCATGTCTCTGAGTATTGCACACCTTATGCTTTTGGGCACTCCAGTGATGTTGCAGCTCTGAAATATGGCCAAACTGGTGGCAAGTGGCATCTTGGCAGCTGCACGCTTGACTTTTCTCAGTTCATGGGCAGTTATTTTGCGCCTTGGTTTTTCCACACGCTTCTTGCGACCCTGTTGACTATTTTGAATGAAACGCTTGATTGTTCGATGATCACGCTTCAGAAGCTTTGCAATTTTAAGAGTGCTGCATCCCTCTGCAAGATATCTCACTATTTTTGACTTTTCTGAGCCTGTCAAGTCCTTCTTTTGACCCATTTTGCCAAAGGAAAGGAAGTTGCCTAATAATTATGCACACCTGATATAGGGTGTTGATGTCATTAGACCACACCCCTTCTCATTACAGAGATGCACATCACCTAATATGCTTAATTGGTAGTAGGCTTTCGAGCCTATACAGCTTAGAGTAAGACAACATGCATAAAGAGGATGATGTGGTCAAAATACTAATTTGCCTAATAATTCTGCACTCCCTGTATAATGAGTAGATATAGTAATGTAGACTGATTGGTCACTGCCGTAACAGTGCCAAGAGAAATCTATAAGTAGAAGGTCGCAATATCCGTGCTAACAATTTACTTTCAACTTGTTATAAGTGCGCTAAGCCAGCCGCAATAATTTTCTACTTTGAGAACAGTTAGTGCACAAGCAAAAAAATGAGCGCGCCATAGAGTGACAAAGATATGTGCATGCTCCTGACCTCTTATGAGCCTACCTAGGTTAGCTTTTCAAAAAAGTATACCTAGAGAATGAAGATAATTTGATAATAGAACTACATTCTCTGTCCGAATCATGAAAGTTAAAGTTTAACTGTACTATCCCTTTAAAATACCAAATGAGAGATTACTTTTATTTGAGGGGTGGATTAAATAGTTCAGCTGTTTTCCTCCACTGTCACCACTGATCAAAATCTCTAAACAAGTTATTACAAAAACAATGTACTGTACATATATATCTTTATTATAGAAAATGATTGCTTGTTAAAATCTTGCAAAATATATTTGAATCAAGCAATCTTCTTGCCAAAAGCTCTAGTTCTATGAGATGAAGTCCACAAGTATGTTTGCCGATTATTTGGCAGTAAGCTTCTGTGCCAAATATAACTTTAGCTTTAATTATATCTCTAAGGTTTTGCTGAGTGACAGCAAGTGCAGAATTCATTTGCATAGCTAACTGACTATGGCCAGTCCCTAAGCTATGTCTATATAAACCTAGCATACTGAGTGGATTTTTTAATTAGCTTAAAAAAATGGAATAACAATCTCTTGTCACCTATACAATTACTGACAATATTTCAGATCCAAAATACCAGCTGCCCACAGAGGTGCAATGTTTTTCACTTGCATTATATCACAGTCATAAAGTTACATAGCAGAATGGTGTCTAATGTGTCCACTAAGGAAATGTTAATGTGTAAGATTCTATGGGCTAGATTACAAGTGGAGCAAAAATATTAGCTTTATTGTGCATTAACAGTGCTCAAGCACAAATAATAGCACTTCTTTTTTTGCTCTCCAAAGTTAATTTATTTTATTGCTGATAATCTAGGGCCCACTAACATCAGCATGTTGGATAGCATGGGTGCGCTAAATTCCCAACATAATAGATTTTTATGAGGGTGCACAGTAAAAGTAATGTCAGATTTTGCTTGAGCACTAAGCCGATGGTGCGCAAGTAGTAGGGTTCTTCATGTAGTTCTGCGCTATAATATCAATAATAAGGGTTTACTTTAAGGGGTAGATTTACCAAGCAGCGGATGCTGCTATCTACCCCCATATTTTCCGGCTCGCCGGAAATGTAAGTTAAGAAGCAGGGGTCATAAGACTGCTGCTCCTTAACTCCTCCACCACCTCTGAGGTGGCGGACAGCAATCATCCCGATCAGATACGATTGGGTTGATTGACACCCCCTGCTAGCGGTCGATTCGCCGCGAATGTTCAGGGGGTTGCATTGCACAAGCATTTCACTAGAAATGCTTATGCAATGATAAATGCCAACAGCATACGTGTGGCAGACATGATCCGCTACAGCAGATCATGTCCCCCCACACATTGATAAATCTACCCCCAAATCTTTAAAAAAATTTAATTTTACAATGGTATTTTATACTGCTCTCAGGTGCAGCAATTAACTAACAACTTGTAATGAGTGCAATGAGCACTTTCCATTAAAAGTATAAAAGAAAAGAAAAAGGATTTGGCCACATTAAGATGCTTTGGTTAAAATATTTAACCATCCACTTGTAATACCAGATTACACAGCATTATTCTTCATGCAAGGCTGCACAAAATACAACACACCTTGCGCTACTTATTGTGTTCCAGTTGATTTAGCCCTATATTATTCAACTGATATAAAAGGACATTATAGGCAAATATTTAATAACAGTGAATGTTTATGCTCAACTGAACCTAAGATATGTTATCTATCATCTATCTATCTGTCTGTATGTCTGTTTGTCTATCTGTCTGTCAATATGTCTGTCTGCCTATCTATCTGTCTGTCTATTTAAAGATCTTGTTACCTGCACAACTAACATACAGTATATGTTGAAATGCCATTGCTTAAATGTTATATTGTTCTCTTATCTGTACTTTTATAATGCAGACATTTTCCCTGACACCATAAATTCACTGTATGTTTGTAACATCTCAGGCCTGTTCTCCAATTACCATATGACCTGTTAACTCTCTGTTGGTCAATTTCTCCTCTCCTCTCTTATTACCTCCTCCCACTCCTGGTTGTATCAATACTGCAGTGATAAAATCTCACAATTTTAAACATTATTTAGAGCTTAAAACCAACTTTAAAGGGACAGTCTACACCAAAATGTTTATTGTTTTAAAAGATAGATAATCCCTTTATTAACCATTTCCCAGTTTTGCATAACCAACACAGTTATATTAATATACTTTTAATCTCTGTGATTATCTTGCATCTAAGCCTCTGTAAACTGCCCCTTTATTTCAGTTCTTTTGACAGACTTGCAGTTTAGCTAATCAGTGCCTGCTCCCAAATAACTTCACGTGCACGAGCACAGTGTTATCTATATGAAATACATGAACTCCCTCTAGTGGTGAAACCCTCTAGTGGTGAAAAATTGTTAAAATGCATTCTGAAAAGAGGTGGCCTTCAAGGTCTAAGAAATTAGCATAACCTCCTCCTCCTAGGTTAAGCTTTCAACTAAGAATACCAAGAGAACAAAGCAAAATTGGTTATAAAAGTAAATTGGAAAATTGTTTAAAATTACATGCTCTATCTAAATCATGAACGTTTATTTTGGCCTAGACTGTCCCTTTAATAGAGACCCTTGATATCCACATGATATCTGCATCTCACACCATTTTGTAAAAAAGAATATCATTCCAGCTGGCTCATCCATCCCAGTTTTTATTTCTATTGAATACTATCATAGAACTGGAGAACTACACTGATATTTATACACAATACTATCCCGAAAGTGATTCAAAACAAATTCATTTGAAGAACGATATTGTACAATGAGCAAGAATCAGTATAAATATATAGATGTTTTAATACTAAGATAGTTTAACCCCTTAACGACTGAGGACGTGCAGGGTACGTCCTCAGAAAAAAGGCAGTTAATGCCTGAGAACGTACCCTGCACGTCCTCAGTGTGGAAAGCAGCTGGAAGTGATCCTGCTCGCTTCCAGCTGCTTTCCGGTTATTGCAGTGATGCCTCGATATGGAGGCATCCTGCAATAACCTTTGTAAGCCATCCGGTGCAGAGAGAGCCACTCTGTGGCCCTCTCTGCACCGGAGATCGGTGGCTTACTGCGTTGGTGGGTGGGAGCCGGACCGGGAGGCGGGTGGCGGCCATCGATGGCCCTGGTTATGTGAAGGGGGAGGTGCACGGGAGGGTGGGGGCGGGCGCGTGCACGGGGAGGGAGCGGGTGGGAACCGCTACACTACAGAAAATGTTGAAAATTAAAAATGTTGAAAGTCAAAAATTAAAAAAAAAAAAAAAACGATCAGCAAGGTGGTGGGGGTTTGTCTGTGTGGGGGTGGGGGAAGCTACACTACAGAAAAGAAAAACAAAACAAAAAAGCACTTTTTATTGCACTTTTTATTGCAAACTGGGTACTGGCAGACAGCTGCCAGTACCCAAGATGGCCCCCAATAAGGCAGAGGGGAGGGTTAGAAAGCGGTTTTGGGGGGGATCAGGGAGGTTGGGGGCTAAGGGGGGGATCCTACACAGTAGCATATGTACATATGCTAAAAAATTTTTTTATTTTTTTTAAAAACCCTTTTATTTTAGTACTGGCAGACTTTCTGCCAGTACTTAAGATGGCGGGGACAATTGTGGGGGAGGGAAGGGAGCTGTTTGGGAGGGATCAGGGGGTGGGGTGTGTCAGATGGGAGGCTGATCTCTACACTAAAGCTAAAATTAACCCTGCAAGCTCCCTACAAACTCCCTAATTAACCCCTTCACTGCTAGCCATAATACACGTGTGAGGCGCAGCAGGATTTAGCGGCCTTCTAATTACCAGAAAGCAACGCCAAAGTCATATATGTCTGCTATTTCTGAACAAAGGGGATCCCAGACAAGCATTTACAACCATTTGTGCCACAATTGCACAAGCTGTTTGTAAATGATTTCAGTGAGAAACCTAAAATTGTGAAAAATTTTAAGGTTTTTTTAATTTGATCGCATTTGGCGGTGAAATGGTGGCATGAAATATACCAAAATGTGCCTAGATCAATACTTGGGGTTGTCTACTACACTACACTAAAGCTAAAATTAACCCTACAAGCTCCCTAAAAGCTCCCTAATTAACCCCTTAACTGCTGGGCATAATACACTTGTGGTGCGCAGTGGCATTTAGCGGCCTTCTAATTACCAAAAAGCAACGCCAAAGCCATATATGTCTGCTATTTCTGAACAAAGGGGATCTCAGAGAAGAATTTACAACCATTTATGCCATAATTGCACAAGTTGTTTGTAAATAATTTCAGTGAGAAACCGAAGGTTTGTGAAAAAATTTGTGAAAAAGTGAACGATTTTTTGGATTTGATCGCATTTGGCCGTGAAATGGTGGTATGAAATATACCAAAATTGGCCTAGATCAATACTTCGGGATGTCTACTAAAAAAAAATATATACATGTCAAGGGATATTCAGGGATTCCTGAAAGATATTAGTGTTCTAATGTAACTAGCGCTAATTTTGGGAAAAAATGGTTTGGTAATAGCAAAGTGCTACTTGTATTTATGGCCCTATAACTTGCAAAAAAAGCAAAGAACATGTAAACATTGGGTATTTCTAAACTCAGGACAAAATTTAGAAACTATTTAGCATGGGTGTTTTTTGGTGGTTTTAGATATGTAACAGATTTTGGGGGTCAAAGTTAGAAAAAGTGTGTTTTTTTCCATTTTTCCTCATATTTTATAATTTTTTTTATTTTAAATTATAAGATATGATGAAAATAATGGTATCTTTAGAAAGTCCATTTAATGGCGAGAAAAACGGTATATAATATGTGTGGCTACAGTAAATGAGTAAGAAGAAAATTACAGCTAAACACAAACACTGCAAAAATGTAAAAATAGCCTTGGTCCCAAACGGACAGAAAATGGAAAAGTGCTGTGGTTATTAAGGGGTTAAAGACAACTTCATTTCAGTTACATTAATTTTTCATTTATAATTTGGGCATGTTAAATGCCTGACTGTTGTATCTAAATAAACTTTTTCTTTACGCATTTCAAGGGTGTCCCTATCAACCAATAGTGTGTTCTCTTTATCAGCTGGCAAGTAACTGATCCTTGAGTGCACAAATATAAAAAACACAAAATAAAACAAAACATTTTTAATGCAAGAATATATTTTTAATGTGTATTAACTATTACCCTAAATGCTGCCATTTTTGCTTAAACATTGAGGACCAGATTACAAGTGGAGCACTTAATATAGCTTCAATGAGTAATATCAGTGCACGCTAATGTGCACTGCTATTACAAGTTGACAGCAATACAAACACGAGCTTGTATTCACATTGCTGGGAAGCATTGTGCTCATGAGAGCGCGCTTCCATAGGATCCAATGGGAGCCACGTTCCATATACTATACTGTAAATCACATCAGAGATGGCACAGAACCTAAGCGCGGCAAAGGGGGCAAGAAGCGCAGCAATGGCAGCACCAATAAATATATATGTATATGATTATAAACATATATATTTATGTGTTAATATGTGTATATACACATATTAACACATAAATATATGTATATATATATATATATATATATATATATATATATATGTATTTGAATTGTTCTTATACAACATAGAGTGTGCGTTTGCTAAAACAATAAACTGTTTCTGTGTGGGAACATTGTAAATAATACATATGTAAACTTAGTTTTACTGTACATGCTATATTTTTCACACACTGGAAAATCTTGCCATTGAAAAGCTCGAAAAACTGATATGGCTTAAAAAGGTGTATCTAAAATGGAGGCTAGTGCTTTGAATATTACAAACTCCCATGTAAGGCCCATCAAACTCCCACAGAAACACCTATATATTTGTGATGTCAGCGATCATTATTAATAAAGACCAGAAAAAAAAAAAACCTCCCTATAAACCTATAGGAGCTGTGGGATGTGGGTATATTATACATGTATATACAAATTATATGTATTTTATTGTGTAAAGCTAGAATATGTATTATAATTATTCTTGTGTTTTTAAAAAAAATGTGTATCAATGGTGATTGAAGATAGAACTGTACAAGGGTATAAACAATGCAGGAATATGCATGAAGTTATATATAAAAACTGAAGAAGGGACTATTATCCTGACTTGCTACATTCTCTCTCTATATATCTACAGGTATCTCTCTCTCTCTCCTCTATATATATCTCTTTCTCTATCTCTCTGCTTCTCTCTCTCTCTCTCTCTTTCTCTCTCTGTCTGTCTCTCTAATTTCCCCCTCATATTATAAGAAGAGGCCTGAAGTAAAATTCTTGAAAATTACAAAAACATATAAAAATGTAAAAATGATTAAAGCTTTTATTTTACCAAATGAGTAAAAAGAATAGTTCATCAATAAATGACCTTGCAGACTGTACTACATTTTGTGCAACATTACATATGCTTAATTATACCCCACAGGCCGGGCACCTGTCAAACCAGACAGGTGGCACTATAAAACCTCTGCACAGTACATCTGTTAGAATTGAAGTTTGTATGTGCAAATCCTGCCTAGGAATTATTCTCAGCCTTTTACAGCAAGCAGTACTACAGCAACAACAATACAAATCTAAATTGAAAATCTCTATATAGTGGCCTGCTCTCAGTCTCCTGAGAGATGCTTTCCAAAAGATTACAAATAAAATAAAGAAACAAGGCAACACCCAATTACTCAGAATGTCATTTATTACACCTTATCTGCGAGATTCAATAATTTGATCCACCTCTGAGAAAAGGGGCGGAGGTGAATTCAATGTCGCTTTATTAACCTCTTCAGAGATGTGTGGAAAAAGACAAGCAGTGTGGGTTAAACTCGTATTGCCATAATACTATTTAGGGAGTATGATTATATATGAAACTGCATTCTACAGGAATGCTTAAATATTGTATGTATTCTTTAAATATGTCCTCTTAGAAAGGGGACAAAGTGACATCCCAAAGCAAATTAGAATATTTAGTAGCAGGATAGCAGGAGTATAGAAAGTCATGTTCATATATTTATAGCATATTAACAGCAATTAAGCATTGCACGGAATTAGATCAGTATATATAAAAAAGAAATGTATATACATTATTAAACATTGCTATACTATACTGTAAATACTGATTAAATTAAAGTTATTTGGCCTCCTTTGCTGTGACCAATTAGGGACATATGTAAATGAGTTTGTGCTCTAATCTGACAAATTAATGTGTCGAATGCTACAAAATTAGGTATTTTTCACTATGCTTAACAGACATATTGCACAGACAAAGAATTTATTTTGGGTGAATTGTTTGTCACAAAAAAAAACAAATGCTTATATAATATTTGCTCATTATTTTATTTAGTTTTTGTATCCCATTGTGCGTGTCTTCAGGGTAGCATAGGAGCAGTTGAGCCGGAGATTAGTAGCTAGTGCTTTTACTACAAGCCAACAACAGCACTAACAAATTGAAGAGGTATTTTACAATAAAGGTAGGCAATAAAAATAATCAAATTCTTGTATTTCCTTATAAAAACATTTCATAAAGGATTACAGTTTAAAACTAATTTCAGTTTATTAGAAAATGATAGATAGATATAATAATGAGCTAAAATGGATATCAACTTTTTTGTGATGCCTACATATTTTATTTAAATTTGCAATTAAATTTATTATATTTTTTTTTATTAACGGATGTATTTAATACTGTATGCATTTTACTCAACAAATATGCTTTTGTGATGCATTTCCTTTGAATTCATTGACAAACGTGCATGTGTGTGTCTAACTGAAGTAAAAATTTCATAATGTTCACAGAAACAATATATGAAGAAGTCCAGATGGTGCAGAAAAATTGAAAGAATCGATTTTGAGAAACAGAAGAAGTCTAATATTCTAATTAAAAATGAAAAAAAAAAACAGACTTGCTGAAAGGAAAATGATCTTTAATGTAAGTATCCATCTAAATTTGCTGACAGTGTCTTTTTAAACATGATACAAAAGTGCATGGGGTCGAAGGGAGTTTGTAGCCACTAATTTTGTCTTCATTTAAGAGTTGGTGTCTGGATTAATTCCCCTTGGGGGACACATCTGCCTTTTGCCACCTGTTCACAGTCTAAATTGTAGCAGTTAAGAACAGATTATGATGAAGCAACAGTATAACCAAGCACCAGGAGAGTTTTAATTGCAAATAAAGTGTTGCAATACTCTTTCCTTGTTTTTAATTTTCATTGTAAAATTAGAAGTTAAAAGGAAATTACAACTGTAAAATCAATAGCATCTTAAACAAAATCAGACACACTGCAGCTCTTAATTACAAACCTAAAAATCTGTGAAAGAGAAAGCAAAGGGTTAAGAGCAATCTCTGAGACTCCAAGTAATAATCAAGCGCCCCACCGTGCAAAATTGAGTAGCATGTGGTGCAGCATTACAAATATTCAATTACAGGCACTAGTTTGTCACAACCAGCATGCAAAATAAGTTCAAAGTCAAAGAGAATCAAGTTAATTGATGTAAGTTCTCCAAAGTCTACAAACTATCAAGACTGACAACTTAAACAGGAGTTTGAAGAAGTTTATACACTTACAGAGCAAGGGACTGAATACAACTGTTAGTGATTCTACATTGTAGGGAAGCTTCTTATGATGGTCCTAATAAATCAACAGACCATGGACATATGACATTGTACTGCTGCTTACAATAAGGTGTGGTTAGTTGTATTGATGTGAAGGTGTGGTGGTTGGTAGATGGGCAGAAGCTGGACAATATTTTGTTCGTTTTTTGTAATGAAGAACTGATTACATTCTCAAGACCTGCATGTCTGTGGTCTATATTGCTGTCTCTATTTCACAGGAGCTAAAAGAGGTTACAGTATCAAAACTTATAAATATTACAGGTTTCAGTTATAAAACTTCAAGAAAATAGTAAAGTGACATTGAATGCCTTCATTGTGTATTATGCACTTAAATACCATATTTTACCAATTCAAGATACATTTCCCTTTTCCCACAGACAGTGGTGGTTCCATTAATGCAAGACCAACGTACCATACCACAGACTAAGAAACTCAGGGCAAGATACTATGCAATAATATAGCTAATATGAAAAAAAATCTAATCTAAATTTTATATAGTTACTCCATTTTAACAAGCTGATTTAAACTACTGTTATTACGTGTGAAAGCTGTTTCTATTTAGGTCACTAAATTGTAGAGGAGTTGTTCTTATGGTCAGGCAGTGGAGCAATTAACCCAAGCCGATTAAAGATGGGTCCTTCCCACCAACTCAATAATATGAATTGTGCCCAAGCTCCCTGTTGTTTTCAGGAAAATACATGTTTTTAGAAAAAAGGGAATAAAACACCTGGGGAATGATAACAATCTGTCGGCTGATTTGGTCTTTGAAAAACATAAAGGCACAATCACAGGTTTTTAGCTATTTTTCAGATTAGACAATGTGTTTTCTTCTTGCCAAAAAATCCCTATATTTAAAAAGGAGCCAAATAAAAAATTGGACAGCTGCAATCCATGTTCTTAATACGTTTTGACAGCATACAAATGATATAAAAGGTGTCCAAAAAGCAAGTGTATTTCTGTAAAAATCTTTATTAATTTATTATTTAATTAATAAAGATTTTTACAGAAATACACTTGCTTTTTGGACACCTTTTATATCATTTGTATGCTGCTAACTCTCTGGCACCTGAGAGTTATCCTGTTATCACCTGGAGGGATCAGTCTACTGGGCGACTGTTTGGTTCCAGTTTGCAGTATATGCACCTGCTGGTGCTTTGGATCTTGTAAGTAAGATTGCTCAGTTTACCACTCACTTGTCTAAACGTTACTGGGCTATGGTTTGCATATTTTGTGTTCACTCAGGAACCTGCTAATCACCACGACCAAGGACCACTATTTGACCCATGAAGTATACCAGTGAGCTGGACCACTGAGAGGCTCCAGACTGCTTCATAAGCACCAATGGGTGCGCCTCCATTGTGAGTATCTAATCGCTACCTTGTGGATTTTATCATCTGTTTTTTGGCTATACTAGGCCATGTTTGGCGCCTCTGTGTTTTATCTTTTTTCAGTTACCCATCTATCAGGAAGACCATCCTAAGACTGAGAGCTGCCTACCGTGTTTTGGATCCAATTTCTGATTGGGACTGTATCACTATAACTCATTTGGACTTTATGTTGGTACATCTTCATATATATGTATAAGCATATTTGTATATTCTACAAGTAACAATTTAGGTTTTTGTTATTGCTTTAGCATTTGTTTAGTTGATACGCCTTAGGAGGCGCCCCCTCAGGGTAGTAATACACACTGGTGTGTATTACACCCTCATTTTCTCAGGACACAAATTTATACATGTATTTAATATGTGTTATCTCATAAACTCAGTGAGGAAATGGAAGTCACATCCGCAACCTCTACAAATGGCATGTAACAATCAAGTCTGATAAATGTTTGTTTCTAATTCATGCTTAGATTTTTGTGATTGTGAGTTTCAGTAATGTCATCTTCATAAACGGAATTTCAATCGGAATCATGTCTTCTTGGTGATCGGGTTTGCTCTTCTGTCTTGTTTGTTGGAGACAGAGCTGACAGATTTTTTTGTTTGTTTTGTTTTTTATTAGAAGACGCAAAAATAGTTTTTAAAAATTGCTGTTTACAATATCCAGATTCTTGTGTTGCCGTTTTCTTACAGTAAAAGAAATTGCACAAAGACAAAACCTGTTCTTGACAGAACATTTTTTCTAGTTTTAGCAACATTATTGTGGCTACATTATTGCAATAGAGAAAACCTCATGACTTAGTAATTTCATCATTTACAATATAAGAACTGTTAAAATACTGTTTTAGAAGATGAGTTTAGTTTCTTTATCCACTTCCTTCTAATAGAAACTAATTTCCTGTAGTGTTCTTCTTGGTTTCAGATGTAAATCACACCAAACCAGTAAAAATGGTGCTCTCAATCAATGATTGGAAATAATGTAAAAAGTATCAATATAGAAGGGGGGCGGAGCTGGCCGCAGCAAAGATGGCTGCGTAACTCCATAACTCTGTAAATCAGCTCCACAAACTTGTCTGATAAGACCCTTCTAATTACAGATAAATGCCATAAAAATAGCGGTATAGGATGCCCTGGATATGGGGAACGGAGAGACCTAAGCAGATCTGACACCGCAGAGTAAATGCCGGTGCAACCACTAATCACGCCTAACACTGAGGCCTCAGATGCATGCTATACATACCCGGCGCCGAGAACATCAAAGGAAGCAAGAGGGCAGCGCACCATCGGAGACGGGTTAGACCGGAGAGCGGTGAGACTGTGCGCTTGAACTTTTACATTTACACTAACACTGACTCTAACACCTGCTCGTGGGATCGGTGCACGTCACATCACAGATAGGAGCCGCCATTTTCTTAGTAGAGCGGACGGTGCAGGCGACAACACGAGCAGGCTTTGCAGACCAGGCACAGCAGCCCTGACAACCGCCTGTCAAGTACCTATACACGCTGTTAACGGTCTCCCACGCAGACCCATTACAAGGTCTCCTTAACTAAGAAAAAAAAAAAAAAAAAGCCGCAACAGAAAGCCGTTAAGCTCACAGCATAAACATACCACGCTTTAGAGCAGCCCCAGCAGACACACTCAGTTAACCCCTGTGTATGAATCTGAGAAAGACTGATCCTCATCACATAAACAGTGACACAGTGAAACAAGCATACCTCAGGCAATAGGGTTCTATAATTTACCCAAACCAGAAGGATTAGATGGGACCTGCAGTACACCTTATAGAAGATATTGTTTTAAACAGAAACAGACAGCCTGTATATTTCAATAACCTAAAATAAGGGCACTGAATGCTAACTCACTGTGGGGCTATTAAGGAGACATTCAAGTAGTCATTGACAAAGGAGACTGAGGCAACATGTACGCCAAGCGCTCTACAAAACCCCACAAACTATTAAAACCAACTAGCCATAAAGACAATCTGGTAGAACAGTTTTTCTCCCCCACAAGCTCTAAGACCTCAGCAAGTGAGGAGCACAGAAGATCGCTTTCACAAAAGCAATCGACACCACAAAATAACATGGAGGAACCAGAAGAAAGCACCTCAGTACCAAATAATATTCTCTCCACGGTGGCATCTAAACAGGATATAGCCGATATCATACGCTCCTGTATACGCGAAGAAATCACCGAAAACAAGCAGGACCTGCAATCTATGAACAACAGAGTAGAGGCATTGGAAGAGTTCTCTGACCACTTACAGGAAGAAATCAACGAGGTCCATGACACTGCCACCAACCATACAAAAATCATAGCTGATCTATATGACAAAATAAAGGACCTTGAGAACCGTAGCCGACGGAAAAATCTTAGGATCCGTGGGGTTCCTGAATCTGTATTACCCAAAGACTTTCCAACATACCTCCCAGCACTTTTCGCTCATCTCAAGAATACTCCTCCCTCCACAGACATCCCCTGGGTTAGAGCACATAGAGCCCTTAGGCCTAAACCCCCAGACACGGTGCTACCAAGAGACATAATCATGAAGTTTAAAGACTTCGGGGTGAAAGAGGAGCTACTAAACCTTTCTCGTAAACATCAACCAGTGAAATTCAGGGGCACTGTGCTCCAATTCTACCAGGATCTATCGCAACAGACACTCCAAAGGCGACGAGATTTAGCCCCACTGACGGCACTTCTCCGTCAAAAGAAGATTCTCTATAGATGGGGATTCCCTTTCCATCTATATGTTCTGCACAGCAACAGGAAAGTGAATTGCAGGTCTCAAGAAGACGTCAGCGATTTCTGCTCTGCACTGGAAATAGAGCCACCAGAAGGCCTCTTGGCTGACGACCAACCAGAACCCCCTAAGAAAAAAGCATTGAGACCGGCCCCGGGGGAATGGCAAAAGGCAGTCTCCAGAACCAAGACCCAAGCACCGACAAAGTCTCGGAATACCCTACCCCAGCCTGCGGTCTAGAGAGAACCGCTCACATGCTGGACTACAACATAAACTATACCCAAGTCTTATCACACATTCTGTGAACAACTTTAGAGAACTGTGCCTTGGTAATGTATGATGTTTACTGACTTTATCTGTGAATAACTGCGTTAATAATATCCCCAATATGTTGTTTTATAGAGTTACTAGCTATACAGGGGGTTAACTAGCTATACCTAACACCATGATAATATTTTACCAAGCGCTTAGATGAAAGGGTCAGTTTATTTCAGACAATTATTAGATATCCTTACAATAAGAGATACACTTGTTTTAAGGAGCTGGTTCATAGCCCCTCATGTACCAGAGAAGTTACATGACATTATGTAATCCAAGATATTTTTTATTAAGATTCGATTTATGCTACCTGTTTTTATTTCTCTTATATTGTTTTGTGTTTTGTATGTTATTGCTACATATTGGAGGTCTGGGTGTGGGGGTATGCTCGGAGCATCATGTACAAACAGTAACTATAATGCTAGAAACTATTTACATTCCCATACACATTCTAACAGATACCTTTTTTATGACTAGCCATGGCCACCAAAAATTGAACAATCACATTAATTAGTCAAAACTCCAGAGGTCTAAATTCAGCACAAAAACGCTCATTAGCTATGAAAGATCTCCGCAGGAAGGGAGGAGACATCCTTTTTTTACAGGAGACACACTTTTTAAAATCAAAAGAACCTAGATATTATGGAGGACACTACACACAATGCTTCCATAACTCCTATGACCATAAGCGTAGTGGCGTTAGCATTTTGATAGGCAAGAACATCTCTTTCACTCCCATACAAACACACACAGACACAGAGGGTAGGTTTCTCTGTGTCACTGGCCTATTATTTGGCACCCCGGTGACGTTGGTCAACTTGTATGCTCCCAATGTCAAACAGCTCCCCTTTTTTAGAAAGGTTTTCGCACAGATACTAGACCACACCATAGGAGCACTCTACATAGGAGGAGACTTCAATATCCCTATTCAACCAAACCTAGACACTACTAACCCCAGGCCCACAACATCTAAACATGTAACTAAACAATTATGGAGACTGATGTACAAACAGACTTTGTTTGACATCTGGAGATTCAAACACCCCGAAAAGAGGGACTACTCTTTCTTCTCCTCCCCACATCGCACATATAGTAGAATTGACTACCAACTCACTAACCAAAAGGAACTCACTAATGTACTATCATCAAGACTATCACACACTGTATGGCAGACCACTCCGCAGTACTTACTAGGCTAGATTGGCCATCTGCACCGCAAAGCACATATCAGTGGAAACTACAAGACAATTTACTAAAGTATCCTGACCTCAATAGCAAAATGGAGAAATTGTTCCCAGAATACTTTCAATTTAACTCACTCCCCGAAACAGACCCCTTGATAGTCTGGGAGGCCCACAAGTGTTTTATGAGGGGGGGAATTCATAAAATTTCATGCACACATTAAACAGAAAACACAATTACTATACAAATCATACACAGATCTCTTATCCAAGTTAGAATACGAACATAAACGAAACCCCACATCCCCACAAATACTCGCAGATCTCGTAAAAACTAGAAAGACGGTACATGATCAATTAATAAAGGAGGCTAACACTTTAGCTCTAAAAACTAAACAAAAGTTCTACTTTGAAAGCAATAGAGCAGGAAAGCTCCTCGCGCGCTCCCTCAAATTAAAAAAACTCAAAACCTTTATACATGAAGTACAAATCGCCCCCAATAAGAAGGTACACACCACACCAGAAATCATGTCCCAATTCCTAAAATACTACTCTCAACTTTATGATCTCCCGAAGAAAAATAACCACCCCGCAGACATGCCACATTTGATCAATGCGTACTTAGCAGATTCCCTATTACCCCAACTGACAGAAACACAGGCAGCAGAGCTGGAAATTCCCTTTTCTACAACGGAAATACTTATAGCTCTCAAACAGCTTCCCACTGGCAAAAGCCCAGGTCCAGATGGCCTCACAGTCTCATATTATAAAAGTATGCACACATCTTATTACCACATTTGTGCTCCATTTTCAATGCGGTTGACCAGAAACACCCATTTCTACCCTCAATGCTGGAAGCCCATGTCACAGTAATTCCCAAGCCCGGGAAATCACCAGATTCACCCTCAAACTTCCGTCCCATTTCATTATTGAATGTGGACATTAAGCTATATGCGAAACTGATAGCCACTAGTATGAATAGATTCCTATCCCAACTAATTCACTTGAATCAAGTGGGCTTTGTGCCCCAAAGGGAAGCAAGAGATAACACCATTAAGGTTCTTAATTTATTAGATTACACACAAGCCCTTGACATCCCGACAGTTTTCCTAGCTGTCGACGCCAAAAAGGCATTCGACAGACTTGATTGGACGTTCCTGAAACTTACTCTAGCGCGGTTTGGCATAGGGGAAAAGCTCATAGAGAAAATATTTGCTCTATATCAAATGCCAACAGCCCGTATTAAATTAAATTATTCACTGTCAGAACCCTTTCATATTTCAAATGGAACGAGACAGGGCTGCCCCCTATCCCCCATATTATTTATTCTGGCCATGGAGGTTCTAGCCTCAAAAGTCAGGGAAAACAAAGATATACAAGGGATTCAGGTAAACAACACAAATTACAAGTTAACGCTATACGCGGACGATATCCTATTCTCGCTCACCTCCCCGCTACAGTCCCTCTCGACACTACTCCCTGAGACTGAGAAATACAGTGCATACTCCAATTTTAAAATAAACATGTCAAAATCTGAGTTTTTAGGTATAAGGACCACAGACCAAATAAACACTCAGATAACATCACAATATCAATTTACATCTAGAAGCATCTCGATAAAATATTTAGGAATACACATAACGAAATCCAGAGATTCCTTATACCAACTTAATCATCACAGCCTCCTAGAGTCTATCAGAATGGAGTTAAATACTTGGCAGGGTAAAAGTCTCTCATGGCTAGGACGGATACAAGCTTTTAAAATGAGTATACTGCCCAGGCTTCTGTACCTGTTTTAGTCTGTCCCCATCCAACCTCCATCACATTATATTAACACCGCACAAAAAATAGTAAACACCTTTATCTGGGCACACAAACGCCCCAGAATAGCAAAATCAGTTCTCTACAGAAACAGAGATAATGGAGGTCTTGGGGTGCCCAACCTCCTACTTTATCACCAAGCAGCCCAACTCACCAGGGTGATTGATTGTGCAAAAATGCACCAAACAAGGAATGGGTCGAGCTGGAACACGATCTAGTGGGCTCACAAAGCTTAGGTGCTATGTGTTGGACACATAGACAACATAGAGATAGCCTAATATTCACTTCCCTCCTAGTGAGAGATACATTAACTACATGGGACAGTTTGACCAGATCCCAGAAGAACATTTCAATCCCCTCGCCAATGAGTCCCTTATGCCACAACAGTAACTATCCTCCACTCAGGCACCTGTGGGCGAAGGGCTCATATTCTATCGCAGCAGGCTTACCTATATACACAGTGGTAGATCAGGGGGCTATCTTAGCGAAGACATCATTAGCAGAAAAAAATATCCCATACTTTAATAGATGGTTCGAATATCTTCAACTATCACACTTCCTTGCACACCACAAAGATAAGCTCAACCTGACTCGGAATCTCAATCCTTTTGAGCAATTATGTCACTCACCGCAAGTAACGAGAGGATCACTATCCATGACATATAAAATTTTAACAACCATACACTCGAAAAACCTGCCATCATACACCAGGGTATGGGAGGCGGAGATGAACACCACGATACCCCCAGACACGTGGAACACTATCTTCCAGCAGATGGGCAAGGCACCTTCATCAATGGGAATAACTGAGACAAACATGAAGTTGCTAGGGAGATGGTACTTATACCCAAGCAGATTAGCAAAAATCTTCCAACACTCTGACCCCCTCTGTTGGAGGAATTGCAAGCAGACAGGCACACTATACCATATTTGGTGGGAATGCCCCACACTCCGGCCCTACTGGCAGGAGATACATGGGGAAATTCAGAAAGTCCTCTCGCAGACAATCCCCTTCGACCCTTTAACGCTATTATTTAATAACCCTCCAAAGATTAAGCGCAAGTATAAAACCATTCTATTATATATTATGCTCAGCAGTGCAAAACAACTAATCCCAAGACTCTGGAAACAGAGCAGGATCCCGTCCAAACAGGATGGTCCCAAAATGTCACACTCCTTCTGTCACTAGAGAGATACCACTACCTTAAAACTGAAAGAATGGACGCTTACTGCGCAATGTCCCTATACTGGGAAACATACATCCACACTGACACAGCCACCACCACTGGATAAGCAACCCCAAATTGACACTAACACATAAATCAATTTATCGGAACACCAAGGAACCACAGGCCACTACACATCATTAAGCCGCACCTAAGTACACCCTGTCCTCCCAATTTCTACTCTAACCTAGTACCACTAACACCTTTGAGGTTCTGGTTCACCATACACACTACCACACAGCATCCAGATGTAATCTATATAGCCGTAGAAAAGGGAGCAGACTCGGGACAACTGATCTCTTATAGATTCATACAATCTCAAACCCCCAAGAAGTACATTTAGAGGTAACTAAATTAATATCAAATATCTGGCAATCGCAGAAAATTCCGAGTTGAGAGTACCCTCGCACCCAGCCACCTTAAAAGAAGTAATGCATAGAAATTTATACTTGAAACAGCATTTGCAGATTTACACAATGTGTAGCAATGTTTGAAGGTTTATATGTTATTAAAGTTAGAAGTTTTGTTTGGAAGAAAAAATAAGAAAACACAGCAAGCTTAAAAAACACCAGAGAGACATAAAGAACCTTGAATGCAACAGACTTTTGATAAGTTGCACTTGAATTCCAGCTGTACCACTTATCATTTATATGTTTTTGTATACTCTACATTGAATGTCTCTTTATTTATTCATTTGTGAAACATCTTTTAGATTCCTCAATAAAGCTTGTTTGAAAAAAAAAAAAAGTATCAATATAATAATTGAGCAAACGTAGCAGTATACCCATCATGCCTATATACAAATGACATTCATATTGTTTACCAGTTATCAGAATGGATTCGGATTACAATAGGGTAATCTCACAAATGTAAGTGAGTATTTCCTTTACACACTGTACAAAGGGGTTAATTCAAAGCAACTGTAAAGTAACCTTAAAGTGAATGTAAATTTTGATGTTTAAGTGCCCGGTTTTTAAAACTTTGATTAAAAACAGGGGCACTTTAATTCATCAAAATTTACATTTCACTCCTGTTGTGACAAAAAACTTACCTTTTAAACTTCACAGCAGCTGCAGCTTTCTCCGGTCTCACAAGCCATTTCTGATGTCAGAAATGATTGATAGGTCATCCTCCAATCACAGATTCCCCCCCGGGGGATTCAGTGTCTGATTCACTGCTGTGATTGGAGGAAGCCAGATACCTCATTTTAGACCCAGGAAGAGGCTTTGAAACAGGTGGAGGAAGCTGGAGCTGCTGTGAAGATTAAAAGGTAAGTTTTTTTTTACAACAGGAGTGAAATGAAAATATTGATGAATTAAAGTGCCCCTGTTTTTAATCAAAGTTTTAAAAACCGGGCACTTTAGCATCAAAATTTACATTCACTTTAAGAGGTGTAACATAAACATTGGACATGTCAGTCTCGCTTGGATTACCAGTTTCGATCCCGATACTTAAAAAGCAAAAAACACATTTTCAGGAACTTTTCTAGTGAAAGCTGCAGGATTTTAGTGGCTGAATCCATTTTGGATTGTGATTAATGGAAAAGCACGCTTCCCATATTTTGGGCAAACCTTGTTATCGGGAGATGATACCATAAATATTATAATTGACCCCATTGTTAAAGTTCAGAGCAGCAATGCACTACTGGGAGCTAGATGAATATATCTTATGAGACAATGACAGCACTTTTTTATTGGTGGATTAATTTATCCACCAATCAGCAAGGACAACCCAGGTTGTTCACCAAAAATGGGCCGGCATCTAAACGTACATTCTTGCATTTCAAATAAAGGTACCAAGAGAATGAAGAAAATTTGATAATAGGAGTAAATTAGAAAGTTGCTTAAAACGTCATGCTCTATCTGAATCATGAAATAAAAATTTTTGGTTCAGTGTCCCTTTAAATATATATTTGATCAAATCTAACTACTGTATATAAAATTACATGATTGTGGGGCAAAATAAATAGTAAGAATATATTGCAAAGTGGTTTTACTGTGCCCAATTAGCATTTTATTTTACTAACTGTTAACTGTCCCTTTAAAACATTTATAGGTGTCTTCCGTTGAATTTAAAGTTTCTTTAGTGATAAACAATTAATAATAGCTAGGATAAACAATATTCTTTTTAACATATCTCCAGTAAAAACAAAAAAAGACATTTATATTATGTTAATTTTATTCCATTCCATTTATTTAAAAAAAAAAAAAGTATTCTTTTATCAAATTACACAACGATCTAAGACACAACACTTTGTTTCTATTGCCAATAGGTTAGTAATTGTAGTAGCCTTAGCTTCTGAAGGAATGGTTCTCCTGGGCCTTCCTAAAATCCACCAACAGGACAGATTCACAGGGCATCACATCAGTAAGGACATTGTGTTAGTGCTAATTAGGGCTTTGGTAATTAGGTATTTGTAGCAGGAATTGTGAAAACTTACCTCTGGGACTGCACTTTGTTTCTCAAGCTGTGATAGGTGAGCCATAAAATGTTGTTATAATATGCTAAGTCCCTAACTGGGTAATTATCCTATTCACCCACAAACTTAACATAAATAATAAAAATGCCTGTGTATACGGCTTTTCAAGATATGAAAGTAAAAACATTAGTGTATCTTATTAAGCATTGTTCTATTGTCTAGTGAAACTAAATTTAGTTTTAGGCACAACATTTGCTGTTGTTGTTCTACAAGAATAATAAGAATGAAGATGAACTATCAATAAGGAGGGATAATTATTTAAAAGAATGGTGTCAGTTTGTATGTACTAAAAAAAACAGCATTATTATCTTCTACTGCTTTTATTTTGGGACATAATATGTGCTTTGTAAATTAGCTTTTTTGTCAATAACTGGCTCTGATCTTTTCTTAGTGTTGCATTTTTAGTAAGAAAGTGTGAACATCATTTAAATAGCAAATACAAGTGATTGACACTGTTTGATGCCCATTAGCTGTGACTATCTAAATGTTATTACAACAAACTTAGAGGATTTTTAAATCTATCTGTAAAGTGCAGTACCAGAGGATAGAGCATTGTCCTTGAGGTAGAATGGATCAGAGGTCTCCAGGTTCAACTTATTGAAGGACTTAAAGGGACAGTCTACCATAGAATTATTATTGTTTTAAAAGATAGATAATCCCTTTATTGTTAGTTGTAGTAGGTGGCGCAAAACAAGTTGCTATTCCCAATGTGTCTTACTGTAAATATGTGTGATAATACAGGGAGTGCAGAATTATTAGGCAAATGAGTATTTTGACCACATCATCCTCTTTATGTATGTTGTCTTACTCCAAGCTGTATAGGCTCGAAAGCCTACTACCAATTAAGCATATTAGGTGTGTGCATCTCTGTAATGAGAAGGGGTGTGGTCTAATGACATCAACACCCTATATCAGGTGTGCATAGTTATTAGGCAACTTCCTTTCCTTTGGCAAAATGGGTCAAAAGAAGGACTTGACAGAATCAGAAAAGTCAAAAATAGTGAGATATCTTGCAGAGGGATGCAGCACTCTTAAAATTGCAAAGCTTCTGAAGCGTGATCATCGAACAATCAAGCGTTTCATTCAAAATAGTCAACAGGGTCGCAAGAAGCGTGTGGAAAAACCAAGGCGCAAAATAACTGCCCATGAACTGAGAAAAGTCAAGCGTGCAGCTGCCAAGATGCCACTTGCCACCAGTTTGGCCATGCAACATCACTGGAGTGCCCAAAAGCACAAGGTGTGCAATACTCAGAGACATGGCCAAGGTAAGAAAGGCTGAAAAACGACCACCACTGAACAGACACACAAGCTGAAATGTCAAGACTGGGCCAAGAAATATCTCAAGACTGATTTTTCTAAGGTTTTATGGACTGATGAAATGAAAACGACCACCACTGAACAGACACACAAGCTGAAATGTCAAGACTGGGCCAAGAAATATCTCAAGACTGATTTTTCTAAGGTTTTATGGACTGATGAAATGAGAGTGAGTCTTGATGGGCCAGATGGATGGGCCCGTGGCTGGATTGGTAAAGGGGAGAGAGCTCCAGTCCGACTCAGACGCCAGCAAGGTGGAGGTGGAGTACTGGTTTGGGCTGGTATCATCAAAGATGAGCTTGTGGGGCCTTTTCGGGTTGAGGATGGTGTCAAGCTCAACTCCCAGTCCTACTGCCAGTTTCTGGAAGACACCTTCTTCAAGCAGTGGTACAGGAAGAAGTCTGCATCCTTCAAGAAAAACATGATTTTCATGCAGGACGATGCTCCATCACACGCGTCCAAGTACTCCACAGCGTGGCTGGCAAGAAAGGGTATAAAAGAAGAAAATCTAATGACATGGCCTCCTTGTTCACCTGATCTGAACCCCATTGAAAACCTGTGGTCCATCATCAAATGTGAGATTTACAAGGAGGGAAAACAGTACACCTCTCTGAACAGTGTCTGGGAGGCTGTGGTTGCTGCTGCACGCAATGTTGATGGTGAACAGATCAAAACACTGACAGAATACATGGATGGCAGGCTTTTGAGTGTCCTTGCAAAGAAAGGTTGCTATATTGGTCACTGATTTGTTTTTGTTTTGTTTTTGAATGTCAGAAATGTATATTTGTGAATGTTGAGATGTTATATTGGTTTCCCTGGTAAAAATAAATAATTGAAATGGGTATATATTTGTTTTTTGTTAAGTTGCCTAATAATTATGCACAGTAATAGTCACCTGCACACACAGATATCCCCCTAAAATAGCTAAAACTAAAAACAAACTAAAAACTACTTCCAAAAATATTCAGCTTTGATATTAATTAGTTTTTTGGGTTCATTGAGAACATGGTTGTTGTTCAATAATAAAATTAATCCTCAAAAATACAACTTGCCTAATAATTCTGCACTCCCTGTATGTGGGCTCAATATATGTTAATGTTTTGATGAGTCTTAATTTTATATTCTCTTTTGGAAAAAATGGATGTCGAAACTATTTAAGAAATAAATATGATCCTTTATTTGATTATGGTAAATTTACCCAATAGTAGTGATGCTAAAAGTACAGTTAAACAAAAATTATTACAATTCCTTCAAAGTTTAAAAAATGACACCGGTGTCTCTATGTATAAAAATGTACATAATATATAAAAAATAAATTCAATTAAAATAATAACGTTGAAATCTTATAATTTATACAGTTTTGGGTTTATCACAAGTTGTAATTTCTAACAGAATGTTTGTAGATACAATTTTATAGTGGATAAAACAATAGTTGCTGTATAGTTCATATAGGATAGTTTGTTTCAAGTTCAGCTATGCAATTGAGATCTTATCTTAGGCAACTGTATATCAAATGTAGAGGTATGTTGGTGCGATTTTTATCACACTATAATATAAGTATACAAATTAGTACCTTGAAGTGTATCTGTTTGATATCACTTTTGTGAGATAATTGCGGTTAAATAAACGCCGCTATGCCAGTGTTTTGATTTAAGTTTCAAGATCAAGCTGGTGGCAGTTCTATATGAGCTGCTGGCGGTTAAATAAATGCCCCTTTGGTTTCCTCTTATTAGGTGGGCTTATCTGTTTGCTGCGAGAAAATTTACTTTTATATAAGTGTTTGGGTAGTTGTCGTGGCCGCTCAGTTACCTTATCCTTTGTCGGTCAGTGACCGATCGCGTTCTTAAGGGTTTCTTGGTGGGATCTTCGTTGCGGTTAAGTGCTAACCGTTTGCTGATGTTTTTTAAGTATCTCCGGTTTTTCTATTCTGTGGCTTGTCTGTCGGTCAGTGACCGATCACGATGGTATGGTTGTTGGATAACCTCCTGATGTGGAATTTTTGCGTGCCTTTCCGGTCTGTTGTTCCCAGGTTTCTTAGATGTCGGTCAGTGACCGATCTGGGTGCTGAAATGTGGTTGTTGGGATAAGTAGAAAGTTTGTAGGATAAGTAGAAAAAGGATTTCTAGTTATCAATGTGATCTTTGCGGTTAAATATATGCCGCTCAGTGGGAACTTGAATATTTCAACTGGGTATAGCTGGTATTCACTTTGTCTTCTCAAATCCTGTGCAGGTGTGCTCTGGTATCAACATGTTTCGGCTGGACAGCCTTTTTCAAGATACCAGATGTGGGGATTCAAAGGCTATTTAAACCCTCTCTAATTTAGCAATAAATCACTAATTGATGATATACATAAAATCAAAAAAATCAGGAACAACTACTCAAGAAAAAAAAAAATATATATATATATATATATATATATATATATATATCATAAATAAATATATAGTTTTACAGTCTAAGGACACACCACTTGAAATTTAATCTAACACATAGGCCATTTTTTAAGATCATAAAAACCAAGCCATCACACTAACAAACCAAGTTGATTAAATACAATAGAATTCTAAAATAATATATATATATATTTGACAAAATTACAACTTAGTTTTACAGTCTAAGGACAAACAACTTGAAATTTTAAAATTCCTACAATAATTATAAAAATTCATACAAGAAGGCTAATCTCTCATCCGATAATACTAATATCCACAAAAACTAGAAAAGTATTGGTACAACACACTCATTGGATCATACAGCTCTTTACTATATTTTTACAATACCCACTATCTGGTTATTGTAGCCCACAGATAACAAATAGAAACATTCAAACTAGATTCAAAAGATTCACTTAAATTTATATTCTCTTTTGGCCCATCTAACTTTTATTTCACTAAATTCTAATTTCACCATTGGCCCCGTTTTAACTATATTTTATGGTTAAAATATCCATACAACGATAAGTATAGACAAATTATTTCACTCTAATATTACTCTCTAATTACAGAAACCTTTTAAAAATATCCATGGTTTCATAAAGTGACTAAAAT
Organism: Bombina bombina; assembly: GCF_027579735.1. Lineage (NCBI taxonomy): Eukaryota > Metazoa > Chordata > Amphibia > Anura > Bombinatoridae > Bombina > Bombina bombina. Next base: position 655,730,168 of record NC_069499.1, read on the forward strand.
ATACACTCTAAAAGTAATTGACATTAAGATATATAATATCTTTCTCTATTTTAAAAGTAATCATATAAAATGTTTATCGCTACATAAAAACACCCAACTATATTATAATTAAGACCCAAGGATACCTATGTTATATAATAAAACAGCATTTTATAATTGTTCCTGATTTTTTTTATTTTTTTTTATTTTATGTATATCATCAATTAGTGATTTATTGCTAAATTAGAGAGGCTTTAAATAGCCTTTGAATCCCCACATCTGGTATCTTGAAAAAGGCTGTCCAGCCGAAACATGTTGATACCAGAGCACACCTGCACAGGATTTGAGAAGACAAAGTGAATACCAGCTATACCCAGTTGAAATATTCAAGTTCCCACTGAGCGGCATATATTTAACCGCAAAGATCACATTGATAACTAGAAATCCTTTTTCTACTTATCCTACAAACTTTCTACTTATCCCAACAACCACATTTCAGCACCCAGATCGGTCACTGACCAACATCTTAGAAACCTGGGAACAACAGACCGGAAAGGCACGCAAAAATTCCACATCAGGAGGTTATCCAACAACCATACCATCGTGATCGGTCACTGACCGACAGACAAGCCACAGAATAGAAAAACCGGAGATACTTAAAAAAACATCAGCAAACGGTTAGCACTTAACCGCAACAAAGATCCCACCAAGAAACCCTTAAGAACGCGATCGGTCACTGACCGACAAAGGATAAGGTAACTGAGCGGCCACGACAACTACCCAAACACTTATATAAAAGTGAATTTTCTCGCAGCAAACAGATAAGCCCACCTAATAAGAGGAAACCAAAGTGGCATTTATTTAACCGCCAGCAGCTCATATAGAACTGCCACCAGCTTGATCTTGAAACTTAAATCAAAACACTGGCATAGCGGCGTTTATTTAACCGCAATTATCTCACAAAAGTGATATCAAACAGATACACTTCAAGGTACTAATTTGTATACTTATATTATAGTGTGATAAAAATCGCACCAACATACCTCTACATTTGATATATAGTTGCCTAAGATAAGATCTCAATTGCATAGCTGAACTTGAAACAAAGTATCCTATATGAACTATACAGCAACTATTGTTTTATCCACTATAAAATTGTATCTACAAACATTCTGTTAGAAATTACAACTTGTGAGAAACCCAAAACTGTATAAATTATAAGATTTCAACGTTATTATTTTAATTGAATTTATTTTTTATATATTATGTACATTTTTATACATAGAGACACCGGTGTCATTTTTTAAACTTTGAAGGAATTGTAATAATTTTTGTTTAACTGTACTTTTAGCATCACTACTATTGGGTAAATTTACCATAATCAAATAAAGGATCATATTTATTTCTTAAATAGTTTCGACATCCATTTTTTCCAAAAGAGAATATAAAATTAGGACTCATCAAAACATTAACATATATTGAGCCCACATATTATCACACATATTTACAGTAAGACACATTGGGAATAGCAACTTGTTTTGCGCCACCTACTACAACTAACTATAACTCTTTAAACTTTGGGATAAAGTTTACTTCAGGTGTGCTAGATTCCCCACCAGCTAGACAGTCTAACCGTACCAAACATTCAGTACTAATAATCCCTTTATTACCCATTCCCCCGTTTTGCACAACCAACACAGTTATATTAATATACTTTTTACCTCTGTGATTACCTTGTATCTAGGAACCTTCTTCCAGCCCCCTGATCACATGACTGTGACTGTTTATTATCTAATATATCTATTGTTTTAAATTTAGCATTGTTTTGTGCTAAATCTTAAATAAACCCCTGTGCCTGAACACAGTGTTATCTATATGGCCCACGTGTACTTTCTGTCTCTTTGTGTTGAAAAGAGATTTAAAAAGCATGTGATAAGAGGCAGCCCTCAAAGGCTTAGAAATTAGCATATGAGCCTACCTACGTTTAGTTTAAACTACGAATACCAAGAGAAAAAAGCAAATTTGATGATAAAAGTAAATTGTGATTAAAATTAAAAGTCCTATCTGAATAATGAAAGTTTAATTTATACTAGACTGTCCCTTTAAGTAACACTTACCATTTGAATAGTAAGCAAAGCTCCTCCTTTTATAAACCATCATGTACGGTAACAGGTACAGGTAACAGGTTTGCCTCTCAGCCTTGTAGGGATTGCTCTCTCTCTCTCTATCTTCCTTTTTGTAGAACTTGCAGAGGTTCTCCAATTTAAAAAAAGAAATAAAGAATCGGGTCTCACAAATGAAGGTGTCTGCTGCACTGTGGCTCACCATGAATACAATTTTTTGGAAATACTTGACCATTCTGGAGTGTCCTGGCATACTTTGTGGTGTTAAAACTAGATCTTCAGATTATTACTATCAGTTATTTGTAGAGCGCCTACGGATTCCGCAGCACTATAAACATAGGCGTGGTATACAATGATACATTTAGATTATACATAAGGCCCTCTTTATCAAGCTTTGAGGACCCGGCTCGCCAGAAAAGATAGTTCAATAGCAGCAGTGTTAACTTTTCCACCACCTAACATGTATTGGATTAAAACCGTTGAACCTCGCTGCAAGCGGACAGCATACGCTGTCCACATTTAACATTGCATAAGCTTGCCAATCGGTCACAAGCAGGGGCTGTCAATCATCCTGATTGGCTCGGGATGATTGAAAGCCCTTGCTAGTGGCCCATTTACAATACGTTAGTTTATAATAATCTACAAATTTGCTTGATGGTCAAAAAATGTTAGAACAGAATAATTGATACATAACAGTAAAAACATAACATGCTCCAAAGTTAAACAAAAGTGAAACAACAATAACATTAGCTTTAGGCTATAGGGCATCCAGGATGTAATCCCAGACTTAATACATTTTACATAACTCAAATACCAGACATTTTGTAGCATGGTAAGGTAAAATATTTATGTTGCTCATTAACATCTGGTTAAAAATTGTTCACAGCAAAAATAATGACATAGAAGAAATACTGAGTAAAAGATATTGAATTAGATACAAATTTAAAGACTAGACTTTGGTGACTAAATCTGGAAATTAACAAAGCCTTGCACAGCCAAGGAAAAATTATCCATCTGAGTCAGATCAATGCATCGTAATTTTCACTAGAATGTCATTGAAAATAAAGACCTCTAGACTCTGCTGACCTCTTGTGCTAAAAAAAATTGTCTCCTGATATGTATTCAAAATGACAGAAATTGTTAGCTAAAAGGTTTTTAAGGTCAGACAACACTGATAAATCCCCAGTGCAAAAGTATTAAAAAATGTAAAATGTGTTCAACACATTCTGATATAAAATATTTACAACATTAGTCAAATGCTATGCAATACCAGAGCTAGATAACCAGAGTAAATGAGATTTATTATGATAGCTGCAGAGAGACCGGCTACAACTGACCCCAATATAGGTACAAGGCCAAATATGTATAACAGTAGATTATGCCTCATTTCATGACCTCCTTCATGAGGATTTGAGCAACTCCTGGATTGATAAATCGACTTGCTTTATTCCTGTAATTCCAGTTCTTTAAACCACTTTGAGACTATGAAAATTACCATAATGCTCCTTTGGGATGGAAAAGACTGAATTTCCTTGTTAAAACTATTAGCCCAATTAATTGACAATGATTTACAACCTCTTTGAAAAGTACAGACTCTCTTCATTTGGAGTCAACAATGTTGATTAAATAACTGATCATTATTATGAACATGAAACCCACAGATGTGCTAGTTAGTATGGGGTATAACACACTTATATACAGTAATGCATAATAACCAAGGTTGAATTAACAATGGGGTCCAGTATGGTCCCCACATACCCAAATCTCTGGATTCATTTTAAAGGTAGAGCAAACACCTTGAGATATTTATATAAAATGTTTAGTTATGTGTAGGGTGAGCATATTGCTGCTTTAAAAAGGGACACATATGAAAAATACATATGTCAGGGTTTTTAAAATGGAACATTATTCAAAACATTTCTTTAAACAGCCCTGACATATGTATATTTCATATGTGTCCCTTTTTAAAGAGGCAATATGGTCAGCCTAGTTAAGTGTAATGAAAGAACTTCGAAATGTATTTTCAATATTTATTTGGCCCCCTTTCATGTAATTTAGCCTGAAAGTTAGGCAATGTGTAATTTTTTGTTGTAAAATTCACCTGCTGACATCACAAGGCTAACTCTGCAACATATGTTTCCATAATTTGCTTTAGCAGATAACAACTGCAAAACCATTCAACTTATCCTACCAAAGTGACTATAGTAAGCTTTGTTGTCTGCAGATTCAAGCCCAGATTTTTTTACTCCAAAAAAGCAGGTAGTGGGTAGAGTTTGGCTACTGAATAACAACCGCATAAAACAAGTTTTAAATTTGGTTAGATTTGGCTGATATGTTACTCTATAGCAAGACAACAGCAATGGCTTATAATTACAATGTGTTTACAATCATTTATTCTTATTTTCTTTTAAGATTTAAACACACAAAAAAAAATGCATCATTTAGGAAGAGCATTAACAAAAAAACAAAAAAACACAGTTCATCTATATTATTCAACTTACTTTGTTCTTTTGATATCCTTTGTTGAAGAGTAAACCTATGCAGTGTACACTTAAAGGGACACTGAACCCAAATTTTTTCTTTTGTGATTCAGATAGAGCATGCAATTTTAAGCAACTTTCTAATTTACTCCTATTATCAAATGTTCTTCCTTCTCTTGGTATCTTTATTTGAAATGCAAGAATGTAAGTTTAGATACCGGCCCATTTTTGGTGAATAACCTGGGTTATTCTTGCTGATTGGTGGATAAATTCATCCACCAATAAAAAAAGTGCTGTCCAGAGTTCTGAAACAAAAACGAAGCTTAGATGCCTTCTTTTTCAAATAAAAATAGCAAGTGAATGAAGAAAAATTGATAATAGGAGTAAATTAGAAAGTTGCTTAAAATTGCATGCTCTATCTGAATCATGAAAGAAAAAAATTGGGTTCAGTGTTCCTTTAAAGGTAACAGTTTTTAACAAAGCTTTTAACCATGATATGTCCTTCTAAGCACTAGATGGCAGCAGTGTTTCCATGTATAACTAAGTTAAAAACATTGTTGCAAATCTGTTACCATATAGTGCTCTAAACATGTGCACACTCCTGAACCAATTTAGGTATGCTCTTCAACAAAGGATACCAAGAGGACAAAATAATTTGATATCTGTAAATTGGAAACTTTTGTTAAAGCTGTATGCTCTGTCTGAATCATGAGTTGCATGTCCCTTTAAAAAAAAAGTACAGAGTGTAAAAATCAATTTTATTGAAAACGTTATAAAAGCATTGTAAAAACAATAGCAGGATAGCTGTAGGTCCTAGGCGCTTTGACTACACACTGATGCCATAATCATAGACCATAGTCTAGTTAAAGGGACACTGAACCCAATTTTTTTTCTTTCATGATTCAGATAGAGCATAACATTTTAAGCAACTTTCTTCATTCTCTTGGTATCTTTATTTGAAATGCAAGAATGTAAGTTTAGATGCTGGCCCATTTTTGGTGAACAACCTGGGTTGTCCTTGCTACTTGGTGGATAAATTCATCCACCAATAAAAACGTGCTGTCCAGAGTCTGAACCAAAAAAAGCTTAGATGCCTCCTTGTTAAAATAAAAATAGCAAGAGAAAGAAGAAAAAATGATAATAGGCGTAAATTAGAAAGTTGCTTCAAATTGCATGCTCTATATGAATAATGAAAGAAATAAAATTGGGTTCAGTGTCCCTTTAAATTCCAGTCAATGCTTACTCTGATCTTAGCTGATTTTATTTTTTTTGTGCTTTAGAATTTATAAAACTAATGAGAGCCGTGAAAGCAACATTATTTATGAAAAAAAGTATATGAATTATTTACAGCATGCAGGTAGTAGCGTAATGAATCTCAGTCTCACTAATAGCAAATCTTACTTCACAATGCAAGAGGGTCATATACAGTATCTCACAAACGTGAGTAAACCCCTCACATTTATGTAAATATTTTATTATATCTTCTCATGTGACAACACTGAAGTAATGACACTTTGCTACAATGTAAAGTAGTGAGTGTACAGTCTGTATAGCAGTGTCGGCATTCATGGTTCCCTCAATGAATTGTAGCTCCCCAGTGCTGGCAGCACTCATGCAGGCCCAGACCATGACACTCCCACCATGACACACTTGTCTTTGTACTCCGCCACACACGCTTGACACCATCTGAACCAAATACGTTTATCTTGGTCTCATCGGACCACAGGACATGGTTCCAGTAACCCATGTCCTTAGTCTGCTTGTCTTCAGCAAACTGTTTGTGAGCTTTCTTGTGCATCATCTTTAGAAGAGGTTTCCTTCCGGGACAACAGCCATGCAGACCAATTTGATGCAGTGTGTGGCGTATGGTTTGAGCACTGACAGGCTGACCCCCACCGCTTCAACCTCTGCAGCAATGCTTGCAGCACTCATACTTCTATTTCCCAAAGACAACCTCTGGATAGGACGCTGAGCATGTGCACTCAACTCCTTTGGTTGACCATGGCGAGGCCTGTTCTGAGTGGAACCTGTCCTGTGAAACTGCTGTATGGTCTTGCCCACCGTGATGCAGCTCAGTTTCAGGGTCTTGGCAATCTTCTTATAGCCTAGGCCATCTTTATGTAGAGCAACAATTATTTTTTTCAGATGATCAGAGAGTTCTTTGCCATGAGGTGCCATGTTGAACTTCCAGTGACCAGTATGAGAGTGTGTGAAAGCGATAACACCAAATTTAACACACCTGCTCCCCATTCACAACTGAGACCATGTAACACTAACAAGTCACATGACACCAGGTAGGAAAAATGGCTAATTGGTCCCAATTTGGACATTTCCACCTAGGGGTGTACTCACTTTTGTTTCCAACAGTTTAGCTATTAATGGCTGTGTTATGAGTTATTTTGAGGTAACAGCAAATTTACACTCTTATACAGATTATACACTCACTACTTTACATTGTAGCAAAGTGTCATTTCTTCAGTGTTGTCACATGAAAAGATATAACAAAATATTTGCAAAAATGTGAGGGTTGTACTCACTTTTTTGAGATACTGCATATATAGAACACAATGGCACCATAATGTAAATGAGAGATATATTTTTCCTTATTTAAAAAGAAACTGAACCCAGAATTTTTTCTTTTGTGATTCTAATAGAGCATGCAATTGTAAGCAACTTTCTAATTTACTCCTATTATCAATTTTTCTTCCTTCTCTTGCTATCTTTATTTAAAAAAAGAATGCATCTAAGCTTTTTTTGGTTCATTACTCTGGACAGTACTTTTTTTTATTGGTGGATGAATTCACCAAAAATGGGCCGGCATCTAAACTTACATTCTTGTATTTCAAATAAATATACAGAGAGAATAAATAAAATTGGATAATAGGAGTAAATTATAAAGTTGCTTAAAATGTCATGCTCTATCTGAATCACGAAAGAAAAAACATTTGGGTTCAGTGTCCCTTTAAGGTTGTAAATGGCTGCAATTAGCTTCATTTAGTAGAAAGAGTTGCATATCAAAAAACGTTTTACCTCATCACTTTAAGTTTTGAGAAAATAAACTGATATTGGAAGGAGGACTAATTCCATAAACTTTAAGGGCTCATTATTACATATGTCATTCAAATACAACGTTTTTCATTGTATAAATGTAGTGTACAATGTCATTTTATACCAGTTGCAGAGTATAAAATATATGTGAATTTTCTACTTTAGGTTTAATTCTGTATATACGTAGTTTTTGCTCTTTGATACCATCACTAAAGACACTAAAGACCGCTGCCCCATAACTTGTCCGCCTGCTCTGAGGCTGCGGACATCAATCCGCCCAATCCTATACGATCGGGCTGATTGATACCCCTGTTAGCGGCCGATTAGCAGAGAATCTGCAGAGGGCGGCATTGCACAAGCAGTTCACAAGAACTGCTTGTGCAATGATAAATGCTAACAGCATATGCTATCGGCAATCATCGATGTGCATTCACACTATAATAAATCGGCCCCAAAGGCTTTCTTATCGTATCTCAGTCAGAGATAACAATTGAAAATTATAATTTTAATAGCTAACTATCTCTTCCATCCACACTAGGAGTATAAATTCTACATGCTATATATTTTATGTACCCATTACTGCTGTATTCAAAAATGCACCATAGGTGGCATTTTTAGCAGGCAAAAACAGCTATTTCAAATGAGAAAAAAAAGGAATAGGAGATGTTTGTAGACAATTTAATATACTCCAGCAGGTAAAATGGACCATTGGAAACACATTAAAGGGGAAAACATTTACAATACACTGTCCCTTTAATTACCTAAGACTTTTTACAAGTGGGAGAAAGTTTTAAGGATATATTTGACATAATCAAAGCCTATACCGTTTATTCCAAACTACATATCAAAAAAGGGTTTTAATTGCTTATGCTGTTTTTAAAGCCTGATTGAAACAACATAATTTTGACACCATTACTTAACAACTGTAAACAATCACCTAGATTACGAGTTTTGCGCCAAATAGGGTGCGAAAATAATGCCAACATATTTGCGTTATTGCACTTTCCATAGCGCTGCCATTACAAGTTACTGAAAAGCCTCCTTGTGCTGTGCGTTATGGTGCGATAAGCTCCATACCGCACAAAAGCCAAGGGCTGAGTTTACGTACTCGTGCAATGGTCGCTGCTAAATAAAGTTATTAACCCTTAATCCGCCGCTCCGTGACATCGCCGACACTAAATAAACCTATTAACTCCTAAACCACCAGCCCCCCACATTGTAACTGCTAAACTAAACCTATTAACCCCTAATACGCTGCTTCCCGACATCACTGACACTAAACTAAACCAATTAACCCCTAAACCACTGGCCTCACATTGCAAAAACTAAATTAAACTTTAAATTAAAATTACAATATAACTATCTTTAAATAAATAAAAACTAAGTTTAAACTATAAATTTATCTAACATAACTATTCTAATAAAATAAAAAAATACCAATTAAAAATTCTAAATTACATGATTTAAAAAAACTAATACTACGAAAAAAATAAAAAAAATCTAAGATTACAAAAATAATATACAATAAAATTACGAAAAATAAAAAACTCTAGGATTACAAAAAATATAAACAAAATAATCAAAAATGAAAACAATTACACCTAATCTAATAGCCATATAAAAATAAAAAGCCCCCCAAAATAAAAATACCCCCTAACCTACAATAAACTACCAATAGCCCTTAATATAAGCAAATAGGATTTCAGAAGCTCTCAACCTATTGGCTGATTTGAACAGCCAATACGATTTCAGAAGCTCTCATCCTATTGTCTGATTTGTATTTGAAGAACCAAATCAGCCAATAGGAATGCAAGGTACGCCATTTTGAAACGGGTACCTTGCATTCAGTGTACGGCGGGGATCGTATGAAGAGGACGCTCTGCGCAGGATGTCATCGCCCTCAAGGATAGCTCCGCTCTGCGCCGCTGGGAAAAAGACAAAAGACGTCCCGAGATGTCACCACCTGGATGAGGATGGATGACCTGACTTCAGGAACCGTGAGGTTAATGTTAGGTTTATTTTTTGGGGCATTTTTTTTTTTTTTTTTTAGACTAGGGCTTTAATGAGCAGTGTAAAAGAGCAGAATACCCTTGGGTGGTGGGTTTTACTGTTAGGGACTATTTTTTTTCTAGGTAAAAGAGCTGTTTAACTTAGGGCAATGCCCTACAAAAGGAACTTTTAAGGGCTATTGGTAGTTTATTGTAGATTAGAGGGTGTTTTTATTTTTGGGGGCTTTTTTATTTTTATAGGGCTATTAGATTAGGTGTAATGGTTTTTATTTTTGATAATGTCATTTATTATTTTTTGTAATCTTAGATTTTTAATTTTTTTTCGTAGTATTAGTTTTTTTTTTAATTTATAATTTAGGTTTTTATATTTTTTAATCATGTAATTAGGATTTTTAATTGGTAGTTTTTTATTTTATTAGAATAGTTATTTAAAGTTAGGAGGTGTTAGGATTAGGGGTTAATAGTTTAATTTAGTGTTTTGTGATGTGGGGGGCCGGTTGTTTAGGGGTTTATAGGTTTAGTTTAGTAGTTACGATTTGGGGGGCTGACGGTTTAGGGTTTAATAGGTTTATTTAGTGTCGGCGATATCGGGGAGCGGCGGATTACGGGTTAATAACTTTATTTAGCATCTGCAATGTTGGGGAGCGGTGGGTTAGGGGTTATAATTTTATTTCTTTTCCCCATAGACATCAAGGGGGTTGCGTTACGGTGATCACCATTCCGCGATCACAGGTGTTAGTTTTTTCCAACAATCTCTCCCCATTGATGTCTATAGGGGAAAGCGTGCACAAGCACATAAACTCAGCCCTTGGCTTTTGTGCGGTATGGAGTTTAAAGCACCATAATGCACAGCATAAGGAGGCTTTTCAGTAACTCGTAATGGCACTCTTTTTAGCGCAAAACTCGTAATCTAGGTGATAATGACTAGGGTTAGTCTTAGCCTGTGTGCAGACTTAAAATGGATTGGCTCCTCCACATAAGGCAAGTGTTGAGTGAAGTTTGGCTATGGAAAAACACTTGCAGCAAACACGGTGTTATAGCATTACAAACATTTTCATATGTTAGACTTGGCTGATATGTTATTCTGTAGCAAAACAACAGAAATGTCTTTTAATTACAAGTTGTTTACTGTCCCTTTAAATGGACAGTATTCACTTTCTAATTACAAGATTTACCTGCGTTTATGCATACATTAACATATCACATGTGATTAGAACTGCAATCCCACTTGTTTTAATATACATGGTTAAACATTTTATATTACAATTAGCTCATGTATCATATTTTTAAGATAATAAGATGTTATTAACTTGTGACACAGTATTTTCACGGATCGTTCTTTGCATATAGTTATTGTTTTATAGGTCCTTTTATTGCTCTCTAATTTTTCTACAATTTGATATTTAAATATTTCTGGAAGCCGTTCCTCTTCTTACCAATTAAATTATATATTAACATGTCCTCTTATAATACCTGTTTTTCCAGGATTATTATGTTGACTCCACTATAGGTGTTATCTATGGGAATATAGTGGTGCACTTTCACAATTTTGAAAATTGGAACAGGCATGAGTTGCTTAGGGAATACTAAAGCTGAAAAATAAAAAAATATACTTGCCGTGTCTGTTTGCCTTTATGATTCCATGCTGCACTATCAGTCTAGTTATTCTTGTATGTGCAATGCAAAAAGAAGAACAATACAAGTAAGAGATATTCTGCCAGTTTTAAGATTTTAAGATTTAGGGAGGGATGGATTTCATGTCTGGGCATTTTGAAAGGCTTAAGTAGGACCCACATTACGTACTTAAAGGGACAGTCTAGTCAAAATTAAACTTTCATGATTCAGATAGGGCATGCAATTTTAAACGACTTTCCAATTTACTTTTATCATCAAATTTGCTTATTTCCCTTGGTGGTATTTTTGAAAAGCTAAACCTAGTTAGGCTCATACTGATTTCTAAACTGTTAAAAACCGCCTCCTAGCTCAGAATATTTTGAAAGTTTTTCAGTAAGACAGTACTAGTTCATGTGTGTCATATAGATAACATTGTGCTCACTCCGTGGAGTTATTTAGGAGTCTGCACTGATTTGCTAAACTGCATGTCTATTAAAAGCACTAAGATAGGGGGGCAGTCTGCAGAGGCTTAAATACAAGGTAATCACAGAGGTAAAAAGTATATAAATATAACGGTGTTGGTTGTGCAAAACTGGTGAATGGGTAATAAAGGTATTATCTATCTTTTTAAATAATAAAAGTTATGGTGTAGATTGTCCCTTTAAGGTAATGTAAAGAGTCATTTGGGCATCTCTTAGCCAATGGCTTTAACTAAACCCTCCATTTTAGGTTTTTAGCATTTGCAGCTTTTTGGCCATGAGTGAGTGCAAGCTAATTCCTTTTGCAGTGTTGAGTTATCATCTAAAAACTATAAGTGTTAATTAACAAACAATAAAAGCAGTAGCACTAGATACTACTTTAACTTTAGTTCAGCTTCAGAAGTTGCTACTCTGCTTGTCTGTAGATGTAGAATTTTCATTAACAAATTAATTCTGAGCAACCCTCTTAATGAATAAAATGAAAGAAACATTTTTTTGTGATGAATGATGTGTATCTATATCTATCTATCTATCTATCTATCTATATCTATATATCTATCTATGCTCTGTGTCTATCTATCTATCTATCTTTCTATCTATCTGTGTATAAAGGAAATAAAAAGTTCACCAATACTTTAAATAATATATAATGCTTCCCTTTGAGGAATTTATTCAAAGGTTTTGTTTTCTTACTAAGATAGTTCCAAGGCTCATGAGAAAAAAAATAATTAAAAAAAATATAAAACCTTAACGATAGGTGGAAAGTGGGAAAAAAAAACCCTGCAGATATTTTTTTTTAAAGCTTTGAAGATAGGTGCAAATTAGATTCATGTGGAGAAAGCTATGTTTATTCACAGGCAGTTATTTTTCCTTAAGGAAAGAATAAAATAAACTTCAAATTGTTATAACTCTTTAGATTACAAATGAATATAATAAAATGTAAGTAATGAAAGTGTTAGGGTGTGTATTGTTAAGACATAATATCCCTTAGCTTAAAAATAAATAAAAACGCGTTCATTTAAAAATAATGCTTAGCATAGTCTTTTAAAATGAGCCAAGAAGCATTAACAATTTTCTTTATCTTTTTTTTTCAGTGGTATTCATGTATTAAATAAATATTAATTATCTTGCCTATGATCATGATTTATTGATGCATGCTTTTTTGTCTTTTCACAACTGGGGAATTGTTAATTATTCTATGAAGTTTATCCAAGTCTAATTACAGTGTGCTTTTTGTATAATGGCCTGTCTTTGCTTCATTTAGAAAACGTTACAATAGCTGATGAGATTAGGAGGACAAATAAAGGGGACAATGTAGCTTCATAAACGTGCTTTGATGTGGAACAAACTCTTTGTGCTGTTCAGCATATAAAATAAAGTTTCTTCAAAACAATATGAGTAACCAATGATATGTTAAATTCTGTACATATGTTAAGGTTTTTAGGGCTAGATTAGTAATACTATTGCATACAAATGTGCTCTGGTATTACATGTGAGGTGCAATGCGAACGTGACCTCCCCTGTTCACATTGCACGGAAGCATTGCGCTCACAAGAGCACGCTTCCATAGGCTCTAATGGGAGGCTCGTTCTCATCCCGTGAGACATAGCATGACAACAACTAGCTCAGTGAAGTGGGGTGAGTCGCACAGCGATGGGCAGCAGATTATTCTTCAGTGAATAAAAATGATCTTTAATGGTCACATATTAAAAATAAAGAACAAAGAGTCAGATAATATCTGACATGTTTTGGCTTGGAAGCCTTAATCATAGACGTATCTGATCAAAAACCACATGTGATATTTAAAATAAATTCTGTGAGCCTATTGGGCCATTAGATTAAATACGTGACTAGAATAAGCTTGTCCAATTATTAAAGCCACTCCCAATTAACCCCTGTGTACATGTTCAAAATGGAGCCATATTAACATATGTAAAGGATTGACTTATATCCATTAACCCACTGTGGCTCACAGATAATGTAACATACACAAAAACACTTCTACATGATAACAATGCTATCAATACATACATTTCATCACTTCATCATATTAGCTGCTACACTGTATATCTGGTGCTTTTTAAAATGACTGCTGCTGCTTTTTGCTCTTGCTGACGTCTCTTACCCTCTCGTTTACTTATATACTTAATATCTGTCTGGAGCTACCATTGTTCTTTTAGTGTACCTTTGACTTTATATGAATAAATACATGCAGTATATATCTACTGTATGTGTTAATATGTGCATATACACAAATTAACACATACATATATGTGTATATATTCATATATATTTACAGGGAACACACTGTCCCCATAGACCGCAATCTAAAGGCCCTTTTCAGTGCCTTTTTTTCCTAACACCCCACACCCGCCACGTTTAACGTTCAAACTACACTAAATTGTGGGAGCAATGACTTATTGTTAATTTTTGAAGTGCTAATTGCTACCGCAAGCTTGCAGTAGCAATAACCAGCCACTTGTAATGGCTGGTTATTGTCATGCGCCTGTAAACGGGCACATTTGCCAGTTTACGGGCATGCAAATAAATAAGTGCTCCAATTTTTTGCATTTTTTTTTAATTAGAAATTGTTAACAGAGCATACTTTATAACAGTGTTTGTTATCTTCAATAGCCACATAGTCCTAACAAGGAATAATACAAGCATTTCCCTTTGTGACATCAGGTGAGAAAATCATAATAGTGAGTCACTGATCAGCCTAATCAGTGAAATCCTGGCAAATCTGGCTTGTTACTTGTTAAAATCAACTCAAATCCACCACTCATCTTATGCAGCTTATTTTTGTTGTCTTGGAAACATACAGTGTGTGGTTATTTCTGGGACTTAACACATTAGTTGCCACTAGCTGTTATGTCGGAGAGTACTTGGTCATCCTGGGTTGTTAAAGAGCATTCCCCTCTGTTATTACATGATTGACAGTGTATGATGAACTTCATATCTCAGCCCCCCAGCTTGCTGTTACTTAATTAGCAAGTATAGGGAACACAGCCAGGGAGCAAAGCCATTGGAAGGGGTCTGATAGACAGTTATTGTCAAGGGAAGAATATATATAAAATAGTATCAGTTTATATTTTTGTTGTCTGTAAACTCAAGGTATCATTGCAAGGTTAAATTTACTGCATGATGTAATTATTTACATCAACTACCTTTCATATGACTATTTGTTTTTTGTGCAGTGTGTAATACCACATAATATGAAGGGTAAATAAAACAGATTTATAAAATATTTATTTTAATTATTAAACCTGTAGCACATGAGTTTAAGCATTTGCTCCAAATGGATATGAGCTTTTGTAAAATGTCATACCTCTTGGGCTGTTGAGAGATGCCTCATATGCTTTCCCCCCATCTCCACAGTGGCTCTGATCAAATGGTAGGCACTGATCACCTGTTCCTGCCACTACTTCAAAGTTCTTTGTCAGTTCCTTCGTATCAGTGAGGGACTTTATTCTGTAGACCCGCCTGGTGTTTGTGTCAGATAGGTAAAGAGATTCAGATCCAGGATCCACAGCCAGATAATATTTGTGAGCAGGACTTGTACTTTGAAAAAAATTATAAAAATAAATAAATAAATAACAGGTATTCATACACATGTGCAAATGTCAAGTACCTAACTCATACAGATCTACTTAAACGTATCATAGCAATGAGCATATTTTTAATGCATTTAGTGTGGTATTCATAAAATTCTGTTTAGACCCAATTTCTTAAAGTTTAATTAATTATTTACCGCCAAATTCATGATCTGTTTGCAAAAGATCAGTCCAATTATCAGTTGTACAGTATTTGCATAACTAGAATGTCATCAATATAATGAGCTATTCTATTTCACACCCTCGTGTTTTGGCTATGCCTTACATTAGTATTGCTTCAAAAAATATTCAAGATAAAAAATACAGTATACTTGAGATCTTTAGTAAAATATGTAAAAAAAAGTTGAATGAATCAGCATTCCCCAAAATGTGAGTAAAAGGTGAACTAAACTCTAAGGACTTTATATACAATAGATCAGTTACCATTACAAACTGTCCAATATTTATTTAAAAGAATGTTAGTAGAACCCTGACATATTAGAAACACATTTTAGAAACATTCTTCTAAAATAAAAAAATAAATAAATACATTTTTGGGATGAAATATAGCCAGGGTTCATTGAACTACTGTCCTCGAAATTTGCAACAAAAAAAAAATTAAATTGTTTTGTTTAATTATAATGAAATTGTACAGCAAAATTGTATTCTATGGAAAAATCGTAATTTGCAGGAAAAAAAAATATTTAAATTCAAAGCATATTATTTTTCTTATTTTAAAATGTGTTTCCCACCTCTGTTAATGGGCTGAACACGGGCATTCCATAGAGATCTTGCCTATTCTATAATCATTTACCCCTGCAGATCTTACTATGTTTTTCTCGCAAATTGAAACAGAATGTGTTCAAATACGCAAAATACTTTTTTACCCAAATAGGAAAATACATATATAAAAAATAGAGGTGATTGTAAGTTACTATAAGCTAAAAGCAGAGTAATCTGATTTACATCTTGCTCCCTATTTACTAAGACAGCACATTACTGTTAAATACTATCAAGATTTGAGTTGCTTCTCATTAACAGTAATGAGCTGTTTATTTATCCTATCCTGCCATCTGAAAATATAGATATTACATTTTCTATTTGCAATTGCATTATTTTTAAATTATCTAAAGATCTAAGTAAGCTTAATGAAATGGATAAACTGGTGAGGCAAAATATTTTGCCTTATAAAACAATCACTTAAGAATAAATAAGAAAGTTTCAGGTAAATTTTATAGAGAACAGAAACTCAAGATGCCATTTTGTGAAATATCCAAGCACACAATGCCACTGGGTATCATGTAGAGGTACATATTAGCATATGCGTCAAACAGAAACAAGGATATGTTTCTTAAAAAGAGACTTAAAGGTTATTTTTTTTTTAATCCAGCAAAACTAGAATATTCTTAAAAACATGGTTGCAAAATGGATGTCATACAATACTCCAGGCCCATGCTGATTCCTGAGACTTCCTTGTTATGCTTTTTGACAAATGTTACAAAGAGAAAAAAAAGTAAATTTGAAAATAGAAATAAAATCGTTTTTTTTAAATTATGAACTCTGTATGAATTGTGAATATTTTTTAGAGTTTCGTGTCCCTTTAAAGTGCCAAAAAAACATGTTGAGATCTGTGCATATCCTAAAAGGGCTAATTAAGTAAAATAGTTTTCATTAAAAAAAAATGTTTAAAAATGTCAAAATAATTTTCAAATATAAGCAAAATTACTTAGCCATGCTGTCTGGAGTAGTCTGAGCCACCCCCTTATCAGTGTTTAGCATCAGAAACACAGGCATTGTATTTCAACTGAGTTCACAGCAGCCTTTATGCTTCTAGGCATGCTCCAGCAGATAATGAGTGTCTACTGCATTCTACCAAATCAAAGGTGGATATAGATACAGCCATAGAAGGAATTGTGTGAGGGGGGGAGTTAGAGCTGTACAATTCGGAAACTTAAAAGAAAGGATTAATGGCAAGGCACTGCAGTATGAATTTGCAGGTGAAATAATTAAAGTACATATTATTATATTTTGTCTCTATCCCAACTTGTTTTTCTGTCCCTTTAAGGATTATTATTAATTTTAAGATGACTGCAATACAAATCAACAGTAGGAATTTATCTTGCATTTATTTTAAAAATAACAAAACACTGAAGAAAAAAAAGAATGGATTCCGATAAGTGTATGTTTTATTTTGGTCTTTGCTCAGTTGGATTTATCAGGCGGTGATTGAAAAATGGATGCAAGGACGTACAGCTGGAAAGCAATGATTGACACTGTCACTGAGATTGGTTTGCCAGCAATTAGGTTTTTTCGTTCCCCAGCCAGAACCATTTTAATCTTTCCGAGCCACCAATTATTAATGTTAAAGCATCTGGGGATTACTATCTGTTTAGTTCATTCAGACATTTCAATATCTTGCTTGCCGGAAATTATGAATAAAATGATCAGAATTGGTTTGGTGCTTTGAGGCCTAGCATTAAATATTAAATATTATGAAGAAGATAATTCCCAAGTTTTATATACTTCACTTAATCAATGAACACCCTACCCTGTATACATATGCAAGTTTTTGTTATTTCCTTATATATGCAAGTACAGTATACAGTACATAATTGCCATACAGCACTGGAATTTGTAACTAAATTAATTTGATATAGTTATTTATTAGTGGATCAAAACTACCCAATGTTTGAACTTATTTTTTTACCATTTTTCTGGGGATTAAAAAAAAAAAAAAAGAAAGAATACATTATTATATAATTGACTGTGCTATAAAATTGTCTACACTTTAATATTTTCAGGGATTCATTTTACGTACTAGGGTGTATTAAATAGTTTACATACAGATCTTTTACCTTTATTTTCTCTTTTAAAATTGTGTTTTCATGTTTAAACCTCTACATATGCAAAAAAATATTACAGCAATGTTGACTATAGAAAAGCTACGTAAACAACAAAGAGCAACACAAATCAAATGCCCAGAGGGTGAAGAGGTGACAGAGAGAGCAAAATCTGGGCCCATATATAAAGGTGTTTGTGTAGCACATTTGAATACAATGGCTATTTCTATTTTTTATTAGTAATATATGGTATATAGAAAGTTTACATTTCCTGTAATTCCTTTATGTTATTTTTTACTTTGTGTGTGCAAATGTAGTGGTCTAAATTATAACTTTATATGCTGTATTGGGATTGCATTCAGTTTAAAACAATCACTAAAACAAAGTGTTACAGGTCTAAATGAATAGATAAAGTTGAACAAATCCAGGAGGCATGAGATTCAAGCTCTGGGGTTGTACATTGTGGCTGGTGCTGCAAACTAAATGTACTGAAGGCCATTTCATTTTTACATAAACAAATAAAAATGAGCAAAACAAAAACCCCCAAACTATCTGTTTATTTTCATTGATTCTAAAATACCTATAAAAAGGTGGCCAGTTCTTAAAGGAACATGTTTTCTTTCATTAAAGAGAATACAATTTTAAGCAACTTTCCAATTTACTTCTATTATCTAATTTGCTTTATTTTTCTAGGTATTCTTTTTAAAGCAGCAGCATTGCATTACTGGGAGCTAGTTAAAACACTGGGGGGCAGCTTTGAGCCTACCTAGGTATACTATTCAACAAAAAATACCAAGAAAATGAAACAAATTAGACAATAGTAGCAAATTAGTAAGTTATTTAAAATCACAACCTATATCTGAATCATGAAAGAAACTAATTGGGTTTTAAGCCCCCAATGACAAAGTTCTAATCTACTCATGCAAAGTGAACATATCAGCATTTGTTACTACAAACTTGCAACAGTAAAACAACACAGCTAAACTCTCTGGAGTTTATTTGTGTCTGTAAAACACCCCACCATCAAATATGCTATGTTTCCTTTATAAGTAAACATTCACTGATTTGATAACACACTCCCTAATGCTAGAAGGAAAATACAATTCCCTCAGACTAAAACTGCACTTTAACATATTTGGAATCAGTGTGAAATATGTAAATGTTTCTAAAGCCTGTATCGTTGTTAATACATAGGGGTATATTTGGCAAATGCCAGGCATACGCTGTCGGCATTTAACATTGCACAATCATTTCTTGTGAAATGTTTCTGCAATGCCGCCACCCCTGCACATTCGCGGCCAATCAGCTGCTAGCAGGGGTTGTCAATCATCCCGATCGTATCTGATTGGGATGATTGCAGTCCGCCTCAAAGGTGGCGGACGAGTTAAGGAGCAGCGGTCTTAGGACCACTGCTTCTTAACTTAAGATTCCGGCGAGATTGCAGCATCCGCTGCTTGGTAAATCTTCCCCATATTCTTTAACTGATAACATATTTCATTTATACATTTATTGGTTATTTAGTCCATCTGTGTCACTTAAAAATGAATACATTCTGGAATATTCTGTAGTGTTTTGAAGAGCAAAACAACTCCACAATGTGATTCTGTACAGCTACTGCCCTCATTGGCTAATAAGGACAATTGCCTCAGCTTTACTGGTGGAGAGAGACATGCCTCTAAACATTAAGGTGTATTTAGGATTGGAACATCCGCTTTTTAAATAATAAAAACTAATATTTGACTACAAAATGATTTATCTACAAAAATCCCCATAGGCTTTAATAGTGTTTTTCTGTTTAAACTGGTTGGATAGGTTTTGCTCCCAGGAGTAATGAATTGCTGCTCCTGAAAAGGGCATGGTCAGTGAACAAATCACCAGTGGAATATGTTTATATCTACCAATCACAGGTTGTGTCCTGCCAATAAAGAATATAGAAGCAGTCTGATGTGTGTCTTTAAAACAAATAAAATACTTTCATGAATTAGATAATTTTATTAGTACAATAGAATGTCCCTTTAAAGCTACACATCAGTTATTATATATAGACAGAATACTTTTTAATATTAACCTACTAGGATCAAATATTAACTAACATGTTCAGTAAGGGGGCATTTCCTTATGTCTACTTCTATTGGCCTATCGACAAATTCATTTCTTGCTTCTTGCACTGCTGACTGAGATGATAGACTGTCTGGATCTCTATTTGGATATTATATCTACAGAAAAAAAGTCATCTTAACCCACATATCACTGCTGTTAACACCACAATAATCTCTGCACTTACTTTAAACTAATTAGATAAAGCATCTCAATAAATTCCTCCCATTGGGTCCAGAAGATCAATATATGCAGATCTTGGTGTCTGTTGTAATACCAATGTTCCGACTAAGATATTGTAAAGCTATACTAATTGGAACTTTGCTGTTACAAGAGACACTAAAACCGGCACATATTGAAATTTAAGATCAATTGGAGGACTTTATTTAATTTGCTTCTGATAAGTGCAGATTTGGTTGCTCCTTTTTTGGATTTTTTATTAAACTACCTTGACTTTGGGGTAGGCTGACCATATTGCCGCTTTAAGAAGGAACACATATGAAAAATACATATGTGAGGGTTCTTATATAAAACCATTTCTTTAAACAGCCCTGCCATATGTATTTTTCATATGTGTCCCTTTTTAAAGCGGCAATATGGTCAGCCTACTTTGGGGTGAGCAGACCGAGAACCTGCATGTTGGATCGTAGCAGCAACCACTTCAAAGCCAAATTGCATTGGGACTATTTTCAGCATTTTATTGTGACTTTTAATTGACTTCTTAATAATATTTTAGTCTAGTTCATTGTTCTATTTGAAACGCATGCCTATTCCTTAATTACTTGAGCACTGTATTGTTTCACAGCCTTTCACAATAAAAGGTGCTGAAATATAGAAGAAACTATACAGTTTGTGCATAATCTACAAATTCAAACACATTAGAAGTTTCCTATTTAACCGTATCTTTCTTTATATATTGAATCATAACTGCAGGTACTGTGACATAAACTTCTGGTTTCGTCTCACAATCCCATTAAATTTGAAATGTCTTCTACAGAATGCAAAACAAACTCTGT
Source organism: Bombina bombina (assembly GCF_027579735.1). Lineage (NCBI taxonomy): Eukaryota > Metazoa > Chordata > Amphibia > Anura > Bombinatoridae > Bombina > Bombina bombina. The sequence goes on from NC_069499.1 coordinate 655,751,446, forward strand.
TTTGAAAAAAAAAGAATACAACTAGAGGATAAATCATAAATCTTGGTGATTGATTAATGGAAGCAAGCATGTTCTTTTAATATCACATTTAGAGCAAGGCAATAAAAGTGTATTTGATTTAGAGTCCTTTGTGCATAGCATCTTGTTTATGTAAACCTTTCCTAAATCTTGTCCAGATTTGTAATATATTTCATTGCATTTTTTCTACCCTAAATCAATAAAGTTATAAATAATTGTGCCAGTGATTCACTTACCTGTGTCTTGTATCTCTGTTTCTGATATAATAAATCAGGTTTGGTGCCGTGCAAAGGAAGCAGAAGAAATAACAGTAGTCAGTAGAATTAACCAATTTAATACTAAATAAATAAAAAAAAACTATTAACTCTTACAAAATATTACTGTAAACAGAATCTATCAAGTAAAAATAGAGTTTGCATTTGAAAATGCTCAACAAAACTTTATTTTTCTTCAAATTTAAAGAACGTTTTATATAAGTTGGAGGCAGACCTACTTCATGCAGTTCCCTTGCCTGTAAACAATAACAGCAAGGGAATCACAACAGGTCTACTTGTTGTGGTAATTGGACATGCTCCAGTGTTATGACTTCAACTATTCAGTTAAGAATGTGTTTTGCTTGGTATACACAAGGTGGGATCTCTTCTATAAACTCCTATCTGGGTAACAAAGGAAATAAAAAAGCAAACCTAGGCCACATAATGCAAAAAGAAACACTAAAAGGGACATTAAGCACTAAACACATTTCATACACCTATCTCTAATTCTTGGTGTCGCCATCTTGGAACCTAGGTTGCACTGCAGGTATCTGAAGGTAAGTTGCTGCACATGTTAAAACACATCAGCACTGGAATGTAGTGAAAGCCAGATTTTAACACAGAGGCACTCATGACTAAAGGGAATACCCTCAAAACTATACTAATAAAAATTATTTAGGGCTAGATTACAAGTGAGGCAAAAACGTTTTTGCGCAAGCGATATGGTTTTTTCATGAGCCTTTTTCATTGCGTTGATATTTCAAGTTGAGCGAAATCGCAATCCCCATTTGTGCTTCAATCCTTACCACAATCTCAGAGCTGTGGTTAACTGTTTTTCAAAACAAAAAAATTGCACAAAACATTTAAAAAATACATTGCAAAGTACACTTACACTCATAATAACACTGTCTAATAAGACATATTTTATAAAAATATTGCAGACAAAAGTTATAAGGGCTCAAAGATCTCGGGTTTTAGAGAAAAAAAAGTCAGGCAAAGGGCTTTAACATTGAGACACAAACTTATACATTGCTAAAGATGTAAAACATAATTTATGCTTACCTGATAAATTTATTTCTCTTGTAGTGTATCCAGTCCACGGATCATCCATTACTTATGGGATATTAACTACTCCCCAACAGGAAGTGCAAGAGGATTCACCCAGCAGAGCTGCTATATAGCTCCTCCCCTAACTGCCATTACCAGTCATTCGACCGAAAACATGCAGAGAAAGGAAAACCATAGGGTACAGTGGTGACTGTAGTTTAATGGAAAAATTACCTGCCTTAAAGTGACAGGGCGGGCCGTGGACTGGATACACTACAAGAGAAATAAATTTATCAGGTAAGCATAAATTATGTTTTCTCTTGTTAAGTGTATCCAGTCCACGGATCATCCATTACTTATGGGATACCAATACCAAAGCTAAAGTACACGGATGACGGGAGGGACAGGCAGGCTCTTTATACGGAAGGAACCACTGCCTGAAGAACCTTTCTCCCAAAAACAGCCTCCGAAGAAGCAAAAGTGTCAAATTTGTAAAATTTGGAAAAAGTATGAAGAGAAGACCAAGTTGCAGCCTTGCAAATCTGTTCAACAGAAGCCTCATTCTTAAAGGCCCAAGTGGAAGCCACAGCTCTAGTAGAATGTGCTGTAATTCTTTCAGGAGGCTGCTGTCCAGCAGTCTCATAGGCTAACCGTATTATGCTACGAAGCCAAAAGGAGAGAGAGGTAGCCGAAGCTTTTTGACCTCTCCTCTGACCAGAAGAAACGACAAACAGGGAAGACGTTTGTCGAAAATCCTTAGTTGCCTGTAGATAAAATTTCAGGGCACGGACTACATCTAGATTGTGTAGCAGACGTTCCTTTTTCGAAGAAGGATTAGGACACAAAGATGTAACCACAATCTCTTGATTGATATTCCTGTTAGTGACCACCTTAGGTAGGAACCCAGGTTTAGTACGCAGAACTACCTTGTCTGAATGAAAAATCAGATAAGGAGAATCACAATGTAAGGCAGATAACTCAGAGACTCTTCGAGCCGAGGAAATCGCCATTAAAAACAGAACTTTCCAAGATAACAACTTGATATCAATGGAATGAAGGGGTTCAAACGGAACCCCCTGTAAAACATTAAGAACTAAGTTCAAACTCCATGGTGGAGCAACAGTTTTAAACACAGGCTTGATCCTAGCTAAAGCCTGACAAAAAGCTTGAACGTCCGGAACTTCTGACAGACGTTTGTGTAAAAGAATGGACAGAGCTGAAATCTGTCCCTTTAAGGAACTAGCGGATAAACCCTTTTCTAAACCTTCTTGTAGAAAAGACAATATCCTCGGAATCCTAACCTTACTCCATGAGTAACTCTTGGATTCGCACCAATATAAGTATTTGCGCCATATCTTATGGTAAATCTTTCTGGTAACAGGCTTCCTAGCCTGTATTAAGGTATCAATAACTGACTCAGAAAAACCACGTTTTGATAAAATCAAGCGTTCAATTTCCAAGCAGTCAGCTTCAGAGAAATTAGATTTTGATGTTTGAAGGGACCCTGGATCAGAAGGTCCTGTTTCAGAGGTAGCGACCAAGGTGGACAGGATGACATGTCCACTAGATCTGCATACCAAGTCCTGCGTGGCCATGCAGGCGCTATTAGAATCACTGATGCTCTCTCCTGTTTGATTCTGGCAATCAATCGAGGAAGCATCGGGAAGGGTGGAAACACATAAGCCATCCCGAAGGTCCAAGGTGCTGTCAAAGCATCTATCAGAACCGCTCCCGGATCCCTGGATCTGGACCCGTAACGAGGAAGCTTGGCGTTCTGTCGAGACGCCATGAGATCTATCTCTGGTTTGCCCCAACGTCGAAGTATTTGGGCAAAGACCTCCGGATGAAGTTCCCACTCCCCCGGATGAAAAGTCTGATGACTTAAGAAATCCGCCTCCCAGTTCTCCACTCCCGGGATGTGGATTGCTGACAGGTGGCAAGAGTGAGACTCTGCCCAGCGAATTATCTTTGATACTTCCATCATTGCTAGGGAGCTTCTTGTCCCTCCCTGATGGTTGATGTAAGCTACAGTCGTGATGTTGTCCGACTGAAACCTGATGAACCCCCGAGTTGTTAACTGGGGCCAAGCCAGAAGGGCATTGAGAACTGCTCTCAATTCCAGAATGTTTATTGGTAGGAGACTCTCCTCCTGATTCCATTGTCCCTGAGTCTTCAGAGAATTCCAGACAGCACCCCAACCTAGTAGGCTGGCATCTGTTGTTACAATTGTCCAGTCCGGCCTGCTGAATGGCATCCCCCTGGACAGATGTGGCCGAGAAAGCCACCATAGAAGAGAATTTCTGGTCTCTTGATCCAGATTCAGAGTAGGGGACAAGTCTGAGTAATCCCCATTCCACTGACTTAGCATGCACAATTGCAGCGGTCTGTTAGACGTGCAAAGGGTACTATGTCCATTGCTGCTACCATTAAGCCGATCACCTCCATGCATTGAGCTACTGATGGGTGTTGAATGGAATGAAGGACACGGCATGCATTTTGAAGCTTTGTTAACCTGTCTTCTGTCAGGTAAATCTTCATTTCTACAGAATCTATAAGAGTCCCCAAGAAGGGAACTCTTGTGAGTGGAAAGAGAGAACTCTTCTTTTCGTTCACCTTCCATCCATGCGACCTTAGAAATGCCAGTACTAACTCTGTATGAGACTTGGCAGTTTGAAAGCTTGAAGCTTGTATCAGAATGTCGTCTAGGTACGGAGCTACCGCAATTCCTCGCGGTCTTAGTACCGCCAGAAGAGCACCCAGAACCTTTGTGAAGATTCTCGGAGCCGTAGCCAATCCGAATGGAAGAGCTACAAACTGGTAATGCCTGTCTAGAAAGGCAAACCTTAGATACCGGTAATGATCTTTGTGAATCGGTATGTGAAGGTAAGCATCCTTTAAATCCACTGTGGTCATGTACTGACCCTTTTGGATCATGGGTAAAATTGTCCGAATAGTTTCCATTTGAACGATGGAACTCTTAGGAATTTGTTTAGGATCTTTAAATCCAAGATTGGCCTGAAAGTTCCCTCTTTTTTGGGAACCACAAACAGATTTGAGTAAAACCCTTGTCCTTGTTCCGACCGCGGAACCGGATGGATCACTCCCATTAATAAAAGATCTTGTACGCAGCGTAGAAACGCCTCTTTCTTTATTTGGTTTGTTGACAACCTTGACAGATGAAATCTCCCTCTTGGGGGAGAGAATTTGAAGTCTAGAAGGTATCCCTGAGATATGATCTCTAATGCCCAGGGATCCTGGACATCTCTTGCCCAAGCCTGGGCGAAGAGAGAAAGTCTGCCCCCCACTAGATCCGTTCCCGGATCGGGGGCCCTCGATTCATGCTGTCTTAGGGGCAGCAGCAGGTTTCCTGGCCTGCTTGCCCTTGTTCCAGGACTGGTTAGGTCTCCAGCCTTGTCTGTAGCGAGCAACAGCTCCTTCCTGTTTTGGTGCAGAGGAAGTTGATGCTGCTCCTGCTTTGAAATTACGAAAGGAACGAAAATTAGACTGTTTAGCCTTAGGTTTGGCTCTGTCTTGAGGCAGGGCATGGCCTTTACCTCCTGTAATGTCAGCGATAATTTCTTTCAACCCGGGCCCGAATAAGGTCTGCCCTTTGAAAGGTATATTAAGCAATTTAGATTTAGAAGTAACGTCAGCTGACCAGGATTTTAGCCACAGTGCTCTGCGTGCCTGAATGGCGAATCCGGAATTCTTAGCCGTAAGTTTAGTTAAATGTACTACGGCATCTGAAATAAATGAGTTAGCTAACTTAAGGGCTTTAAGCTTGTGTGTAATCTCATCTAATGGAGCCGATTCAAGTGTCTCTTCCAGAGACTCAAACCAAAATGCTGCTGCAGCCGTGACAGGCGCAATGCATGCAAGAGGTTGCAATATAAAACCTTGTTGAACAAACATTTTCTTAAGGTAACCCTCTAACTTTTTATCCATTGGATCTGAAAAGGCACAGCTATCCTCCACCGGGATAGTGGTACGCTTAGCTAAAGTAGAAACTGCTCCCTCCACCTTAGGGACCGTTTGCCATAAGTCCCGTGTGGTGGCGTCTATTGGAAACATCTTTCTAAATATCGGAGGGGGTGAGAACGGCACACCGGGTCTATCCCACTCCTTAGTAACAATTTCAGTAAGTCTCTTAGGTATAGGAAAAACGTCAGTACTCGCCGGTACCGCAAAATATTTATCCAACCTACACATTTTCTCTGGTATTGCAACTGTGTTACAATCATTCAGAGCCGCTAACACCTCCCCTAGTAATACACGGAGGTTTTCCAGCTTAAATTTAAAATTTGAAATATCTGAATCCAGTTTGTTTGGATCAGAACCGTCACCCGCAGAATGAAGCTCTCCGTCCTCATGTTCTGCAAATTGTGACGCAGTGTCTGACATGGCCCTAATATTATCAGCGCACTCTGTTCTCACCCCAGAGTGATCACGCTTACCTCTTAGTTCTGGTAATTTAGCCAAAACTTCAGTCATAACAGTAGCCATATCCTGTAATGTGATTTGTAATGGCCGCCCAGATGTACTCGGCGCTACAATATCACGCACCTCCCGAGCGGGAGATGCAGGTACTGACACGTGAGGCAAGTTAGTCGGCATAACTCTCCCCTCGTTGTTTGGTGAAATATGTTCAATTTGTACAGATTGACTTTTATTTAAAGTAGCATCAATACAGTTAGTACATAAATTTCTATTGGGCTCCACTTTGGCTTTAGCACATATAGCACAGATATCTTCCTCTGAATCAGACATGTTTAACACACTAGCAAATAAACTAGCAACTTGGAAATACTTTTCAAGTAATTTACTATAATATGAAAACGTACTGTGCCTATAAGAAGCACAGAAAAAGTTATGACAGTTGAAAATTAATAAACTGAAAAGTTATAGCATCAAATCTTTGTAAAAAACACAATTTTAGCAAAGGATTGCTCCCATTAGCAAAAAATAACTAACCCTGATAGCAGAAAAAAAAAAAAAAAAAAAATACAGAAATAAACGTTTTTTTTATCACAGTCAACTACAATCTCACAGCTCTGCTGTGAGTGATTACCTCCCTCAAAACAAGTTTTGAAGACCCCTGAGTTCTGTAGAGATGAACCGGATCATGCAGGGAAGACAATAAACTTCTGACTGAATTTTTTGATGCGTAGCAAAAGCACCAAAAAAGGCCCCTCCCTCTCACACATAACAGTGAGAGAGATCAGTAAACTGTCATAAATTAAATAAAACGACTGCCAAGTGGAAAAAAATAGTGCCCAAAACATTTTTTCACCCAGTACCTCAGAAAATTAAACGATTTTACATGCCAGCAAAAAACGTTTAACATTAATAAATTGAGTGTTATTAAAAAGCCTGTTGCTAGTCCCTGCAAATTAGGCTAAAGTTTTATGCATACAGTATAATTCCAGTGAAGTGCCATTCCCCAGAATACTGAAGTGTAAAATATACATACATGACAGCCTGATACCAGTTGCTGCTACTGCATTTAAGGCTGAGTTTACATTATATCGGTATGGCAGAATTTTCTCATCAATTCCATTGTCAGAAAATAATAAGCTGCTACATACCTCTTTGCAGATTAATCTGCCCGCTGTCCCCTGATCTGAAGTTTACCTCTCCTCAGATGGCCGAGAAACAGCAATATGATCTTAACTACTCCGGCTAAAATCATAGAAAAACTCAGGTAGATTCTTCTTCAAATTCTACCAGAGAAGGAATAACACACTCCGGTGCTATTATAAAATAACAAACTTTTGATTGAAGGTATGAAACTAAGTATAATCACCACAGTCCTCTCACACATCCTATCTATTCGTTGGGTGCAAGAGAATGACTGGTAATGGCAGTTAGGGGAGGAGCTATATAGCAGCTCTGCTGGGTGAATCCTCTTGCACTTCCTGTTGGGGAGTAGTTAATATCCCATAAGTAATGGATGATCCGTGGACTGGATACACTTAACAAGAGAAATATATATATATATATATATATATATATATACTGTATATATATACTGTATATATATATATGTACATATATATTAATGTCTTTATATGTGTATACTGTATATATATATACTGTATATATATATATGTACATATATATTAATGTCTTTATATGTGTATACTGTATATGTATTTGCAGTACACATATAAAGACATTAATATATAAGTAAACACATAAAGACAAATATATAAGTGCATAGAGCCCTTTGGCATTAGGTAGATGAAAACATATTTATGCAATATTCATATTTAATAGAGACTATGGGGCCAATTTATCAAGCTCCGTATGGATGTCCCTTGTTTCTGGCGAGCCTTCGGGCAGCTGCTCCATAACTTAAAGACCTCTGCTCCATAACTTGTCCGCCTGCTCTGAGGCAGCAGACAGAAATCAACCCGATCGAATACGATCGGGTTGACTGACACCCCCTACTAGCAGCTGATTGGCCACAAATCTGCAGGGGGCAGCATTGCACCAGCAGCTCACAAGAACTGCTGCTGCAATGATAAATACCAACAGCGTATGCTGTCGGCATTTATCAATGTGCAGCGGACATGATACGCTATATCGTGTCATGTCTGCTCGCACATAAAAAAATATACCCTCTGTATTTACTGTAAATATTTCACATTTGCTAATGTGAATATCCATGTTGTTTGCGCAATGGGTGTTTTTTTTCTCCATTGAATTCTTTAGGGAATGCGAAAATGCAATCCCAGTTTTTTCCCACACTTTTTTTTCTCTATCGATTTCTATGGTGGAATTCATGCAAAGGCACGTTAAAACTTAAGTTAGGTTTTTTTGCGTTATTCAGCTTTACACTAGTGTGAAATACGTTTTTTTAAACTTGTAATACGAACGCAACCCAACTAGTGCAAAAAGCTTAACTCTAGCAGAGTTTTCGCAATCGCACAAAAAAATAAAAATAAATACCATGCCACTTGTAATCTAGTCCTTAGTATTTAATGTCCATTTAAACACTAAGGCCTAGATTACAAGTTGAGTGCTGGTATTACAATGTGTGCTGGTATTGCAAGTTATATACTGTATATATATATATATATATATATATATATATATATATATATATATATATATATATATATGTGTAATATAGACACATATTAACACATACATATATATGTATATATTCATATACATATATATTTACATTGCATTCTATGGGAATACACAGTTTCCAAAGTCCGCAATGCAAAGGCACTTTTCAGTGCCCTTTTTTTTTTCTTACACCCCACTCCAACCAACTTTAAAACCCCAAAACTGCCTACTGCAGTTATTTTAAATAAAAAACTATAATGACCTCTATTGGTTAATTTTATAAGCGCTAATTGCTACCGCGAGCTCTGGGTAGCAATTACCAGCCACTTGTAATGGCTGGTTAATTATCACGCTACCTCAAATGGGCAAATTTGTCTGTTTGCGGGAGCACGATAATTTAGCACTCTACTTGTAATCTAGTCCTAAATACATTTAATAAGTATAGTACTAAGGTTATCCTCTGCCTCATAGGTACCACCATGCTAAAATCTAGCTTATATTGCATACCAGTGCTGGCCTATTTGCACATGTGCAGCAACTGTCCTTCAGATACTTGCAGTGAAACCTAAGATCCAAAATGTTGGCATCCATATTTAGAGAAAGGCGCACAAATGTATTTAGTTTTAACGCCCCTTTAAGGAAACCAAGCACAAAATTGAAAATTACAGTTTTAAAAACATTTAAAACTATTAGTATGTTTAAGAACAAATTACAATGTTTTGCTGTGTAGTGATATACCCCTAGTAAACTCTCTTGAGTATTTTAATTTGGTTATTTTTGTTGGCAAGAGAGAAAATGTAAATGCTATGACTGTATAGTATGTTGCAGTTTATAAATAGTAGATAGCTTGAGATTTCAATACACAATGGTTAGTCTTACATAGTAAAATAACTTTAATATTTTCTTTGTACTTTCATTTATTTTGCCCCTTTTGTGTAATTTAGCTCTAAAAATCCCCTGAGATCCCACTCTCATTGAAAGTAAATAACTTTTTAGTTGGCTATGTAATCCACACACAAAAAACAAACATACAGAAGAGGGCTACCTACTATACTATAAGGGTACTGAAAGTGAATTATTAAACCATAAAACAACATTGCATTGAGTATGACATGCATGAGAACATTTAGAGGGTTTTATTTTGTATATGAAATAGGAGACTTTCGCTAGATTACGAGTTTTGCGGTAAGAGGGGTTCGGTCATCCAAGATGGTGTCCCTTAAATTCCGATTGGCTGATAGAATTCTATCAGCCAATCGGAATTCAAGGGACAAGATCTTGGATGACATCAATTAAAGGAACCTTCATTCGGGAAGAAGACTTTGATAGAAGAGGATGCTCCGTGCCGGATGTCTTGAAGATGGAGCCGCTCCGCGCCGGATGGATGAAGATAGACAATGCCGTCTGGATGAAGACTTCTGCCCATCTGGAGGACAACTTCTCCCGGCTTGGATGAAGACTTCTCCCAGCTTCGTTGAGGACTTTTTGCTGCTTCATTGAGGACTTCTCCCGGCTTCGTTGAGGATGGATGTCCGGTCTTCAAAACTGTAAGTGGATCTTCAGGGGTTAGTGTTAGGCTTTTTTAAGGGTTTATTGGGTGGGTTTTATTTTTAGATTAGGGGTTTGGGCAGTCGAAAAAGAGCTAAATGCCCTTTTAAGGGCAATGCCCATCCAAATGCCTTTTTCAGGGCAATGGGGAGCTTAGGTTTTTTTAGTTAGGTTTTCATTTGGGGGGTTGGTTGTGTGGGTGGTGTGTTTTACTGTTGGGGGGTTGTTTGTATTATTTTTTTTACAGGTAAAAGAGCTGATTTCTTTGGGGCAATGCCCCGCAAAAGGCCCTTTTAAGGGCTATTGGTAGTTTAGTTTAGGCTAGGTTTTTTTTTTTATTTTGGGGGGCTTTTTTATTTTGATAGGGCTATTAGATTAGGTGTAATTAGTTTAAATATCTGATCATTTCTTTTTTTAGTTTGTGTAATTTAGTGGGGGGGTTGTAATTTAGGTAATTATTTAATTGTAGTGTAAGGTTAGATGTTAGTGTAACTCAGGTTAGGTTTTATTTTACAGGTAAATTTGTATTTATTTTAGCTAGGTAGTTAGTAAATAGTTAATAACTATTTAGTAACTATTCTACCTAGTTAAAATAAATACAAACTTGCCTGTAAAATAAAAATAAACCCTAAGCTAGATACAATGTAACTATTAGTTATATTGTAACTAGCTTAGGGTTTATTTTATAAGTAAGTATTTAGTTTTAAATAGGAATAATTTAGGTAATGACAGAAGGTTTTATTTAGATTTATTTTAATTATATTTAGTTAGGGGTGTTAGGGTTAGACTTAGGTTTAGGGGTTAATAAATTTAGTATAGTGGCAGCGACGTTGGGGGCGGAAGATTAGGGGTTAATAAATATAGGTAGGTGGCGGCGATGTTAGGGGTTAATAATATTTAACTAGTGTTTGCTATGCGGGAGTGCGGCGGTTTAGGGGTTAATATGTTTATTTTAGTGTTTGCGATGCGGGAGGGCCTCGGTTTAGGGGTTAATAAGTATTTTACAGGTGTTAGTGTACTTTTTAGCACTTCAGTTATGAGTTTTATGCTACAGCTTTGTAGTGTAAAACTCATAACTACTGACTTTAGATTGCGTTACGAATCTTGCGGGATAGGTTGTACCACTCACTTTTTGGCCTCCCAGAAAAAGCTTATAATATTGGCGCTATGGAAGTCCCATTGAAAAAAGACTTTACGCAAATTGCGTAAGTTAATTTGCAATACGGCCAAAAAAGTGTGCGGTACAGCTTTTTTGACAAGACTCGTAATAGCAGCGGTAGTGAAAAAGCAGCGTTATAACCCATAACGCTGCTTTTTCACTCATATAGCAAAACTCGTAATCTAGCTGTAAATTCTTTGAAACTACAACACAGTAAAATAGGTTGAGCTTGCAGAGTAGTCAGATATCCCTATTTTTATCTTTTACACACAAATGCTTCCTTATCTTATCTTATCTCTATCTTTATACCAAGGCCCAATACTTATAGAGAAAAATTGAAATCTAACATTTTTTTATCTCTTCTATCCCCCCACTGGGAGTGTAATTATGCTGGCTATGTTTACATAGCTTTTCTAGAGCCAATACTTAATTATTGAAATGTTCAGTATAGGTGGGCATACGACTGGCACAAGTAGCCAAATGCCAAAATAAAGGTAAAGGATATTTTGTAAAGAATTGAATACACTCCAGCAGGTAAAATTGATCATTGGGAACAAATTAAAAGGAAGAAAAATTTACAGTACACTGTCCCTTTAAGTATCCTGCAAAATTCCTAAGTTAGCTACAAACTACACAATGATTTCCTAGATCTGTTCAAAAAGTCCTTCACAGCTATCCCTAATTGGCAACTGAGTGTCAAGGAAGATACAATTAAAAAATATTTAACAAGGTTTTCAAGAATTTTCCTGATTACCAAAAATTAGTAGATTGACAGTTTTAAATAATTTTAAAATATTTGTTTTGCATACAGACCTTTTGTAAACGAGTACAGAAAATTTAGGGCAGTTTGCAGCATTTTGAAAACCTAGGTTTCAGATTTAGCTTGGGAGTGTAGGACAAAGCACAATTTGTACACAAAAGCAAGCAGTGAGTCCCTTTAATTGGTGACCTATATTATGCATGTATACATAGGCTGACCATATTGCTGCTTTAAAAAGGGACATATATGAAAAAAACATGGCAGGGTTCTTATACAAAACATTTCTTTAAACAACCTTGAAAATAGCCCTTACATATGTATTTTTCATATCTGTCCCTTTTTAAAGTGGCAATATGGTCACCCTATGTATACACAAAACATTCCCCTTGAGGAATCACTTCCAAGCCAACCTTGGTGCTTAAAAAGTGAAATGTAGCTTGTTCCAACACTCCTTCCACAGTTAAAAGTCTGCATTGAATTCATTCTACACTCAGAAATAAATACAAGTCTTAGGGCTCACCAAACAAACAGCATGTGTATTGCGGGTCAAACTTTATAAATGACCTTTCAAAAAACACTTCCCTACGGTCTCAAATCTATGTGAGGTTCTAAATGAGAATTATTGCCATGTTTACTAGAGAACTCACTAATCAAGCAAAGCTGTCTGTAACAGTAGCTTTGGCTTTATATTAATATAACCAATAAAAAGCAAATACATTGACAAAGTGCTGATTACCTTCCTCCCTGTTGTGTACTGCGGTTTAAATGCTAATTTTGCTTATTTCAAAGCTTCGCCCCAGGACATACTTCTTGAAATATAACATCTTGCTTTGGAGGTACACGGTGGATCATTTTAAATTAGTGTTACCGCAACCATAACAGTGTCTCGTCATTAACAAATAATTGCATTGCTTACTACAAGTTCAAATTCATTTACTTATTTATACAGAAACAATTTCAAGTCTCAAGGCTGCATGAAATTTAATCTCATGTTACTGTTTGTTCTGGTTAGAAATTGCATTGTATACACAGGAGTATTTATGAAAGTTTTACATCACCAAAGGGCATTGTAAATCTGATTGAGTTGGATAAACAATACACACGTAAAATTAGGTGCTGTAAAATTCTAATAGGTTAAACGAACCATTTGTGCGTTAACAGATAAATAGGACATATTAACTTACACACTAAGAATACTTAGCTTACCGCAGATTCTATTTAAGGGCACAGAATACAAAATAAGCACATGGTTGTATGTTTCTGTGCATCATACACAGGCTAGCTACTTTCAGCCAGCAGCAAAGTTGTATAATAGCAAATAACACAATAATCTAGCCCTCGGCTGCCCGAACTACAGCACATGGGTCACATCTGGTGCTCCCAGGGCTTTTGCATGGCCATCGGCACCATTGAAGAGAAAAAGTAATCAGCGATTGTTATCTAAAAACAGTTCCACACTTCTCGTAAAGTGCCATTATAGTAAACAAATTGCATGCTCTATCCGTTAGAGCATGTAATGTTAAGACTATCGACTCTAGACTACTGTGTGTTTAACCCACGCAAAGGGGCTAAAGGCGCAATATAAATACCGCTCGGAACTCACAGTGCACTGCTTGTCCTGAGCACAAAACACTGCTGATCCAATAAGCAGCTGTAGTTTTACATCTGAGTCATGTGACTAGCTCTGCTGATTGGATCAGCAGCATTTTATGCTAAGGACCAGTAGTGCACTGCGAAATTAGAGCAGATTACAGCATGTATTTTTTTTTACTATAATGGACCTTTATGTGTATGCATTTGTTGTACCAAAGTTTGTAGATTTGAGAAGTATGTACAGTTACATTTAATTAATTAATGGTAACTCATTTTTTAAATGTAATTTTTTAATTAATGTGACTATAATCTAGTTTTATTTTGAGGAGTTGTTTTCAGTATAGGTGTGAGTAGAATGTGATTCTACCATTAGTGACCGCTCTTCTCACAATAAAAGTGTGTACATCCATGCCCTAACCATGGAGTGTCTAGAGGATGCTATGCAAGAAAATATTTATTGTAGAATCAACATTCTTAAAGATGGCACAACCACACATTTGCACACCTGTTCCTATTTTAAATGTCATTTACTCCTCATAGAACAATTAGAGGTATGTGGGGGAAGGGTATTCAAATCAGAAAAGTATAACACATAGTACAAAATGAGGAACCCCCTGCCAGTACCATACTTTAGTCTGAACATGTAGCCCTTTTTATGTGCAAAAGAGTCTGGACACCTTCTCACCCTCTTAGCCCTTCAAAAAAAGACTAAGATCTCTCAACTTAGTCTAAAAATTGTGTTTATGGATTCCAAGAATATGAAAGGCGCTTGGGAGCTGAGGGTCACAGCTAGTCACAGACATTTATATTATTAGTTATAAGACTTATTTAATTTAACCCTCAGCTCCCAAGCGCCTTTCATATTCTTGGAATCCATGTAGCCCTTTTTAAGTATATAATATTTTAATTTTCAAAATGATGTGGGTGAGTATGTTTATGTGTGTGTGCTTTTGTGCATGCGTGTGTATGTGTGTAGTATGTAGTATGTGTGTAGTGTATAGTGTGTGTTATATAGTTTATTTGAGTGTGTAATAATGTGTATACATGTGTGTGTGCAGTATAGTGTCTATTATATAGTGTAACTTATTGTGTGTGTAATAATGTTATTGCATGTGTGTGTGTGTGTGTGTAGTGTAAAGTGTGTATTATATAGTGTGACTGAGTGTGTGTGTGTAATTAGGTGAATGTGTGTGTGTGTTTAGTGTAGTGTATAGTGTGTATTATATAGCGTGACTGAGTGTATGTGTGTAATTAGGTAACTATGTGTGTGTGTTTAGTGTAGTGTATGGTGTGTATTATATAGTGTAAGTGATAGTGTGTGCATTTATATTTATGCATATGTGTGTTGTATATAGCATATGTGTGTGTGGTGTAGTGTAAAGTGTGTGTTATATAGTATATCTGAGTGAGTGTACCATTGTGTATGCATAGTGTGTACCATAGTGTGTATTATATAGTGTAACTGAGTGTGTGTCACTAGGTGTATGCATGTGTGTGTAGTGTAGTGTATAGTGTGTATTATATTATATAATGTAACTGAGTGTGAAATGATGTGCATGCGTGTATGTGTGTGTAGTGTAGCTTATAGTGTGTATTACATAGTGTGAGTATGTGTGTTTAGTGTATAGCATGTGGGTTAGTGTTTATGTGTGAATGTGTATGGTATGCAAGGGAGAACACAACTTTGTCTTTTTATAGTTTCAAAATGTTTTTACAAAGAAAACCTCCAAAGGGACATTATGAGATGCTCTTTGAAAAGATTCTTAAATATTGATTATCCTATGCCTTTTCAGATATAAATGAGCTCCTGGACTGATCAAGCAATCACTGTTTAGAATGTTGCAGGGACAAGATCATGTAGGATACACTCCAGCCTCTCTGGCTCAGTGAAAACTAATAATTTCTTAAGAAAAAAAAGGGAAAAATATAAAATGAAAGTAAATTACAAAGGTATTTTTTTCTTGCTATGCATAATTAAAATTTTTGTAGGAAATTACATTTTACGTTTAATGTCCCTTTAATGACTTGTTAGGATGTGAACGAAAGGGCAGTATAATCACTTATTTCTCCATATTGTATAATAACTCATCCTTTCCGCCTTAATAAGGACTAATTTTACTGCTACAAAACTGGCAGTTTTTTCATTTTTTTTTCATTTTACTCTTTCGGCTCTAGCTGCTGCATGCTGTGAGCCTGTCAAGCCCCATGCAGTGCTTTATACAGTCCTTTCACACGAGAGTCTGTTGGAAATATGGCATATAAGTGTGTTTGTAACCATCAAATCTTCAACCCATTGCATAGAAAGAGCCTAAAAAAGTTGGTGTGTGGGTCTGTGTGTGTTGTGTGACTGTGGTGTGTTTGTGTGTGTTGTGTGTGTATGTGTGTGTTGTGTGTGTATGTGTGTGTTGTGTGAGTGTGTTGTGTGTGTGTGAGTGTGTTGTGTGTATATGTGTATGTGTGTTGTGTGAGTGTGTTGTGTGTGTGTGTTGTGTGTGTATGTGTGTGTCTGTGTGTGTTGTGTGAGTGTCTGTGTGTGTTGTGTGAGTGTGTTGTGTGTGTGTTGTGGGTGTCTGTGTGTGTATGTGTATATGTGTGTGTGTATGTGTGTGCATATGTGTGTGTATGTGTGTGTTTGTGTGTGTCTGTGTGTGTTGTGTGTGTGTCTGTGTGTGTTGTGTGAGTGTCTGTATGTGTTGTGTGAGTGTGTTGTGTGTGTGATGTGGGTGTCTGTGTGTATGTGTATATGTGTGTGTGTATGTGTGTGCATATGTGTGCGTGTTGCATGTGTGTGTGTGTGTATATATATGTGTGTGTATGTGTGTGTGTTGTAGTCTATGAATGGGAGGTTAGTGCTCTGGGAAGAAAAAAACATGGAATTTAAACTGAGAAAAATAGTGAGTAGAAAGTTATTTTCCTGTTTCCAAACTGAAAGTAGTGATTCAAACCTGGATGTTTGAATAATACCCACAGCTCAGACATTTGAACAGTTAATTGCTGTAGAGATTTCAATAGGGGGGCATATTTCAGAGAGAGAGCAAACATTATAAATTGTGTATAATGGTTCCTTACATTATATCATTCTTTAAACTTCATATAACAAGCAAGTGACAAGCTGTAATATTTAAAGTGTTGGAGCAAGTAATGATTTATTTATTAACAAAGCAGGGAAGATTTAAGCAGCTTATCTTGGACTGAATAGTTTAAATAAGAATATGCATACACTTTATTGCATAAAAACTACTAAAAAAAAGTTAACAAATAGTTTGTATTTGTGGTAAAGTTTGTGGCTAAAATAGCATTTATATTGGAGAGTCTATTCATTCATAAGGTGTTAAACGTTACAGCACCACAAGTATTATTCTCTAGCTTCGCATAAAGCACTTTTCAGTTATAGTTATACATTTTAGTTCATGAAGTTGAGAGCACACTGCCATTAGGTTCTATAGTGAATGTACTAAATATTTCTACAAATGTATGCTGTATTTTACTTGCTATAGACATTTACTACAATCAAAGTAATGTTTTAGTTGAAGATTTAGAGGCCCATTTATCAAGCTCGCTATGAAGCTTGAGGGCCGTGTTTCTGGCAAACCTGCAGGCTCGCCAGAAACACCAGTTATGAAGCAGAGGTCTAAAGACCGCTGCTCCATAACGTGTCTGCCTGCTCTGAGTAGACGGACAGACATCGCCGTAATTCAACTCGATTGAGTACGATCGGGTTGTTTGACAATCCCCCTACTAGCGGCCGCAAATCTGCAGGGGGCGGCGTTGCACCAGCAGCTTACAAGAGCTGCTGGTGCAATGCTGAGTACGGAGAGTATATTGCTCTCCGCATTCAGCGAGGTCTGTTGGACCTAATCGGCACTGTCGGATCAGGTCCAACAGACCTTTGTTAAATAGGCCCCTTAGTGAAGATCACTAAACACAATAGAATATCTTAAACAAAAAAATACATATGGAGGCAATGCAAAAGCACTTGAATTTCAAATGAGTAGTAGATTTTTTTCTGACAAATGTCAGTTACATTTTCCTTCCTAATGCATCATGTGACAGCTATCAGTCAATCACAAAATGTATATACGTATATACTGTGAATCTTGCACATGCTCAGTAGAAGCTGGTGCCTCAGAAAGTGTGTATATAAAAAGATTGTGCACATTTAGATAATGGAAGAGAATTGCAAAAAGTTGTTTAAAATTGTGTGCTCTATATTAAATCATATTGGAGCCCCATATTCTACTACATCTTTGGTGTTCCCTATATGTGGATTGACTTCATCACACAGACATCCTTTCTACATCCAATTTCAGTCTACTTGCTCCCAATCTGTGGATGTACAGGTCTCACATGAAAGCAGTTACACATACACTGCAATAGTAGCTTATAGAGTTGAATAAATTGATATGATCAATATTTATATATGTTTTACTTTATAAAATCACATCACCATAATGTTTATATCTCCTTACTGTTTAACACCATTGGTATATGACTATTTCTTATTGTTTGATCTCATCATTTAAACATTTGTAGATACAATGTTTAAAAGTAGTTACATATAAGAAAATTGTATGTTTTCCTAAAAATACATAGACACACTTTCTACAGCTTTTGTGTGAAAAATATATCACCCTGTTTAGAAAATCATGAAAATATTTGCATGTTTTCAAATAAGTATTTCTGTGACTAAAAGAAATAAACACAGAACAAAAGAACAGATAGGAATAAAAAGATTTCTGAAAATGAAATATAGAAAATAGAGATATTTTAGAAACAAATAGAAAACATTTGTAATAACTGAAAAATGTAAGATCTACACATAGTTTTGCATTTCATATTCTGATATAGAGGAACTGATACCTTTTTAAGTTTCATGCTAATTCACACACGTGCACATGCATGAACACCTTAGCGCATTCACACACTGGCACACACAGACACAAATATGCACACTGGCACACACAAACACACAAACACACTGACACACACTGGCACACACACACACACATTGGCACACACACACTGACACACACACATACACACACACACTGACACACACACACACATTGGCACACACACACTGACACACACACATACACACGCACACACTGGCACACACACTGGCACACACACACAACCACACTGACACACACATACACACACACAGCAGATAATATAAAAGACAAAACACATGCATGATATACACTGAAACATAATATTTATACAGGTACAATAAATCATTAAGATAATGAAAATTAAAATTACAGTATAATGAAAGCAGTGGTGACTTTATTATAAGACAAAAATACATATTTACCTAAGTTCTAAAATGCTGATGACATTTCCAGATGGGTGTATACGTCTAACAAAGTTGAAATCCCCAATGTAAATGCTTCCATCCGGTCCAGTTGCCATAGCAACTGGAGCAAAGAGTTTGTTGTTATGCACAGGCCCATTACAACTGGAGCAAGAAAGGCCTCTTTGTTGACCATTTCCCATAAGGGTTGAGATCACTGGGGGCTGCATTGAGATAAATATGTTTTCTCCATCTCCTTTGTGCAATATACCTGAAAATAACATGGGGGGGGGGGGGAAAGAAACTAAATATTATTTTAAAAAGAAAAATATTTTTTCAGATTATTTTTTAATTACATGGTTCTCAAAAGCAATCACATAAAATTCATAATCAGTAAAATATTGTATCAATTTCCAGTACTGATTAGAGCTGGCAAGTCTGGATACATATACATGAGATGAGTAACATTTTTCTATTAAAAAAAAAAGTAGAAAGAAATTAATTTGAGTGTATGGAATAATATAGAACTTAGTCTACCAAAGGCCATACAAACTATCTGCCAGACATTTCAGGAGTTAATTGTATTATTAAGCTTTTTATCAACTAAATTAATGCACAGTTATCTAAAAAAAAAGAAAATGTGTTTCACACATCTTTGTCTCTGCTAAAGCTGAAATTCATTCCCCCTGTCTGACCTCACGTAGTAACCTCTCATCCTTTTATAATTTCTTGGGAAGACTAGTTTCCTTGACAACATTCTGTATTGACCCTAGCTATACTGATACAAGATCATTTTGTCCTCTCACATATATCTCTTTATTAGAGATTGGTCAGACTTTTTTTTTACATATCTTAAAACAGAAATATCAACTTAAAACAGGAATTTTAAATTTAATTCCTTCTGGGAATCAAACCTGACAGGATTTCAGAGTGTTTCTTCAGGAGCATAGCTAAGTTAGCTCGGTTTAGATTTTTATTAATAGTTTTTATTTCCTGAAGTAGATATTACCTTTAATTCTATCCTGGTGTGGTATTAAAGGGACATTGTGGTTTTATTTTTGTTTTTCTTGTTTCATTTTAGAGAGAGCATTTCAAAAAGAGTCAATACGAGGAAGTGTATACCCAGGGGTGTATTAAGGCATAGGCCAACAAGGCCAGTGCCTAGGGCAGCAGATTTTTAAGGGGCAGCAGAATTTTGGGTCCCTAGGGCCACTCTACTGAACTCAGGGCCGGGTGGCAAAATCTACCAATTACTAATGACTTAAATGGCTGGCCCGGCTATTGCTATCCTATGAGATTGTATGTGGGCATATCATAACTACTGTTGTATTTTTTAAGTACTTTTAAAGGCCAGTTTGTATATTCATTACATATTTATCCAATTTTTTTTTATGTCTAAAAAAAGGCCTTAAACCTGGGGTGGGGTGGGGGGTTGAGGGGGGCAGCAGAATTTTGAGTGCCTAGGGCAGCACAAAACCTAAATACGCCCCTGTGTATACCTGACATTGCACTTGAGGTCTGAATGTAAACATCTTTCATTTTTACATTTTAAGGTATGACTGAATTCTATTCTATCTTATGCATGACATTTTTACGGTGGAGTTAAAATGAGATATCCTTTTGATCCTTTGAAAGACCCCTCCCATTTCTTTTGCTACTGTCTTTCCATTTTGTAGCATTAAAGGGACAGTCTACACTAAACAATGTTATTGTTTAAAAAGAGAGACAATGGGGGGTAGTTATCAAGCCGTGTACTTTTCTGCCTTCGCCGGCCCAATACGCCCGCCTAAGCTCGCCTACCTTCGCCGCCGCGGACCTTGAATACGTTCGCCTAAGTTATCAAATAAAGCTGTCAAAAAGCCGCAGGGCGATGAGCAGCGGACTGTGAGAGTTATCACTCATCCGATCTCGCTGCTCTTCGGCTTTTTCCCAGCTTTATTGCTAGCCTGTCACTAAGCACTCACACTAAACTACACTGTTCTATCCCTATACCGGCGCCCCCGGAGCCTCCCGCAACTCAATAAAGTTACTAACCCCTAAACCGCCGCTCCTAGACCCTGCCGCAACTCTGATAAATGTATTAACCCCTAAACCCGCGCTCCCGGACACCGCTGCCACCTACATTATACCTAGTAACCCCTATCCTGCCCCCCCTACACCGTCGCCCTCTATAATAAAGTTATTAACCCCTATCCTGCTGATCCCGCACCTCGACGCAACTAAATAGTTTAACCCCTAAACCGCCCCTCCCTGAACCCGCCGCAACCTTTATTAAACCTATTAACCCCTATCCTGCCCCCCTACACCGTCGTCACCTATAATAAATTTATTAACCCCTATCCTGCCCCCCACTACACCGCCGCCACTGTAATAAAATTATTAACCCCTAAACCTAAGTCTAACCCTAACCCTAACGCCCCCCTAACTTAAATATTAATTAAATAAATCTAAATAATATTTCTATTATTAACTAAATTAATCCTATTTAAAACTAAATACTTACCTTTAAAATAAACCCTAATATAGCTACAATATAAATAATAATTATATTCTAGCTATCTTAGGATTTATTTTTATTTTACAGGCAACTTTCAATTTATTTTAACTAGGTACAATAGCTATTAAATAGTTATTAACTATTTAATAGCTTACCTAGCTAAAATAAACTGAAATTTACCTGTAAAATAAATCCTAACCTAAGTTATAATTACACCTAACACTACACTATACTTTAATAAATTATTCCTATTTAAAACTAAATACTTACCTGTAAAATAAACCCTAATATAGCTACAATATAAATAATAATTATATTGTAGCTATCTTAGGATTTATATTTATTTTACAGGTAACTTTGTATTTATTTTAGCTAGTTAGAATAGTTATTAAATAGTTATTACCTATTTAATAACTACCTAGCTAAAAGAAATACAAAATTACCTGTAAAATAAATCCTAACCTAAGTTACAATTAAACCTAATACTACACTATCATTAAATTAATTAAATAAACTACCAACAAATAACTACAATTAAATACAATTACATAAACTAACTAAAGTACAAAAAATAAAAAAAGCTAAGTTACAAAAAATAAAAAAATAAGTTACAAACATTTTAAAAATATTACAACAATTTTAAGCTACTTACACCTAATCTAAGCCCTCTAATAAAATAACAACCCCCCCCCCAAAATAAAAAAATGCCCTACCCTATTCTAAATTAAATAAAGTTCAAAGCTCTTTTACCTTACCAGCCCTTAAAAGGGCCATTTGTGGGGGCATGCCCCAAAAAGTTCAGCTCTTTTGCCTGTAAAAGAAAAATACAACCCCCCCAACATTAAAACCCACCACCCACACACCCAAACCCCCCTTACAAAAACCTAACACTAATCCCCTGAAGATCATCCTACCTTGAGTCGTCTTCACTCAGCCGAGCAGCGATGGAACCGAAGTGGACATCCGGAGCGGAAGAAGTTAATCCTCCAAGCGGCACTGAAGAAATCTTCCATCCGATGAAGTCATCATCCAGGCGGCGCGGAAGAAGTCTTCGATCCGGGCGATGTCATCTTCCAAGAGGCGCTGAAGAGGTCTTCTATCCGGGCGATGTCATCTTCCAAGCCGGGTCTTGAATCTTCCTCCCGCCGACGCGGAACCTCCTTCTTCACCGACGGACTACGACGAATGAAGGCTCCTTTAAGGGACGTCATCCAAGATGGCGTCCCCTCAATTCTATCAGCCAATCGGAATTAAGATAGGAAAAATCTGATTGGCTGATGGAATCAGCCAATCAGATTGAGCTCGCATTCTATTGGCTGTTCCGATCAGCCAATAGAATGCGAGCTCAATCTGATTGGCTGATTCCATCAGCCAATCAGATTTTTCCTACCTTAATTCCGATTGGCTGATAGAATCCTATCAGCCAATCAGAATTGAGGGGACGCCATCTTGGATGACGTCCCTTAAAGGAGTGATACAGTTTCAGATGTGTCTGTAGGTGAGAACTTAGGATCCAGTGATCATCAATCTGTTTGGTTTAGTATTCATGTTCAGGAACTGTACACCCAGACTAAAACAAAAGTTTTAGACTTTAGGACGGCAGATTTTTCATTAATGGGAGAATACCTAAAAAACTATTTAAAGGGGAAAAATCTTATTACAGGGGTTCAAGAACAGTGGGAATTTGTGAAAGGTGCCATTTTAGATGCAACCGCACACTGTATTAGACATGTCTGTAAAAGTAAAAGAAAGCGGAAACCAATTTGGTTTTCCAAAGAAGTAGCACATGCTGTAAAGACAAAAAAGATAGCTTATAAAAATTACAGACACACACAAGCAGATGATGATATGAAAATATGGAGACTCCAACAAAAAAAGACTAAGCAGTTAATTAGGAAGGTTAAAGCTGATGCAGAAGAGAAGATAGCACAGTCAGTAAAACATGGGGACAAAACATTCTTTAGATATATCAGTGAAAGAAGAAAAAATAAGGTAGGAATAGTAAAATTGAAATCAGTTGATGGTAGAATAATAGAAGGAGATAAGCAGATTGCAGACTGTCTCAATGATTACTTCTGTTCTGTTTTCACTAAAGATTGTGAAGATACAATGTCTACATTAAGGGATGCTATGCAAAATAGAAACAAGCTTAACAGTAATCTTTTTACAGAGGATGAGGTTTTGTTAGCATTATCAAAAATAAATGTTACAAAGGCAGTGGGTCCTGATAATATTCATCCAAGGGTTTTAAAAGAACTTCGTTCAGTGCTAACTGTCCCATTAACTGATCTGTTTAATCAGTCACTATTAACAGGAGCTGTCCCAGATGATTGGAGAATAGCAAATGTAATACCTCTTCATAAAAAGGGCAGTAGAGAAGAATCTGGCAACTACAGGCCAGTTAGTTTAACTTCAGTAGTAGGGAAATTAATGGAAAGCCTCTTAAAGGAAAGAATTATGACTTACATAAAGACAAACAATTTAGAGGACCAAAATCAGCATGGTTTTACTTCAGGGAGATCATGTCAGACTAATCTAATTGACTTCTTTGATTATGTAACAAAAGTATTAGACAAGGGAGGAGCAGTTGATGTAGCATATCTAGATTTCAGCAAAGCATTTGACACCGTCCCACACAATAAACTTATTCACAAACTATATCTCCTTGGTCTAGATTCAAAAATTGTGAACTGGGTGGAATGCTGGCTTAAGGACAGAAAACAAAGTGTCTTAGTAAATGGAGTTCATTCAGCAGAGGGGGCTGTTACTAGTGGTGTTCCTCAGGGGTCAGTTCTGGGGCCTGTTTTGTTTAACATATTTATCTGCGATATCAGCAAAGGGCTACAGGGGAAAGTATGTCTCTTTGCAGATGATACAAAAATTTGCAACAGAGTGGATGTTCCAGGGGGGGTAGACAAAATGAGAAGTGATATACAACAATTGGAGGATTGGACAAACGACTGGGATCTAAAGTTTAACACAGCAAAGTGTAAAATAATGCATTTAGGGAAGAAAAATCCAAATGTTAATTACAGACTCAATGACACTTTACTGACTGTTACAGACGAGGAACAGGACTTGGGAATTATTATTTCAGATGATTTAAAACTTAGTAAACAATGTAGTAAGGCAGCGAGTAAGGCTAGCAGAATGCTTGGATGTATTGGTAGAGGTATTTGCAGCAGAAATAGTAAGGTTCTTATGCCACTTTATAGATCATTAGTTAGGCCTCATCTTGAGTATTGTGTGCAGTTCTGGAGGCCATATCTTCAGAAGGATATTAACAAACTTGAATCTGTGCAAAGGAGGGCTACCAAAATGGTACATGGTCTAAAAAATAAAACTTACCAGGATAGGCTCAATGACCTAAATATGTATAGCTTAGAGGAGAGAAGGGAAAGAGGTGATATGATAGCAACTTTCAAGTACATTAAAGGGTTTAGTAAAACTGAGGCTGTGGGTATTTTACATAAAATGGAAAATTCAAGAACAAGGGGTCATGAGCTCAAGCTAAAGGGTAGTAGATTCAGGAGTAATTTGAGGAAGCACTTCTTTACAGAAAGAGTGATTGATTTATGGAATAAACTTCCTCAAGAGGTAGTAGCAACAAACACTGTGGGGGACTTTAAAAATGCATGGGACAAGCATAGGGCTATCCTACGAACTAGATAAGTTTATACTGTTAGGTAAGGTGGGGCAGACTTGCTGGGCCTATGGCTCTTATCTGCCGTCAATATCTATGTTTCTATGTTTCTATGTTTCGTCGTAGTCCGTCGGTGAAGAAGGAGGTTCCGCGTCGGCGGGAGGAAGATTCAAGACCCGGCTTGGAAGATGACATCGCCCGGATAGAAGACTTCTTCCGCTCCGGATGTCCACTTCGGTTCCATCGCTGCTCGGCTCTCGGCTAAGTTAAGACGACTCAAGGTAGGATGATCTTCAGGGGATTAGTGTTAGGTTTTTGTAAGGGGGGTTTGGGTTAGATTAGGGGTATGTGGGTGGTGGGTTTTAATGTTGGGGGGGTTGTATTTTTCTTTTACAGGCAAAAGAGCTGAACTTTTTGGGGCATGCCCCCCACAAATGGCCCTTTTAAGGGCTGGTAAGGTAAAAGAGCTTTGAACTTTATTTAATTTAGAATAGGGTAGGGCATTTTTTTTATTTTGGGGGGGTTTGTTATTTTATTAGGGGGCTAAGATTAGGTGTAAGTAGCTTAAAATTGTTGTAATATTTTAAAATGTTTGTAACTTATTTTTTTATTTTTTGTAACTTAGCTTTTTTATTTTTTGTACTTTAGTTAGTTTATGTAATTGTATTTAATTGTAGTTATTTGTAGGTAGTTTATTTAATTAATTTAATGATAGTGTAGTATTAGGTTTAATTGTAACTTAGGTTAGGATTTATTTTACAGGTAATTTTGTATTTCTTTTAGCTAGGTAGTTATTAAATAGTTAATAACTATTTAATAACTATTCTAACTAGCTAAAATAAATACAAAGTTACCTGTAAAATAAAAATAAATCCTAAGATAGCTACAATATAATTATTATTTATATTGTAGCTATATTAGGGTTTATTTTAAAGGTAAGTATTTAGTTTTAAATAGGATTAATTTAGTTAATAATAAAAATATTATTTAGATTTATTTAATTAATATTTAAGTTAGGGGGGCGTTAGGGTTAGGGTTAGACTTAGGTTTAGGGGTTAATAATTTTATTACAGTGGCGGCAGGGTAGTGGGGGGCAGGATAGGGGTTAATAAATTTATTATAGGTGGCGACGGTGTAGGGGGGGCAGATTAGGGGTTAATAAATTTATTATAGGTGGCGACGGTGTAGGGGGGGCAGATTAGGGGTTAATAAATTTATTATAGGTGGCGACGGTGTAGGCGGGGCAGGATAGGGGTTAATACATTTAATATAGGTTGCGGCGGGTTCAGGGAGCGGCGGTTTAGGGGTTAATACATTTATTATAGTTGCGGTGGGCTCCGGGAGTGGTGGTTTAGGGGTTAATATGTATAGAGTAGCTTGGGGTGGGCTCCGGGAGCGGCGGTTTAGGGGGTAATAACTTTATTTAGTTGCGGCGGTGTAGGAGGGGCAGATTAGTGGTGTTTAGACTCGGGGTACATGTTAGGGTGTTAGGTGCAGACAGCTCCCATAGAAATCAATGGGATGTCTTCCAGCAGCGAACTTGTACTTTCGCTATGGTCAGACTCCCATTGATTCCTATGGGATCCGCCGCCTCCAGGGGTGGCGGTTTGAAAACCAGGTACGCTGGGCCGTAAAAGTGCCGAGCGTACCTGCTAGTCATTTGATAACTAGCAAAAGTAGTGAGATTGTGCCGCACTTGTGTGCGGAACATCTGGAGTGACGTAAGAATCGATCTGTGTCGAACTGAGTCCGGCGGATCGAAGTTTACATCACAAAATTCTACTTTTGCCGGTCTCGAGCCTTTGATAACTAAGGCGAATCAGCCTCGCCACAAATACGCTGCGGAATTCCAGCGTATTTGAGGTTGACGGCTTGATAACTACCCCCCAATGCCTTTACTACACATTCCCAGGGCCGGGTTTGCACAACCAACATTGATATATTAATATACTTTATAATATTTAAACCTCTAAACGTCTGCCTGTTTCTAAGCCACTACACCCAGCCTTTTAATCACAAGCTTTTTTATTTGCTTTTCACAACAGAAGACTGCTAATTCATGTGGGCCATATAGATAACAATTTGCTCATGCCCAAGGAGTTTTTTAAGAGTTAGAACAACACAGTACTAAATGCAAGTCAATAGATCATAAATAAAAAGTCATGTGATTAGGGGGCTGCTTGCTTAGATAAATGGTCATCACAGAGGTAAAAAGTATATTAATATAACTGTGTTTGTTATGCAAAACTGGGGAATGGGTAATAAAAGGGTTATCTATCGTTTAAAACAATAACAATTCTATTTTAGACTGTCCCTTTAATCCCTGTTTACAAGCAGTGCAGACCCCAAAAACAGATAAATCCAACATCTTATTAACAGCACATTAACAAATCATTTTCCTTTACACATAACTAAAAGCATTTTGTGCATAGTAGTTAAATTGCGCAAATTTTAACATGTCTCCAGTATGGATGTCTAAAAGCTTTTGTTTAAATGAATGAAAAACTAAACTGTATTTAGCTACAAAAAATGTATTGTTTGTGCATTCCATTAATCTCTTGCTACAGTGACTGCTAAGTATTTTGTATTTAGTTTCACATAAAGTAACAACATAATTTGTATATACACCTAATAAACACCCATAAACTGCGAGCCTAATTATTTTAATCAAAACAAAGATGTTTTTAAGTAACAAGCAGTAAATACAAGTTCCTTTTTTATTAGATTTTTTTTTAATGATTCCTGTCATTAGACAAGAAAGCCAACAAAAGCTTGAAATGGAGTTAATATTGCTGGGTAAATTTAATTCCGTTTCCGATTAAGGGAAATAACACGATTACCTGTTTATAAAGAGCACACACTTAATTATGGCCTTGAAATGAAAACCAAAAAATGAATTGTTATGCTATTCAGGTATATGGTTTTGTAATAATATTAGGGGGGACAGAACAGAAAAGTGCAAACACTGAGGTAACAATGATTTTAGCACTGTGTTGTATTAAGGATTATATTACACAGTTAAAAAGGACAATCATTTAATTTTGGAATGATCTTAGGAATTTAATTTTTTTGGCTAAAAAATTACGTATGTATAAAGTAAGGAAGATATGCACTCACAGTAATTGTAAACCCATTGGAGTTTCTAATCATTAAAATGCTCACAAGTTTCTATACACTAGTCATATATTATGTTGTTTATTTACCATTCCTAAAAGTAACAAACAAATATTTTATTAAAACTGTTAGCGTGCTTTTGATCCAAAAAGCTAAAAGGGACATTACAGGTTCAATTTTATTCCCCCAAAAATGTTTAATTATAAATAATTAAAACAAACTTTGCAATACACTTTCATTATTTATTTTGCTTTTTTTCTCCCTGTAATTTAACTCTGAATATTGTAGTGTTTACACCCCTCAAGATGAATATAGTAGTGTTTACATACACCCCTCGAGATGAATATAGTAGTGCTTAAACCCCTATAGAGCTGAATATTGTAGTGTTTACACCCCTCAAGATGAATATAGTAGTGTTTACATACACCCCTCAAGATGAATATAGTAGTGCTTAAACCCCTATAGAGCTGAATATTGTAGTGTTTACACCCCTCAAGATGAATATAGTAGTGTTTACATACACCCCTCGAGATGAATATAGTAGTGCTTAAACCCCTATAGAGCTGAATATTGTAGTGTTTACACCCCTCAAGATGAATATAGTAGTGTTTACATACACCCCTCGAGATGAATATAGTAGTGCTTAAACCCCTATAGAGCTGAATATAGTAGTGCTTAAACCCCTATAGAGCTGAATATAGTAGTGCTTAAACCCCTAAAGAGCTGAATATTGTTGTGTTTACACCCCCCAAAGCTGAATATATTAGTGCTTAAACCCTTCCAGAGCTGAATATTGTAGTCTTTACTAAGATCCAATCAGAGGAGCACTCCCAGCAGTATTAAAAATTCACTTTTATTTGTCAATTCTTTAAAACATCCACAACTTGGTGTATCATATACAACAAACGGCAATGGAGGTGTAGGGTGGGAGTGTACTCCCGGACTTGCTGACGTGTTTCGGCTTAATCATAGCTAAAATCCATAGAACCAATCAGAACTTATATACACATAACGGCTTGCTTATTGGTTAAAAACAACCTTGGAGTAACACTCCCACTTTCCACCCTCCTTCCATTCATAAACATAGGGCAATACATCACATCATATTTTACCATACATTAGAAGTTTATGAATACATAATTAGTCATTAGTGGATGAAGTGGCCCTTATTCAAAACTCCCATTATTATAGATGGATGTAATCAGGGTTACGTTTTTAGGAGTTATCCCTTATAATACATATATTTTGCGTACATCTGGGGTTACCATAAAGAGATATATACTTCCAGTCTATATTGTGCATTTTTATCTATGTCACACCATATTTTCTCCAATGTGCCTTAAGAGCTCATAGGATAAACCCCTTTAGGATAAAACACAGAAAAGTAATAAACAAGATTCAAGAGGCTTTTCAAGGGGTGTGTCCTGGGTCTGCAAAATTATGAATATTTTACAAAAATTTTAAATGCTTTTAAAATATTTATTTTGGAAGCATATCTTTTGTAAATCTGTGAATAACTTCTAGTTCATAAATATAAACTGACTAATGTCTCTATAAAATGTCAATATTCAATGCAAATTTTACACAAATTAAGTTAATCTACTAAATGCATGGAGGTAATTATAAAGGCAAGTAGGTGTCCTCAACAATAATGTCCGGCAGTAACACAGAGAGCAGTGATTTTACCCCTTGACTTCAAGTAACACATCAGGAAAAAAACAAAAAACAAAAAACAGGCATATATGTAGAGCATAGGTGAAATTTAAAGGGACAGTCAACACTAACGGCTAGATTTAGAGTTTTGTCGGTAACGACCCGAAAAGCTAACGCCGGCTTTTTTCTGGCCGCACCATAAAAATAACTCTGGTATTGAGAGTCCACATAAAGGCTGCGTTAGGCTCCAAAAAAGGAGCGTAGAGCATATTTAAAGCAGCTTCAACTCTCGATACCAGAGTTGCTTACGGACGCGGCCAGCCTCAAAAACGTGCTTGTGCACGATTCCCCCATAGGAAACAATGGTGCTGTTTGAGCTGAAAAAAAACCTAACACCTGCAAAAAAGCCACGTTCAGCTCCTAACGCAGCCCCATTGTTTGCTATGCGGAAACACTTCCTACGTCTGCACCTAACACTCTAACATGTACCCCGAGTCTAAACACCCCTAACCTTACACTTATTAACCCCTAATCTGCCACCCCCGCTATCGCTGACCCCTGCATATTATTATTAACCCCTAATCTGCCGCTCCGTAAACCGCCGCTACTTACATTATCCCTATGTACCCCTAATCTGCTGCCCTAACATCGCCGACCCCTATATTATATTTATTAACCCTAATCTGCCCCCCACAACGTCGCCTCCACCTGCCTACACTTATTAACCCCTAATCTGCCGACCGGACCTGAGCGCTACTATAATAAAGTTATTAACCCCTAATCCGCCTCACTAACCCTATAATAAATAGTATTAACCCCTAATCTGCCCTCCCTAACATCGCCGACACCTAACTTCAATTATTAACCCCTAATCTGCTGACTGGAGCTCACCGCTATTCTAATAAATGTATTAACCCCTAAAGCTAAGTCTAACCCTAACACTAACACCCCCCTAAGTTAAATATAATTTTAATCTAACGAAATTAATTAACTCTTATTAAATAAATTATTCCTATTTAAAGCTAAATATTACCTGTAAAATAAATCCTAATATAGCTACAATATAAATTATAATTATATTATAGCTATTTTAGGATTAATATTTATTTTACAGGTAACTTTGTATTTATTTTAACCAGGTACAATAGCTATTAAATAGTTAAGAACTATTTAATAGCTAAAATAGTTAAAATAATTACAAAATTACCTGTAAAATAAATCCTAACCTAAGTTACAATTAAACCTAACACTACACTATCAATACATTAATTAAATAAAATACCTATAATTATCTACAATTAAACCTAACACTACACTATCAATAAATAAATTAAATACAATGCCTACAAATAACTACAATGAAATAAACTATCTAAAGTACAAAAAATAAAAAAGAACTAAGTTACAAAAAATAAAAAAATATTTACAAACATAAGAAAAATATTACAACAATTTTAAACTAATTACACCTACTCTAAGCCCCCTAATAAAATAACAAAGCCCCCCAAAATAAAAAAAATGCCCTACCCTATTCTAAATTACTAAAGTTCAAAGCTCTTTTACCTTACCAGCCCTGAACAGGGCCCTTTGCGGGGCATGCCCCAAGAAGTTCAGCTATTTTTTGTGTAAAAAAAAACATACAATACCCCCCCCCCAACATTACAACCCACCACCCACATACCCCTAATATAACCCAAACCCCCCTTAAATAAACCTAACACTGCCCTCCCTAACATCGCCGACACCTAACTTCAATTATTAACCCCTAATCTGCCGACTGGAGCTCACCGCTATTCTAATAAATGTATTAACCCCTAAAGCTAAGTCTAACCCTAACACTAACACCCCCCTAAATTAAATATAATTTTAATCTAACGAAATTAATTAACTCTTATTAAATAAATTATTCCTATTTAAAGCTAAATATTACCTGTAAAATAAATCCTAATATAGCTACAATATAAATTATAATTATATTATAGCTATTTTAGGATTAATATTTATTTTACAGGTAACTTTGTATTTATTTTAACCAGGTACAATAGCTATTAAATAGTTAAGAACTATTTAATAGCTAAAATATTTAAAATAATTACAAAATTACCTGTAAAATAAATCCTAACCTAAGTTACAATTAAACCTAACACTACACTATCAATACATTAATTAAATAAAATACCTATAATTATCTACAATTAAACCTAACACTACACTATCAATAAATAAATTAAATACAATGCCTACAAATAACTACAATGAAATAAACTATCTAAAGTACAAAAAATAAAAAAGAACTAAGTTACAAAAAATAAAAAAATATTTACAAACATAAGAAAAATATTACAACAATTTTAAACTAATTACACCTACTCTAAGCCCCCTAATAAAATAACAAAGCCCCCCAAAATAAAAAAAATGCCCTACCCTATTCTAAATTACTAAAGTTCAAAGCTCTTTTACCTTACCAGCCCTGAACAGGGCCCTTTGCGGGGCATGCCCCAAGAAGTTCAGCTCTTTTGCCTGTAAAAAAAAACATACAATACCCCCCCCCAACATTACAACCCACCACCCACATACCCCTAATATAACCCAAACCCCCCTTAAATAAACCTAACACTAAGCCCCTGAAGATCTTCCTACCTTATCTTCACCATACCAGGTTCACCGATCGATCTAGAAGAGCTCCTCCGATGTCCTGATCCAAGCCCAAGCGGGGGGCTGAAGAGGTCCATGATCCGGCTGAAGTCTTCATCCAAGCGGTGCAGAAGAGGTCTTCCATTCGATTGAAGTCTTCATCCAAGCGGGATCTTCTATTGTCATCCATCCGGAGCAGAGCGGCAGGATCCTGAAGACCTTCGACGCGGAACATCCATCCTGGCCGACGACTGAACGACGAATGACGGTTCCTTTAAATGACGTCATCCAAGATGGCATCCCTTGAATTCCGATTGGCTGATAGGATTCTATCAGCCAATCGGAATTAAGGTAGGAATATTCTGATTCCATCAGCCAATCAGAATCAAGTTCAATCCGATTGGCTGATCCAATCAGCCAATCGGATTGAACTTGATTCTGATTGGCTGATTCCGCTTGGGCTTGGATCAGGACATCGGAGGAGCTCTTCTGGATCGATCGGTGAACCTGGTATGGTGAAGATAAGGTAGGAAGATCTTCAGGGGCTTAGTGTTAGGTTTATTTAAGGGGGGTTTGGGTTAGATTAGGGGTATGTGGGTGGTGGGTTGTAATGTTGGGGGGGGGTATTGTATGTTTTTTTTTACAGGCAAAAGAGCTGAACTTCTTGGGGCATGCCCCGCAAAGGGCCCTGTTCAGGGCTGGTAAGGTAAAAGAGCTTTGAACTTTAGTAATTTATAATAGGGTAGGGCATTTTTTTATTTTGGGGGGCTTTGTTATTTTATTAGGGGGCTTAGAGTAGGTGTAATTAGTTTAAAATTGTTGTAATATTTTTCTTATGTTTGTAAATATTTTTTTATTTTTTGTAACTTAGTTCTTTTTTATTTTTTGTACTTTAGATAGTTTATTTCATTGTAGTTATTTGTAGGCATTGTATTTAATTTATTTATTGATAGTGTAGTGTTAGGTTTAATTGTAGATAATTATAGGTATTTTATTTAATTAATGTATTGATAGTGTAGTGTTAGGTTTAATTGTAACTTAGGTTAGGATTTATTTTACAGGTAATTTTGAAATTATTTTAACTATTTTAGCTATTAAATAGTTCTTAACTATTTAATAGCTATTGTACCTGGTTAAAATAAATACAAAGTTACCTGTAAAATAAATATTAATCCTAAAATAGCTATAATATAATTATAATTTATATTGTAGCTATATTAGGATTTATTTTACAGGTAAGTATTTAGCTTTGAATAGGAATAATTTATTTAATAAGAGTTAATTAATTTCGTTAGATTAAAATTATATTTAACTTAGGGGGGTGTTAGGGTTAGACTTAGCTTTAGGGGTTAATACATTTATTAGAATAGCGGTGAGCTCCAGTCGGCAGATTAGCGGTTAATAATTGAAGTTAGGTGTCGGCAATGTTAGGGAGGGCAGATTAGGGGTTAATACTATTTATTATAGGGTTAGTGAGTCGGATTAGGGGTTAATAACTTTATAATAATAGCGGTGCGGTCCGCTCGGCAGATTAGGGGTTAATAAGTGTAGGCAGGTGGAGGCGACGTTGAGAGGGGCAGATTAGGGGTTAATAAATATAATATAGGGGTCGGCGGTGTTAGGGGCAGCAGGTTAGGGGTACATAAGTATAACGTATGTGGCGGCGCTTTGCGGTCGGCAGATTAGGGGTTAATTATTGTAGGTAGCTGGCTGCGACGTTGTGGGGGGCAGGTTAGGGGTTAATAAATATAATATAGGGGTCGGCGGTGTTAGGGGCAGCAGATTAGGGGTACATAAGTATAACGTAGGTGGCGGTCGGCAGATTAGGGGTTAAAAAAATTTAATCGAGTGGCGGCGATGTGGGGGGACCTCGGTTTAGGGGTACATAGGTAGTTTATGGGTGTTAGTGTACTTTAGAGTACAGTAGTTAAGAGCTTTATGAACCGACGTTAGCCCAGAAAGCTCTTAACTACTGACTTTTTTCCTGCGGCTGGAGTTTTGTCGTTAGATGTCTAACGCTCACTTCAGCCACGACTCTAAATACCGGAGTTAGAAAGATCCCATTGAAAAGCTAGGATACGCAATTTACGTAAGGGGATCTGCGGTATGGAAAAGTCGCGGCTGAAAAGTGAGCGTTAGACCCTTTTTTTAATGACTCCAAATACCGGAGGTAGCCTAAAACCAGCGTTAGGAGCCTCTAACGCTGGTTTTCACGGCTACCGCCCAACTCTAAATCTAGGCCTAAAATTGTTATTGTTTAAAAAGTTAGATAATGCCTTTACTTCCCATTCCACAGCTTTGAACAACCAATTATATTAATATAATTTAATAAACTCTAAATTTCTGCCTGTTTCTAAGCCACTATAGACAGCTTCTTATCACATACTTTTTATTAGCTTTTCACAACAGGAGACTGCTATTTCATGTGGGCCATATCAATAACATTGTGCTCACACCCGTGGATTCTGCACAACACAGCTAAAAGTCAATAGATAATAAATAAAAAGTCATGTGATTGGGGGCTGTCAGAAGAGGCTTAGATACCAGGTAATCACAAAGATTAAAAGTATATTTATATAACCATGTTGGCTGTGCAAAACTGGAGAATGGGTAATAAAGGGATTATCTATCTTTTTTAAACAATACCATTTTTTGAGTTGACTGTCCCTTTAAGTGTCCATTTTTGTACATATTTTACTGGACACCAGATTGAGATACCTGACTTCCCAGGCTAATACTGAACACCTGATGACCTTATTGCGTATCATACAGGCTGCAGTATCTGAGCAGGGCAACTTGAAAGAAAGGCTTTTATTGTGACACAGTTCTTAGATATAAGACATTTGACAAAACACTGTATACTTTATCGGTAATAAAGTTTGTTGTCCATAAGGCATTGTTTTAGCTTCTTATAGGTGAAACAATCAATGCATAAAAACACATACGTTCCCTAGGAAGATTAAACAAGAAAATTGAACATAGAAAAAGGATGTCACTAAAAGTGAAGAGTACACTTTGAGGTTTACGTGAGGTAGTGTTATTTTCTTCTTATTTAATTACTTATGAACAGATATAATTGGACCATGCTTTCATGTAAATATTTCTGACAAGGTGTCATTGGCCTGGGGAGAGCAATATTAAAGGGAGATTATAATGTAAAAACAAAAAAGTTTTTAATTATTTAATGAGTTAGATAATTGTATGTTTATACCTGAATGTCCCTTCAATCCTTGTGAGGAACAGGAAGTTCATGGTCTGAGTGTTACCTGCGTTTCTTCAGTATAGTCCACATATTATCTCTATTTTTACTTACTTTTAGGGGCCTATTTAACAAATGTCTGTCCGATATGATCCGATCAGCGGATCATGTTGGACAGACATCGCCGAATGCGGAGAGCAATACGCTCTCTGCATTCAGCATTGCACCAGCAGCTCTTGTGAACTGCTGGTGCAACGCTGCCCCCTAAAGATTTGCGGCCAATTGGCCGCTAGCAGGGGGTGTCAATCAACCCGATCATATTGGATCAGGTTGATTTCACGTGATCTCTGTCCTCGGCCTAAGAGCAGGTGGACAGGTTATGGAGCAGCGGTCTATGGAGCTTGATAAATGGGCCCCTTAGTATCTAGATATAACAACAACATACGCTTTCTTTAACCTCTTTAAGAGCCAGTAAACACCTTACAAGACATTTCTGTTGTGTTGCTATAGAATAACATATCAGCTAAATCTTTATGTTTTAAAACCAAATTAACATCTTTTTTTGTACTGCAATTATTTTCAATAGCCAAGCTCCTCCCACCATTTGCCTTATTTGGAGGAGCCAATATGGGCTTTAGTCCACAGATAACTCCCTTAAGCTCCAGGCAGCAGTCCAGCGCTTCCAGGTCAAAAGGGCTCAGTGATGTCACCTGCATTCCCAGAGTTCCCACCAGTGCTGAACCACATGGCCACCTCTTAGGCAGTCGTAAGTGCCTGAGGGCTGTAATAAGCTCTGAAAGCCACTCATCCAATGCCAACATGTGGTTTAGTTGTCATCTGCAAACTGTACGAATGATTACCACATGTAGCCATCTACACTTAAAGGAACATAAAACCACATTTTTTTGTTTTATGATTCAGATAGAACATGTGATTTTAAACAACTTCCCAATTAACTTCTATTATCTAATTTGTTTTGTTCTCTTGATATCCTTTGTGGAAAATGATACCTAGGTAGACTCAAGAGCTGCTGATTGGTGGCCGCCCATATATGCCTCCTGTTATTGGCTCACCCAATGCATTCAGTTAGCTCCCAGTAGTACATTGCTGCTTCTTCAACAAAGGACACCAACAGAATGAAATAGAAGTCAATTGGAATGTTGTTTAAAATAACAGTATATTCTGAATCTGAATCATGAAAGAAAAATGTCTGGTTTCTTGTCCCTTTAAGGGGTTAAAACAGCTTGTGCAAGTTAGCTTAAAGGGACAGTCTAGTCCAAAAAAACCTTTCATGATTTAGATAGAGAATGTCATTTTAAACAATTTTTCAATTTACTTTTATCACCAATGTTGCTTTGTTCTCTTGGTATTCTTAGTTGAAAGCTGAACCTAGGAGGTTCATATGCTAATTTCTAAGCCCTTGAAGCCCGCCTCTTCTCTCAGGGCATTTTGACACTTTTTCACCACTAGGGGGTGTTAGTTCATGTGTATCATATAGATAACACTGTGCTCACGCATGTGGAGTTCAGGTGAGCCAGCTCTGATTGGCTAAGATGGATGTCTGTCAAAAGAACTGAAATAAGAGGGCAGTTTGCAGAGGCTTAGATACAAGGTAATCAAGGTAATCACAGAGGTAAAAAGTGTATTTATATAACGGTGTTGGTAGTGCAAAACTAGGGAATGGGTAATAAAGGGATTATCTATCTTTTTAAACAATAAAAATTCTGGCGTATTCTGGTCCCTTTAACAAATAATTTAATTTAACCAGCAGCCATTTTGAGTTAACAGAAACTGCAGATTACACCCCTTTAAACATGGCTTCCTATCAACCACTTGAAAAATATCAAGACAGTAAGCAAATGTTTTCCTAATACAAAACACTTAAATGAACAGGAAAAAAATAAGCAGCGAATAATACATTAAGGGTAAGTTAACGCTCATGTAACAAAAGAAACATTGAAATGAAATTCCCAGGAGGAATCCACACAAGTACTGCATTAATGTATATTATCATTATTAGAATTCTGTGAATCAGTGTACCACAAAGACAAACCAAATGCCTTTATACTAACACAAATCTGTATAAATGAATCATATTGTAACACTTTAAGGCAGATAGATGAAGGTCAGGTCTTTCAAGGACACATTGTGAATATATTATATTTTAACAACACTTTACTGTAAAATAGTAGATCATAATATCAAACTGCTCTGAAACCTTAAAATAGGACAATCAAGTGATAGTTTGAAAAATGGTCTTTCGAATGAAGTAGAAAGGTGAAAGTGTAGTGCTCTCGTCAGGAACCTAATCAAGCATGTGCAATAGATTACAATAAACTCACTCAAGCAGTGGTTTTTAGATTCATCAAATGTGTACTTGAGACTTTCTTGTGTTTTCCTCAGTCAGTAGAACAATCTCACACCAGATAACAGGCACTGATTTTCAGAAATGTCACAATGAGCATCACAATAAAAGCCTAACTTTAAAAGGACACTAAAGTCAAAATTTAACTGATTTTAATTCACATAGCATACAATTGCAAACAACTTTCCAATTCACTGCAATTATCAAAATGTGCACAATCTTTTTAAATGCACACTGAGGTATCCGCTCCTACTGAGCATGTGCAAGAGTTCACAGGATATACATGAATGCATGTTGTGATTGGCTGATGGTTATCATATGATGCAGGGGGAAGAAAATTAAACTAACTTTAAAAATGACTACTCATTTGAAATGTAGATTGTGTTTGTCTTTTTTATTATGCTATTCCAATATATGTAATGGTCCTTTAACAAAATACAGAAGGATTTGTCTGCTGTACCCAATCTTGGGCTTCAAAGCCTACATACATAGTTATGTTAATTATTTAGCTTGTGATTAGATAAATGTATGTAACTTATTAAAGGGACATAAGAAGATACTGGCGTTAATTACTAGAATATATATTTTAAAACAAATTGGCCTCTGGCTTTATTAAAAGGAAATGAAACCCAAAATATTTCTTTCATGATTTGGATAGAACATATAATTTCAAACAACTTTACAGTTTACTTCTATTATCAAATTTGTGTCATGCATTTGGTATCATTTATTGAAGGAGCAGCAATGCACTGCTGGTTTCTAACTGAACACATGGGTGAGCCAATGACAATCAGTAACAATATATGCAGCTACCAATCAGCAACTAGAACCTAGGTTCTTTGCGGCTCCTGAGCTTTCTTAGATAAACCTTTCAGCAATAAATAAAAAGAGAAGGAAGAAAATGAAATAATAGAAGTAAATTGGAAAGTTGTTTAAAATTGTATGCTCTTTCTAAATCATGAATCTCTAATTATGACTTTGAAAATATAAAATATAAAGGACTAAATTACAAGTTGAGCGCAAAATATTGCTTCCATGGAAGCGATATTTGCGCTCAACTTAGTAATACCAGTGTGTGCTGGTTTTACAAGTGAGGTGAAATGCGAATGTACCCTCCTATTGCACGCAAGCATTGCACTCACAAGAGCGCATTTCCATAGGCTCCAATGAGACCTAGCGCAGCGAAGGGGTAAGTCGCACAGCAATGGGCAGCAAATGTAAATATATATGTTTATGAATATATACATACACATATTAATACATAAATATATATGTATATAAGCATATACATATATATTTCCTGGGAACATACATTCCCAATAGACCGCAATGTAAAGACACTTTTCAGTGATGTTTTTTTTCTAACAACCCACACCCGCTACATTTAACCCCATAAAATTGCTTTAAAAAATTAAAGATGCTATTGTTATTTTTTTTATTATAGAAACAAGCACTAAAGATTGGAGACTATTGGAGCACTTTTGAAAATTAACCAGAGATCTGATCACTGGTTAATTTTTTAAAAGCTAATTGCAACAGCGAGCTCGCTGTAGCAATAACCAGCCACTTGTAATGGCTGGTTATTTATCGTACGCCCCTAAAGGGGCAATTTCGATAAACTAGAGCTCCTCATGTAATCTGGCCCAAAATGTTTAATTATGTTCAGAAAAATGTTGCTGTTTACTTTTATTATTTATTTTGTACCCCTTTCCTGTAATTAAGCTGGTAAAATTGTGATATTTTCAATTCACATTAGTTTCTCTATATTAATGGACAATGCCTTGAAGCTCGATCTTCTTATTTCATATTCCCTGATGATAAAGATACTTTATTAAAGTGTTTAAATTCCATTTAAAAGTCAAAATTAAACTTTTATAATTCAGATACAGCATGCAGTTTTAAGAGACCTTCTAATTTACTTAAATTATCAAAATGTGCACATTTGTTTAGTATATATACAACTATTGGCCTTTTACTAGAGTTCACATTGTATAAATGTATATGAGCATGTGACTGGTTGATGGCTGTCACACGGTAAAGGGGGTGGGCACATTTAAGTAAATTTTTAAATTTGTCAGGGAAAATATATGTGGCTGCACATATATGCCGTATGTTATTGGCTCGCCCATGGGCATTGTTTTTTCCGCAACAAAAGATACCAAGAGAATTAAATTGGAAAGTTGTTTTAAATTGTATGGTCTATCTGAATCACAAAAGAAAATATTTGGGTTTCAAGTCCCTTTAACATTGCTATATTCCACATAGCAATTGTTTGCATTCCCTAGCAATGCAGCATAAAAGATTGCAAAAGGAAATTCTAGGTTTAAATATGGTGGAACCCATTACTTAATAGAAAGTAAAATGTTACACTTAATTCTTCAATATTTAAATAACTACTATAATTTAAACACATTGACACAATATTCTCAAATTAAAGCTTTGAATACATCATAATAACTACCTTTTATTTAGAGTCCAATGTACCTTTAAGAAAGCAGTCATATCATTCTCAGTATCTACCTTTCCTCAGATTGCTTATTTGTATTCAAAAGAAATAAAACTTGTGGTTTCAATTGCACAATAAACATTATACAACTTCCATGTGCCTTTTGTCAGCAAACTGCAAACTAAGCAATAAACTTACCATTTTGATGATTTAAAATGTGGTGTTTGTTGAAGGACCATCCACCAAGGTTTGATGCATCCATCTCAAATCCTTGTAGCATTACTGTTCTTTTTTCCCATAAAACAAGATCTGGGCATGATTCATATTCGTATCCGAGCGACACTGCCATTTTAAAAAGAATGAGATGTTTAAATGCATATTCTGTTTCCAATGTATTTTTTTATTTTTCACCCTTTGATTTGATATACCAACAGCTTGATCACTCATAGCTCAGACCTGACACCTGCAGTATACCAATGTGTATTATACACATAAATCAGGGTGGTTTCTATATCTTCATGAAGAAGTTCCTGTATTTTATTTTATTTTTCAGTCTACTGACATGTTATCTTGAAATGAAAAAGCAACCTGATTACACTGTCTCCATAATGCTTTGCCTAAAGCTTGAAAGAAAAAAAAAAGTAATATATTTCAAGTCTAGAAGAGCGCAAAAGAATAAAAGGCCAAAAGCTTTCTGACAATTTCACTTCACTATTAACAGAATATTGTAACTAAGAACTCTTTAGTAAAGGAGCACATCAATGGCTATTAAAGGCATATTACCACATCGCAAGGACCAAATCTCAGAAGCACCCACACATACAATCTTACTACTTGCAGACTAGCACAAATAGTTAACATGTTTTTTAATAAATATGATTATTTGTATGCTAGTTTTTGTAGTCAAATTCTATGGAAAACTTTTATACTAAATAAAATATATACATATATTGGTATTCTTCCTATTGTATTTGTACTGTTTAAATTCTTGGCTTCATTCTGAGTCCTCATTGTAGGCCAGATTACGCACAAGCAAAAAAGGGATTTATTGCCGGTGTTTGTGCACATGGGGTTTACCGTTCGTATTACAAGTTGAAAGTAAATGCAATCGTTCGAGTGCTATCACGATTTACGCTAGAATGATTATTGCGTCCTCAGAGCTCTGGTTAACTGTTTCGAAAAACAAAAAAATGTCTCAAAACACATCAAAAATGCATTTAAAAGTACAGTTAGACACACAAAACAATCTAATAAAAATTATTTAAAAAAAT
Organism: Bombina bombina; assembly: GCF_027579735.1. Taxonomy (NCBI): domain Eukaryota; kingdom Metazoa; phylum Chordata; class Amphibia; order Anura; family Bombinatoridae; genus Bombina; species Bombina bombina. The sequence continues at coordinate 655,793,020 of NC_069499.1, forward strand.
TGCACAAGTTATATGGGCTCAAAGATAAGATCTCAGGTGTTAGGGGGAAAAAACAGACAAAGGGCTTTAACATTGAGATACATACATATACATGTCTAAAGATGTATATGTATGTATATATATATATATATATATATATATATATATATATATAGAGAGAGAGAGAGAGAGAATAACTCATTGTGTAGTTCATTAACAAATCTAAGGCTTGTTTTTCCCACAGATTTGAATCACTGCGGGGTGAAGTTGATTTCGGGCAAAATACAACAACATTTAAAATTATTTTGCCTGAAATCAACTTCACCCAACAGTGATTCAAACCTTCTCACAGCTGATGAGTGGCAATAACCACACAACAGTCTGTCCTGGGATGGTTATGAATTACTGCACTAACCCTAGCTAAGCTTATAAGCTGTGTGAACAGCGATGCTTTACGTAAAAGGAATCTGCTGAAAAGCAGACTTGAAGTAAAAAGGTGTGTCATTGTGAACCTAATTTGCATATATTACCCAGAATCCTTTGCTGCAATGGAAACAATGTAATTCAGAGGTTTTCTGTGGGAAAAACAAGCCTTCTGGCCTGTCTAGATTTGTTAATGAACTACACAATAAGTTATTTTCTCTATATTTTGTGCGTAGTGGAGGATTTTAAACTCACATTTTACCTCCCCATAATTTTAAATGTTGTTGTATTTTGCCTGAAATCAACTTCACCCAGCAGTGATTCAAACCTTCTCCCAGCTGATGAGTGGCAATAACCACGAAACAGTCTGTCCTGGGATGGTTATGAATCACTGCACTAACCCTAGCTAAGCTTATAAGCTGTGTGAACAGCGATGCTTTGGCGTAAAGGGAAACTGCTGAAAAGCAGACTTGAAGTAAAAAGGTGTGTCATTGTGAACCTAATTTACATATCTTACCCAGAATCCTTTGCTGCATTGGAAACAATGTAATTCAGAGGTTTTCTGTTGGAAAAACAAGCCTTCTGGGCAGTCTAGATTTGTTAATGAACTACACAAAGAGTTATTTTCTCTATATTTTGTGCATAGTGGAGTATGTTAAATGTTGTTGTATATATATATATATATATATATATATGTGTGTGTGTGTGTGTACATATGTATTTATATGTATTTGCAGATATATATATATATATATATATACACACAATAAATACATATATATATATATATATATATATATATATATATATATATACACACACACATATATCGACATTGGAGCCCTTTGAAGTTAAGCAGATGAAAACATGCAAAAACATTTATGTAATATTCATATTTAATACTGTGTATTTACCGTAAATATTTCTTATTCAGATGTTCGGCACATAGCAGAATATGTTCGAAGTATTTGTAAATAGATATATCTGTATATATATATATATATATAGCAAAACAGGAAACAGCACTCTCTGGACTTAAGTAAAAAACAAGTAGTTTATTCAGTAACGTTTCGGGGAATGCTCCCCTTCATCAGACCAACAACATACAAGTGAGACAAACATTTAAGCATACACAAACCCCTCCCCCTAGTGCAAAAAACCGCCAAAAATGGTTGCCATAGCAACCAAGCAACCAGTTCAAAGTAAATACATTTACCAATGCAACAATGACATCAAAGAAACCAGATCATTATGGTTAATTAGCATCAGGTCAATTAGCAAATCAACACATCATCCTACCACATAATACACCTGCTGTATATTAGTACTTCTAATACCCCAGTGGCAGTGTGTCCTTTTAAAGAGACATATCACAATATTATTAGCTAAGTACAGGAACACAAGAATGTGTAGAAAAAAGGGGTTGAAAAAACGTTTAGTTAAACCACGGCACCTCAACATATTGAAATGCAATTCACGTAATGCACTTATAGTAAATGCCTAACTCATAATACCCGTACTACATAGTCAAGGGTCATGTGTACCATAAATGCTATAGAAGCAAATAGCAGCAAACTCGTTATACAGATACCTCAAACGATGTGACCGTATTACATGCACAAAGTGTAGCACGACCTATGTAATCACCCTGTTCAGCATCGGACCAACCTCGCGCTGAATCTAGCACAGCTACTAGCGGAACAACAAGGGATATGCGCATGCGTGGAAACCCGGCACAGTCCAGCCCCCAATGCTCCAGCTAGGTACCCAATAGGATAGAAAGGACAAGCCCCCACACCGGACAAACAGAGTTAATAAAATGGCATGGTAAGAGGGCCCCAAGGTACTACTAAGGGAAGGAAGGGTCCGGGTCATGAACGTAATAAATGCAGCAGGATATGCAGTAGAAGATAGTACAACACCCCTAATACCCAGATATCAGGACTCACCCACTTAGGTCTAGTAACCCAGCTAGTTCAGTCTGACAAACACGATGAGAAGGGTATATGCGTCTGTCATTTCTAACCTGTCAGCACCGGTCTTGCGGTCAAGATAGGCCGTCAGGGACCTTGCCTTACACAGTAATAATTGACTGGGCATGGCTTACACGCATGCGCACACTTATAGACATCCTTTTTGTGACCCTGTAAAATTGCCTATGCACGGACAATAGGTGTCTTGACCGCAAGACCGGTGCTGACAGGTTAGAAATGACAGACGCATATACCCTTCTCATCGTGTTTGTCAGACTGAACTAGCTGGGTTACTAGACCTAAGTGGGTGAGTCCTGATATCTGGGTATTAGGGGTGTTGTACTATCTTCTACTGCATATCCTGCTGCATTTATTACGTTCATGACCCGGACCCTTCCTTCCCTTAGTAGTACCTTGGGGCCCTCTTACCATGCCATTTTATTAACTCTGTTTGTCCGGTGTGGGGGCTTGTCCTTTCTATCCTATTGGGTACCTAGCTGGAGCATTGGGGGCTGGACTGTGCCGGGTTTCCACGCATGCGCATATCCCTTGTTGTTCCGCTAGTAGCTGTGCTAGATTCAGCGCGAGGTTGGTCCGATGCTGAACAGGGTGATTACATAGGTCGTGCTACACTTTGTGCATGTAATACGGTCACATCGTTTGAGGTATCTGTATAACGAGTTTGCTGCTATTTGCTTCTATAGCATTTATGGTACACATGACCCTTGACTATGTAGTACGGGTATTATGAGTTAGGCATTTACTATAAGTGCATTACGTGAATTGCATTTCAATATGTTGAGGTGCCGTGGTTTAACTAAACGTTTTTTCAACCCCTTTTTTCTACACATTCTTGTGTTCCTGTACTTAGCTAATAATATTGTGATATGTCTCTTTAAAAGGACACACTGCCACTGGGGTATTAGAAGTACTAATATACAGCAGGTGTATTATGTGGTAGGATGATGTGTTGATTTGCTAATTGACCTGATGCTAATTAACCATAATGATCTGGTTTCTTTGATGTCATTGTTGCATTGGTAAATGTATTTACTTTGAACTGGTTGCTTGGTTGCTATGGCAACCATTTTTGGCGGTTTTTTGCACTAGGGGGAGGGGTTTGTGTATGCTTAAATGTTTGTCTCACTTGTATGTTGTTGGTCTGATGAAGGGGAGCATTCCCCGAAACGTTACTGAATAAACTACTTATTTTTTACTTAAGTCCAGAGAGTGCTGTTTCCTGTTTTGCTACATTTCAACTACTCTAGCACCCTGGCCCTTGGAGAACTGTTTGTGAGAGTGCAACTGACTCTTTTTGCTTATATATATATATATATATATATATATATATATATATATATATATATATATACATATATATAATCATGTATATTAATATATAAACTAATATATATATTAGTATATATATATATATATTGTACCAAAATACCGTCATATATATGTAGACATATGTATAACTAGAATATATTTTGATATGTAAAGAACACTGGAATGTGAAATATTCATATTTTCATGTTAGCACACTTGAGAATATATGATCTGGTTTGCGATGAGTAGGGTGTTAGGCTTTTTCACCACATTTTTTGCTCCTTTGACTTCTACAGGGCAATAAGTTATCATGCTTTAACATGCATCCGGTTAGCGCGTGAGCGAAAACAGTTTACTTTCAACTTCAAATATGAGCGCTACCCAATGCACTATATGCTTGCTTGGATCGTTAAATACCACTCCACTTGTAATCTGGCCCTGTATTGGTTGTTTCCGAACCAACAAATTTGTTTGGGCCCCTGCATTGCACCAAGGCAAAAAAATAAAAATAATAATCTGCTCCTATTATTATTATTTTTTTTGTAGTAAGTCTTAGAAAAAAATCAGAAAACAAAAACTAAAAATCAAAATCAAACTATGCCCATGCACAAAAGGCAGTAACATTCAATTAAAGAAAAAATCATTGATTTTCTTTTTGGTCTCTCCCCAAATCCTCTATTAATAACACAAGTAGCATTAATTTTCAGATTTCATAACCCATCAATTCATTTTGTGGTCTGTAACTATAACGATTGTATATTTATCACAGAAGGACAGGCGCCTTATATTCTGTTAAAAGCATAGAGGGCACCTCAGGATTTTAAAGCAACAATTTTGTCATTAAAGTGGAATACCCAAATGAAATGATTCCCAATTTTAATTTTGTATGTGCCAAATGTATAATATTATTGTTTATCTTCTCTATAACATGCTAAAATCAGGCTTAAGTGGTCAAATATTCCTTATAATGGTGAGAAGACAATGTTATTTTTTAAACATTTCTGACAGCAGATTTACCATAATATACCACACTGTTGTAAAGAAAGCACAACAATCTTTAATCTCTGTGAGGAGGGTGATAGCGAAGGGGTCCTTAGTGGACTTAAAAGGCATTTTACACACCTAAAAGAATGTGTAAGACAAAATTAAACTTTCATAACTTAGAAAGAGCGTATGAGTTGGGGAAAAAAAATAAATACTCCTGTGTATACCTCAGTACATTTTTGTCATTAAAGGAATAGTGTACTGTAAAATTGGTTTCCCTTTAATGTGTTTCCAATGACTTTCTTATCTTATTTCTGTCTGTAAAAGAAGCCCAATACATAGACAGAACAATTGAAAATTAACATTTTATTACTTTTCTCTCCTACCTCCCACTGGGAGTGTAATTTCTTCTGAAGGCTATCTGTACACAGCTTTTCTATAGCCAATACCCAAGTATATTTCAGTATAAGTGTGGATACCAAAAGCAATTTTAAATATCAAACTAAATGTAAAAGAGCCATTTGTAATTAATGTGTAATACACTTCCAGCAGGTAAAATGGATAATTGGGAACAGTTTAAAGTGAAATATCCAATTGCAATTATTTCCAATTTCAATTTTGCTTTTAATTCAGTGAACAATCAGTCCTCAAAATTAAACTTTCATGATTTACACACAGCATACAAGTTTAAAAAAATATTTGTATTCCTATTTATACCTCAGTATGCTCCCAACAAAAGATACCAAGAGAAAGAGGTTAATTTGATAGTAAAAGGGAACTGGATTTAGTTTTTCAAATTGTACCCACTATCATGAAATTTTAATTTCTGACTTCTATGATTTTAGAATTTTGTCAAGAAAAAACTTTGAAGTTCCCATTTTAGAAACCATAAACAATATTTATGTTTTAATCACCATTTACAAAAACATATTTACAAATGTTACAAAAAAATAAACCCCGGAATAGAGAAAACTGGTCCTTTAAGTGTGCAGAGATAAACCACAATTCGGCAAGTTTGCTGCTCTGCTGAACTCCGGAATTGGTACGTTAACACCACTTTGACACTGCTCTACTCAGAAAAGACACAGGGTTAGAATAAAACCTCCATCCATTGAACTGAGCTAACACACGTAAATAGACCACTGGTCACAGTAATACTTTTCCAGAGGTCAAGTTTCAACGCAGCCGGATCACTATACCAATCCTAGCCGTGAGGAAGCTGGAATGATTTCATCCCGGTGATACTAGGCCTATCCTTGGAGCAGTCATCAAAAGTGTAAGTGTTTTTCTTCACCCCAGGACTGGAATTACCACTTTTCCCTAGGACCATAATTACTGCTTATACATGATATTTTGAACAGGGCGTTCCTCTTCTGATCAGCTAACGGATTTCACTATTCATGATCGCTCCAAGCTTTGTTCCAATATTACCAGGTTGGAGTGTGGGTAAAAGCCTGATCATGCCGGATCCATGTCTAATTTAGACAGATACACACAAATTTAAATGTTGCCCACACAAACACATCCAGACACTTCTGAATCCAACAATATTTTACACAGAAACATCTGGGTCCTTCCAGAACCAACTATTTTTTATAGAAAAACAGCCGGATCCTGCTGGATCTGTGTTTAATTTAGACAGATACACACAAATTGAAGTGTCTTCCATGCAAACACATCCAGACACTTTTCAATCCAACAAAAACATCTGGGTCCTTCCAGAACCAACTCTTTTAGTGTCTGCATGTGTTTGTGTGGAAAACACTTTCATTTGTGTGTATCTGTCTAAATAAAACACGGATCAAGCTGTTTCTCTATAAAAAAGGAGTTGGTTCTCGAAAGACCCAGATGTATTTGTGTAAAATATTGTTGGATCCAGACGCGACTGGATGTGTTCGTGTAGAAAACGCTTAACCCCTTAAGGACACAGCTTCTGTTTGTTCAATTGTTTCATAACAAAATAATTTCATCATTGGTCCTTAAGGGGTTAAATTTGTGTGTACCTGTCTAAATTAGACATGAATCCGGTAGGATCCGGCAAGATCAGGCAGGATCTGGCTTTTACCCACTTCCACCTGGTTGTCTCTATGGCTAGGGTCGGTGGAATGATCTGGCTGCATTGAGAATTTGCCCTCTGGAAAAGTGTTGTGTGTTTAGCTGAGTACAATGGATGGAGGCTTCATTCTAACCATGTGTCTCTTCTGGGAAGAGCAGTGGGAAAGTGATGTTCCTTGCTGAGGATTTGCAGTGTTGGAACTGCTACAGTACTGATTCCAGAGTTCAGCAGAGCAGCAGACTTGCCGAATTACGGTTTATCTCTGCACACTTCAAGGACCAGTATTTTCGATTCCAGGGTTTATTTTTTTGTAAAATTTTGTATATGCTGTTTGTAAATGGTGATTTATATATCTGTGCTGTATTTATAATAAAAGGGTTGATGCACGAGTGCTGCTATAAAGTCAATGCGACTTCTTTTCTTTTTACTGATATAGGTGATCATGATTCTGGAAACAGGAAACAGACTTTTTTAGATGATTAGACCCTAGGCAATCACCTAATGCCCTATTGAAATAGCTGTAAACAACATTATAATTTGTCACGCTATACATTTTAACAAATCATCATAGTGTACTAACAAGTTGTATGACTAGAAAAGACTAAGAAAGGGACATGGTAATTCATAAACAGCCACTATTTCTAGCAATCAAATTGATAGTTAGCTGAATAAATTAATGTGTTTCATTATGTCCTAAGCCTAACAACCCCTGATTAAAATATATATCAAACAATTATGATCCTTCTGAAGCTTGTTGACAAGCAATATAATTAAAGCTAAAAATATTCTTAGACAGGATTCATGAATACATTAGAAAATGTTTAGGGTTTAAAAAAAATATATTCAAAGATCTGTCACTGTTCATTAAATAAACTTATACAAAGATAAATAGTTTGAGGGATGTGCAATTAAAGGAAGTAATATATCTGCCAGCTTCAGACATTACGTATGGTAAACTGAGAGAGTAATGAGAATGTTGCTGTTTTTTTAAAGATCTGTCCGCCAGTAACCAGTCTTTTTAAAATAGCAGGATGACAGGCTACTTGTCAAATGCAGAAGAGCTGAAAGAACAGAAATACAAATATAGCAGACTGATAGAGTGCTGGGGGTCAGTTAAGGCAGCCATTTAACATTCGTCCAAAAATAGGTTGATTTTTATCTTGTCACAAGACATTCAGTTTTAACAATCAGCTAAAAATAGAGGGTTGGCATGACATGCAGAATTCTAGCTCATAAATTCTCTTTTTTATGTGCTAGAACTTTTAAAGGCATGTAATAAGTTCAGCAGTATTTGTCACAAAAAAATGACTTCATGGCACAGGGTCTCTGAACCTTGGAGAGATCAGCATGGGATCCACTAAGAGGTCCTGCTAATATATATATATATATATATATATATATATATATATATTATATTATATATACATATTATGAAGCTGTGAACACATCTTCGGATCCCTTGAGGCACAGGTTCCTTTATGTAAGCCTGTAACCGCAAGATAAGAAGCTTCTTCCTAGCCACTACCCAAACTTAGAGGTAGAGGACTTAAAGAGACACTAAACCCAAAAATGGGCTTTCATGATTCAGATAGAGAATACAATTGTAAACAACATTCCAATATACTTCTATTATCTAATTTGCTTCATTATGTAGATATCCTTTGATGAAGAAATAGCAATGCACATAGGTGAGCCAATCAGATGAGGCATCTATGTGCAGCAACCAATCAGCAGCTACTGAGCCTATCTAGATATGCTTTTTAGCAAAGTATATCAAGAGAATGAAGCAAATTAGACAATAGAAGTAAATTAGAAAGTTGTTTAAAATGGCATGCTCTTTCTAAATCACGAAAGAAAAAAATTTGGGTTTAATGTCCCTTTAACACATCCCATACTCATAGGTCATGGTTGATTGCACAGGGGGCGGGGCTGCACATGCTATATTAAATTCCAACAGCAAATGCTGCCTTACCCCCACACATGTGAATGAACATGATCCCTGTCTGGGAACCTTGTTTGCTTGCATGTAATAAAGGGAAGCCAAGGTCTCCACTGTAATCTGTTACAGAAAGAGACAGATGATATTGCAACTAGTTCTAAAAGTAGCAGTCTTCATTACAACCTTATATATGTCATTTATGTGTTTATAAGTGTTTCATGCCCTTCACAAAATCACAAAACAAATCACTTACTGATTCACACATTGATATGTATGCAAAAGAAAGATCATATAATCATTAAAACCATGGAATCAGGGAAAAAAAGATAAAACATTTTACCTAGTTGTAAAGGATTTTAATACATACCTAATGCCTCTGTAAGGCCAGAAACCTTTTGGCCATAAATGTCAGTTTTATTCCAGGCAAATGTATAGACCAAGTTGATAGCAGCAGGGAACCATTTTTGTATAAGTCTTCCTTCCACTGCTACTGTCAGGTGCACTTTACTCAGCCCAACAGGGATTGTTGCGTGGGTCAAAATAATATGAACCAAACTTTTGTATCCTAGCGTTCGGCTGCTTAAGTAGCTGAGTTTCACAAAACTAGAAGGGATAGAAATTTCCTCTGCCACAACCTGCAAGAGAAAAAAAAAAATAATAACATCCTTTCAAGGTAGGTAGTATCAAGGTTGGAATGTTTTTTATATCCTCATATTTCAGATGTAACAATTTCTGTCACAAATACTAAAATCCTATTCTTCAAAAGCTAGTATCATGATAGCTATATCTTGTCATCATTTTGTTATTATATGCTAGTTTACTGTGGAAAGATAAAAAAGAAATCTTTAAATGTCTGTCTATAAAAGAAAGGTAGAATACAGGGAAAATTGAACACAATGAACAAAGAAATGTATCTTTTCTGCATCTAAGAAAAAATACAATCTGTAAAATTTGTAACATAGATTTTGTACATAGTCACATTAAAAATACAGGCGGCCCTCGTTTTACAACAGTTCAATTTACACCGTTTCAGAATAACAACCTTTTTTTCCAGTCATGTGACTTCTATTGAAAAGCATTGACAAGCAGTGCATTTATTAAAATAGCCAGTAGGTGGAGCTGTCCGCTTGTGTTGCAGCAAAGCCAAGCAAGCTGAAATTAATCAGTTTAACCAGACCTGAGCTATCGAGCAGATTTCAAAGGAACAAGATCTTCCTGTCAATAAATCAGTCCAGATTGGAATGCATAGAAAGAACTGTTTGCAGAAAAATGCAAGTGAAGTCTGTGTTGTGTGATTATTTTATTAGGCTTATAATGCTGTTTAGCAAATGTTTTTGTTCATTTAACTTAGTTTAATTATATATTCTGTGTTGTGTGATTATTTTATTAGGTTTATAATGATGTTTAGCATTTAAAGTCTTCATTTCAAAGCTTTAAAAATAATGTATTAGGTGTTACTTATGACAATTTTGAGAGGGGCCTGGAACCTATCTCCCTTACTTCCCATTGACTTACATTATAAACTGGGTTTCAATTTACAACGGTTTCGATTTACAACCATTCCTTCTGGAACCTAACCCCGGCGTAAACTGAGGGCTACCTGTATTTGTTTTTCACAAACAAACAACATTTTTTTTATATGTATCTAATTATATGGCTAAAATATATTTATATACAGATTATTCAGCAGTTTAAATTTTCAAAACTTTGTAGGAGATTTTTAAACTTGCCATTAACTTTATGCATGTCAGATAGGGTTGCCACCTCAGCCATGTTTTTCTGGACACTTATTAGTTACACATGGTGCAGGGTGTGTAGGGAGGAACATGAATAGTGCTGTCCAGAGACACAATGCATGTTCCTCCCTGCACACCCTGCAGCATGTGTAAACCATGTGTTCAGGAAAACATGGCGAAGGAAGCAACCCTAATGTCAGCTGGACATTTTGGGCTAGATTACAAGTGAAGCGCTAACGTTTGCTCCTGAGCGATAAGGGGTTTATCGAGGGTGTTTGTGCTCACCGGGTTTACGAGTCTAAAGGTAAACGCGGTTGATTGAGCACAATGGCAATTTACGCTAGAATGATTACTGCGTCCTTAGACCTCTGGTTAACTGTTTTGCAAAAGTAAAAAAAGTGTCACAAAACACATAAAAAATACATTACACATTACACTTATACCCATAATATCATCATTATTCTAAAAAAATATTGCACACTAAAGTTATAAGGGCTCAGAGACATGAGGTTTCAGATGTTAGAAAAAAAAGGCATCCAAAGGGCTTTAAACTAGAGACACATACATATACATCTCTAAAGATGTGTGTATATATATAGTATATATTGTGACAGGGTCAGAGATCATTATTATGTTAGCAGGAGAATGGAACTCTGTTTATCCAGACTAAAAACAGTTTAATTTCAGGTGCTCTCAGCTGGTGCATTTAGCTAGCTAGCAAAAGGCTGCTCTGAGAGCAAAGCATTGTCTCTCTCTTCCTCCTGGGAGAAGCAAATCACCTGACAGACTGCCTGTAAGCACAGGGGACAGAGGGAGACACAGAGGGAGACAAAGCAGGTACTTTAAAACTATTGTTTTTTCTATAAAGCAGTTGTTTACTGGGGACAGATTAGATGCCCCAGTAATATACACCTAGATTTAGAGTTTGGCGTTAGCCTTAAAAAGCAGCGTTAAGGGGTCCTAATGCTGCTTTTTAACGCCCGCTGGTATTACGAGTTTGGCAGGTAAAGGTGTACCGCTCACTTTTTTTCCGTCAATTGCGTATCCTATCTTTTTTAATGGAATTTTCCTAACACCGGTATTACGAGTCTTGAAAGAAGTGAGCGGTACAGCCTCTACCTCCAAGACTCCTACCGCATAAAAAAGTCAGTAGTTAAGAGTTTTATGGGCTAACGCCGGAACATAAAGCTCTTAACTACAGTGCTACAAAATACACTAACACCCATAAACTACCTATGAACCCCTAAACCGATGCCCCCCCACATTGCAAACCCTATAATAAAATTATTTAACCCCTAATTTGCCGACCGGACACCGCCGCCACCTACATTATAGCTATGAACCCCTAATCTGCTGTCCCTAACATCTCCGACACCTATATTATATTTATTAACCCCTAATCTGTCCCCCCCAATGTCGCTGCCACCTACCTACACTTATTAACCCCTAATCTGCCGACCGGACATCGCCGCCACTATAATAAATGTATTAACCCCTAAACCGCCGCACTCCCGCCTCGCAAACACTATAATAAATTTTATTAACCCCTAATCTGCCCTCCCTAACATCACCGCCACCTACCTACAATTATTAACCCCTAATCTGCCGTCCCCAATTTCGACGCTACTATAATAAAGTTATTAACCCCTAAACCTAAGTCTAACCCTAACCCTAACACCCCCTAAGTTAAATATAACTTAAATAAAACAAAATAAATTAATATAATTAAATAAATTAATATAATTAAATAAATACAATAAATACAAAATAGTTAATAACTATTTAATAGCTACCTAGTTAAAATAATTACAAAATTACCTGTAAAATAAATCCTAACCTAAGTTACAAATACACCTAACACTACACTATCATTAAATTAATTAAATAAATTAACTACAATTATCTAAAATTAAATACAATTCAATAAACTAAACTATAGTACAAAAAAACAAACACGAAAATTATTAACTATTTAATAGCTATTGTACCTAGATAAAATAAATACAAAGTTGCCTGTAAAATAAATATAAATCCTAAAATAGCTACAATGTAACTATTAGTTATATTGTAGCTATATTAGGGTTTATTTTATAGGTTTATTTTTAACTAGGAATAATTTATTTAATTATAGTAAATTTATTTAGATTTATTTAAATTATATTTCAGTTAGGGGGGTGTTAGGGTTAGACTTAGGTTTAAGGGTTAATAACTTTATTATTGTTGGGGGCGGCAGATTAGGGGTTAATAATTGTAGGTAGGTGGCGGCAATGTTAGGGAGGGCAGATTAGGGGTTAATAAAATTTATTATAGTGTTTGCGAGGCGGGAGTGCGGCGGTTTATGGGGTTAATACATTTATTATAGTGGCGGCGATGTCCGGTAGGCAGATTAGGGGTCAATAAGTGTAGGTTGGTGGCGGCGACATTGGGTGGGGGGGGACAGATTATCGGTTTATAAATATAATATAGGTGTCGGCGATGTTAGGGACAGAAGATTAGGGGTTCATAGCTATAATGTAGGTGGCGGCGGTGTCCGGAGCGGCAGATTAGGGGTTAATAATATAATGTAGGTTTCAGCGATAGCGGGGGCGGCAGATTAGGGGTTAATAAGTGTAAGGTTAGGGGTGTTTAGACTCGGGGTTCATGTTAGGGTGTTAGATGTAGACTAAGAAAGTGTTTCCCCATAGGAAACAATGGGGCTGCGTTAGGAGCTGAACGCTGCTTTTTTGCAGGTGTTAGGCTTTATTTCAGCCAGCTCAGCCCCATTGTATCCTATGGGGAAATCGTACACGAGCACATTTTTCCAGCTTACCGCTACCGTAAGCAACGCTGGTATTGAGGATTGAAGTGGAGCTGAATTTGGCTCAACACTTACTTTTCTGAGGCTAACGCAGCCATTCAGAAAACTCGTAATACCAGCGTTGTCTTAAGGGTGCGCTGGAAAAAAATGGCTCGTTAGCACCGCACGGCTTTACCGACAAAACTCCAAATCTACGCGTTTGTTAGTAATCCTTCAAAGTTTAGTTAGCCTCTTGAGTTAGGAGTAGGTGTTTGTTTTGTTTTGTTTCTGAATCAAAAGCTAATTATGTGAAACCTGCTGTGTAACAAATGAATAGTTTGTTTCTGAATCAAATGAACTATTTCTTCTTGCTAAAGCCAAAAGCTCAGCCACCTTGTCACAGTGGTGTCAGAAGTGAGATTGGTCTAGTACTGGGAGATTAAAAGTACAGAGTCACTAAAAGAAGAAAATATAAAAGTTTGTGTTTACAAAAATGTAGTAGATCGTAAAAGCCCTGTTACAGGCCACAGCAGTGCAGCAAGAAAGTAACTTGGAGCAGTAATCAAGGCATAAAACACTGACTGCATTATGCTTAAAGGGATAGTGAAAATCACAAGGTGAGACTTCTCAGCATTAATGCAATGTATATAGCAAATTATGCGTGATGTGCATACAGGTGAAATCAACTCTATCAGCGAGTCCCACTCATGCGGGCATCACCTATACAATAGAATTTCCAAGTATGGATAACAATAAGGTAAGGACTCACCCAGATAGCACCCTTTCAGTGTAGAATGATCCTGTAATATTCAGTTGCTGTGTTTATAGCAGTTCTGTTTACACATTCAAGCACCGAACATCCGTGTGTGCAGAGAGTTACAATCCAGGGCCTTCCTAGGTATTAGCGTGATACCGGATTCACAGGCATATACTGCTTTTGCTGCTAGGGCTCTCCAAACCCCTATTAGTAAAAAGTCACAGAAGGAAAACAGATTCCGCAGCAAAGGAGTAAAGAAGGACTGTGAGAGATTTGCAAGTAAAATCGTGTTTAATACATCTCAAACATGTATATCATACAAGGCACAGCAAAACAAACCCGCTGACGCGTTTCCCGCTTTACAAGCGGTTCATCAGAGCTGGGGAAAAGGTGTTACAGACAGCTGTTAAATTACAGGTAACAAAGGTGAATAGCCAATCGGCATACAGAGTTTTCACCTACGTCTCAACTAATCACAAACAAGTTGGTTTACATAATCAATAAAGTCGATACATTCTAGACAATCATATACATATAAAGGATTGTTAAAACAAAAACACCTATTCTAAAAAGAGTAATATATCAAAGTACTGAATAGCGGTATCCCTATGCAAACAAATATATATTGTAACTGTCGTTACATTTAAAGTAACAAAATCCCGCATTATAATAATCCCCACAGTATAAAAGTCAAATGCAAACATATATCTTAAAGGGCAAAACGCGGAAAAGTGTTACAATGTAACGACTACACTTGACTGAGTAGAACTTTAGTCTTATTTAGGATATAATTGTAAAACTATAAATTCAGAAACTTATTAATAAGCTCGATAACAACACTGTGACCAGATAAACAATGTGAATAGAAAATGTTCCACTAGTTAAATTTGATACCTCACATTGTTCACATTATCATCCAATCATCAGAACAGCATTGAAAAACTAAATTTTAAAGGTAAATTTAAAAATTTAATCCCCCAGGGAGGCCAATTATTTCTGCAATTGGCTCTCTGGGGGAAAGACTGGGTCAATGGGTTGATGCACAGCTCCAGCCATATAGGATATGAATTTATAGTTTTACAATTATATCCTAAATAAGACTAAAGTTCTACTCAGTCAAGTGTAGTCGTTACATTGTAACACTTTTCCGCGTTTTGCCCTTTAAGATATATGTTTGCATTTGACTTTTATACTGTGGGGATTATTATAATGCGGGATTTTGTTACTTTAAATGTAACGACAGTTACAATATATATTTGTTTGCATAGGGATACCGCTATTCAGTACTTTGATATATTACTCTTTTTAGAATAGGTGTTTTTGTTTTAACAATCCTTTATATGTATATGATTGTCTAGAATGTATCGACTTTATTGATTATGTAAACCAACTTGTTTGTGATTAGTTGAGACGTAGGTGAAAACTCTGTATGCCGATTGGCTATTCACCTTTGTTACCTGTAATTTAACAGCTGTCTGTAACACCTTTTCCCCAGCTCTGATGAACCGCTTGTAAAGCGGGAAACGCGTCAGCGGGTTTGTTTTGCTGTGCCTTGTATGATATACATGTTTGAGATGTATTAAACACGATTTTACTTGCAAATCTCTCACAGTCCTTCTTTACTCCTTTGCTGCGGAATCTGTTTTCCTTAAAGGGATAGTGGACCGTCTCTCAAATGCCAGCAAAGGAGAGACCAGCAGTGATACCAGGACTATCCAAGCAAGTCAGTATCTGCAAAAGATGACCCCGTAAGATGATGTGGAAGCTTACCTCCCTGCTTTTGAAAAGACTGCCACTAGGGAGCAGTGGCCACATGCAAAGTGGGCTTGCATCTTTGCACAATTTCTATTAGATCAAAGAGCTCACTTTGATCTGGAAGAGGAGGAAGCAAATTACTATGACAGTCTTAAAGCAGAAATCCTGGCCAGGGCTGGTGTATCCCCTGCAGTGTGTGACCAGAGATATCACAATTGGGCATATCAGGAGCAGAAGGCCCCAAGAGCCTTTTGTTGCCTTGTGTGTTTAATAGGGAAACAAGTGGAAACAAGTGTTTTCAGTGTACGTGTACAGCTAAATGGAAAGGCCATACTGGCCCTAGTAGACTCAGGCAGTGATATTAATTTAGTTCCTTAGAGTCTAGTCACACCTTTAGAAGTACTACCTGGGAAAAGGGTGGGTGTACTTTGTGTCCATGGTACTAAAGTAGAATATGTTTCTGTTGCTATTGAAATAAAACACCTTGGTAGGCCTATAAAAATTGAGGTGGCTGTAGTCCTTAGGTTGCCCTATTCTCTAATATTGGGATGCAATTTCCCAGGTTTCAGCAGTCTTATACAAAATGAGCTAACCACAGTAGAAAATCCAGAGCCTACAGCTGAAAACCTCTCAGATATATTCCCTTTAATTCACTCTGATATAATTTCAAAAGGTGGTAAACCACGGAAATCAAAGAGAGAGAGAAGGGCAGATAAGTACAGGGGTACAAGACGTTTATGTGAAGCATTAATTAATTCATGAAAATGAGAAAGAGTTTGATGTTGAACAGCATCTTGACAATCTGTACACTAATACAAATTTTGGCAGAGAAATAGTTAGTGACTTATCGTTACAAAATGCATTCTCAAATGTTGAAGAAGTTAATGGAGTTGGGGTAGAAGGAAAGACTAAAAATGTATATCCCGGGGGGGCGGAGCCAACTACCAAGGAGAATGGACGCGTCTATGCAGAGCTCCTGCTTGTAATACAATTTTGAAGCTATAATCCAGTCGTCCAGGATACATTCTGTTTTCAAAATGCAGCTGGGACATTGTTTGATTCATAATTAACAAAACTCCATCTAGCTATGTTCCTTCCACCGCTATCCTATTACTAATCAGCTCGCTGCAGAGAGGACAAGCCGAAAATGGCGGGTAATGCATATCACGGCTCTAACTTGATCTTGTACTAAAGATCCCAAAGACTTGCAAATACCCACACATAGAGGGAGTAACAAATAAACATTGCACCATACTAGCTCGAGATCGAGGAATGCTCTGGGAGATAGAGCAATAAGCAATGCAAGAACCTCCATCTCTGAAAGACACGCCATTAGCTTGAAGGATGATGGAAATCTACCTTGGTGAGGTAGTTCTCTTAGGGAGCCACTATGCCAACAGAGCTCATCACTTTACTTCTGGAGCAACTCTCCACCCGTTTAGACCGGCATTATATGGCTTGCATTGATGCGCTGCATGGCAGAGCCAACTCACCCTCCCCAGCATCGCTTGACCCCAACACTGATACCTGTACAGCCCAGAGGGAAGCAGTGGGGCCTCGATATTACTCCAGAGTGACAGACATGCTGAACCTCCTGCGGGCAGAATGGAGGGACCCTGAACCTAGCATGGCCCATAATGAGGAGGAGGTAGAACCTGCTGAGATTTCTTCTCCTATTGACATTACAGAGGGCCTAGTGAATGCGGAATCAGATCTAGTGCATAGAAGCCCGCAGCAGCCAGACCATCTGACTAGGCCACTCAAACTGTTTATTCTAATCTATAAGGACTGTACCTTTATGGCTCCGATTGAAGTAGTTGTTCCACACATGAGGCATTGCTGGTTCGTTGCGAATGGAGGAGGACTGTATGTTCTTTTAAAACCCTTCAATCAAAGACTGATCTGGAGAATGGGAATAGGCTGAATACTGGGTCTTTCCACTCAGTCTAGGGATTATGCTTATATATGTATTTAGAAATCACTAAGGCTCATTAACTATGTGGATCTCTGACTTAGTCAACCTACTATAACTAAGTGTAGCAGTCTCTGATGCTTATATATGTAGTTTCACTTATACTCTGACAATGATATCCATGTGTGTTTTGGTCTATGATATTGACTGGCATTGTTCTTATGATTGACATTGTTACTCTAGCTTACTTAATATAATTCCTAGAAATATATGATGCTATTATTTACACAGTGATATATGACGCTATATTTGATGGGAGTAAGAGTTGAAGTGTTTATTGCCTCCTACTGTAAGGGGTATGCTGGAGGGTAAAACTGTAATGTCTAGATGTGCCAGCATTACAGACAATTACTAACACAATCTAGTCTTGGTTAAGTGAGATCATTTAACTACTTTGCTAAAGGGTGAGGGCTGCGAGGTAGACTCATTTAACAAATTTACTAATTCATTTATTTAGCTGACTTAGAGCTCCTGTACCTTCACTTCTCAGTAATTTTTGACCAGCTAAGTCCCATTTCTTAGGTCCCAATGCTAACTTGTACTAATGTTTTATTATATGCTTTTTACTAGACGTAGACTGTTCTGTCATACCTGAGCTTGCCTTTAGCCTATGTGAATAGCATAGGTATAGCTATTAACCTCATCTTAATATATGACATATTCTAACCTGCTTGCAGTTAATATTTGTGTTTTCAATTTTTTTTCTCTTTTAAAGATAATTGTAAGGTGTACATAAATGTGTCAGTGGCTACAACCCTTAAATTTTCCACCTACTGCTATGTTGTCTAAGTCCTTATATGGGTACCGTAACTACTGTAGTACCAGATTTCATATTGCCCAAGCCTCTTAATACCCCTCATATGAGCTAAGGCTATATTAGTGCTATCACACAGGTTTTGACCAGGTCTTGGTTTTATCAGATAAGCTTGATATCTATGTTTGGCATAAAATAATGCTCATCTGCTAGCATTTGATGACCATGCTATATTTTTACCTTTACAGTCCTATAAGAGGACTATACAAACCCTTCTTGAACATACTTGAAGGATTCTGTGACAGGTTTTCTCTAGCAGGTCAGTATTAGGTTAGGAGTTACTCTTCTATAAATGTTAATATATAGAAGATTAAGAAATGTTATGCAACTGTTATAGTTTTACTTATTGTTTATCTATCTTGTTCTTGCCTACACCTAGAGACTACGGCTACTTGCTTACAACAGAGCTTTATAATGCATCTACTGTTCAGTGAGAATACAAGCAAATGACTAGTGCCTCTTAACTAAGTTATGCTTATTTTTTATTTTTCATATGAGTCAGATGTTCTATCAATAAATAGTTTATATACCCTCTGTCATGGCCACCAGTTTGTCAAGCTGCCAAACACCATATGATTCGTAGCATCATCTTTAAAATAAAAAAAAATAAAAAAAATAAAAAACTTTAGAGTCCCCACCATGTCCCTCAAAATACCTGTGTATATAGATATATATATAGCTCCGCCCTCCACCCTTTCCCCCATATACATAGCGGTGCTTACCTGCTGAATCCCCCCCCCCCTTACTATATACGCATTCTCCTTTGGGAGCTTCTACTGAACTGCACACCCAACCATTAGTTACTTTGTATAATTGTGGTCCATTGGGCCTAAAACTATGTTACCAACGGGTCTGTCATTTATGCTATCTTATTGAAAAATCGAGGTTTCATTAGCCTGCTACCATTGTCTTATATAACTGCCGAAATGTTTCGCTCAATTATGTCTGTATTTTTTCCTTGTGTCAAAAAGGCATATTATGTTTTATGTTTGTTATGCTAAACCTCAATAAAAAATATTTAAAAAAAAAATGTATATCCCCATTTCATTCTAAGAGATGATCTATTGTATAGAGTAACCAAAGAGGAAGGGCAAGATATAGAGCAACTGTTGGTACCTCAGCCTTTTAGGAGAAAGGTATAAGAGTTAGAGTATGCCCATATTTTTGGAGGACATTTGGGAACAGAAAAACCCAAGACAAAGATTAAGAAGGTTTTTTTGTCTAGGTGTTTATGAAGAGGTAAAAAGATTATGTTCCTCATTCCCAGATTGACAGTTAACAACCCCAAAGCCTCATTTAAGGGCTCCTCTTATTCCCCTTCCCATAATTTACACCACTTTTGAACGAATTGCCATGGACTTGGTGGGGCCTTTGGAGAAAACAGCCAAAGATAACCAGTATATTCTGGTCATATTAGATTATGCCACACACTATACAGAGGCAATACCCCTGCGTAACACAGCTTCTAAGAATATAGCTAAGAAACTGGTACAGGTTTTTTCTATAGTAGGAATACCAAAAGAAGTTCTTACCGGTCAGGGTACCCCTTTTTGTTTCACATCTAATGAAAGACCTATGCCAGTTACTACAGATAAAGTCTCTGAACTTCAGTGTACCATCCCCAAACAGATGGGTTGGTAGAGAGATTTAACAGGACACTGAAACATATGTTACGCAAGGTTGTAAGTAAGGATGGGAAAAACTGGGATACACTTCTACTGTATTTAATGTTTGCAATACGTGAAGTACCCCAAGCGTCAATATGGTTTTCTCTCTTTGAACTCCTTTATGGGAGACACCCGAGAGGCTTATTAGATATAGCTAAAGAAGAATGGGAAGAACAAAGGGTGCCTGGGAAGAATGTCATTACCTATGTGAAACAAATGCAAAAATGCATAAAACAGATCACTCCCATAGTTAAACAGTATTTGGAAGAGGCTTAACAGAGACAGCAAGTACTCTATAACAGACAATCCTCTGTACGAACTTTCTAGCCAGGTGACCGGGTTATGGTTCTTGTCCCCATGGCTGAAAGTAAACTGTTGACTCAGTGGCAAGGTCCATATGAGAATATTAACCAAGAAGGGCCTGTAAATTACAAGGTGAGGCAGCCTGACAGAAGAAAGTTAGAGCAAGTGTACCACATAAATCTTTTAAAGCCTTGGAAGGCCAGAGAGGCTTGTGTGTTTGAAGGGGTACAGGGATTAAAGGTGACACCCACTCTTGTCCCTGAGGTGCAAGTGTTTACTGACCTTACGCCAGAACAGCAAAAATAAGTTAAAGCAATGTTAAAAAGAAATGCTGATATGTTTTCTAATACACCAGGTAGAGCCAGGGACGTAGTCTATGATATTGTTACAGAGCCAGGAATAATTGTAAAACTAAAACCCTACAGGGTACCGGAAGCAAAAAGAGAGGCAATACAGGCAGAAGTAGTAAAAATGTTACAACTAGGTGTTATGGAAGAATCTAATAGTCAGTGGTCATGTCTTATAGTCCTAGTGCCAAAGCCAGATGGATCTCTGCGGTTCTGTAATGATTTCAGGAAACTCAATAAATTTGATGCATACCCTATGCCTAGTATTGATGAGCTTGTTGAACCAGCCAGATTTCTAACTTGTCTTGACCTCACAAAAGGCTATTGGCAAATACCTCTGTCTAAGGAAGCTAAAGAGAAGACAGCATTTGCAACCCCTGTGGGCCTTTACCAATATACCATTTTGCCCTTTGGGTTACATGGGGCTCCAGCGACATTTCAATAGTTAATGAATAAGTTGTTGAAGCCACATGCCCCGTATGCCTCAGCTTATTTAGATGATCTGGTTATTCATAGCCAGGACTGGGAGTCCCATTTGCATAGCGTAGAAGCTGTTTTAAACACTTTAAAAGAAGCTGGTCTCACAGTCAATCCTACTAAATGTATAATAGGCTAATGCAGATGCTTTGTCTAGAGTGCATAGCCTTTTTGCAGCAGCCGTTCCACCCTACTGTGCAACGCTGGAGGGGAGGATATGTGACAAGGTCAAAGATCATTATTATGTTAGCAGGAGAATGGAGCTCTCTGTTTAATCAGAATGAAAACAGTTAAATTTCAGGTGCTCTCAACTGGTGCAATTAGCTTTGTCTGTACCTGCCCATTTCACTGAATGTACTTTACTTACAAACTTGATTAAACCACTTTTTGGTTATTGATTCTGGGAGTCCTCGTATCTGTTTGCTGTTATGTCTCTGGCTGAGCTTGCCTTGAGGAGCAGAATCCGTTTTTGAGCACCCAGCATCAGTTCCCGACAGTAGCGTCACTGTCAGTGTTCCCCCGACAACGTCAGCACTCACCGCACCTCCTAGACGTCACCAGGGAGGAGGAGTCCAGACACAGCGGTGTTTCTGAAATCCTTTCACATTGAGCCGAGTCTGGCTACACTGTTGACTTCGAGCAGCGACTAGGGAGCTTCTGGCAAGGCCAGCATATGACAAAGTCCCCAGAAGAAGACTCAGAGAATACACTGCCACATGGAGCACCTGAGTAGTTTCCTCCACAAACGGACACTCTCTGGTAGGCAACTCAGTCTGACAGGCTTGGGTCCTGTATGACTGCAGTCCGGACTCAGAGATATGTGGTAGTAACATACTGGGGATTACACATTGTAAACAGCGCACAGATTGTCAAGAACTTTATTGACTTTTTCTTGAACTGCACTACATTCAGTACAGTGTTTTCACAATACTGTCAAGACATACTCTAGACTAGACTTTGTTTCCATTTGCTATCTGTGTATATATATATATATATATATATATATATATAGTACCAAAAACATATATATATATATATATATATATATATATATATATGTATCAGAGAATAAGGGGTATGTGTCAAGCGCTGTCTTACACATGGAGGTAATTTTCCAGGTCGGAGGTATATGGGATACCTTTAAGCAGCTGTATGCTATTGGTTATACTTGATACCACTGACAAGTATGGTAGGTATGATGTGAAGGAAGAAAAGGAAGGAGCACTGTAAGGTCTCAAATGATCAGAAGAAGAGATCCCACTATTACTATATTGATATATATGGTATTATGTATAGCAAATTAACAAATTTACTTCTTTAATTGTTTATGACCCCACTGCTGAAAATGGTTATAAGATCATAAAACTATAGATGGTACTGGTAAATATTTTCTATATGTGGTATATATGAAACAATTATGAGTGTTGGACTCAGTGGACACTGGCTTTAGTCACTGATTTTTGAAAACAGCGCTGGTGTGCTGAGTTCAGATGCTTAAAATCAAAGTTTATTTTGTATGTTAAAAAACACAAAACATAAACAAAAGATGAACATACAATACACTATAACCAAAGCTTTTCTTTCTGGGTCTGGGCTACTGACTAAAACTAACTCATAGAAAATATGTAAAAGTCAGGTTCCAGACCGTGTAGATAACCAGAAAATTGGTGATACAAAGGATTAAAATATAATACAGTCTTTATTGCAATATATAAGTGTGTATATAGGAAATGCTAAAAAGAACCTGCAGCTGTGCGCACAGACTGAAAAAGGCTGTTAACAAAAAACAAAACAAAAAACTATATAAAAACGATGTATTTAAAATTATTTCCCACGTTCTATAAAACAGGGGTATATATTATCAAAAATTAGGGAGGATATAATCTATTGGTGATGTATAACATATCTGAAAGTAAGCCCAATCGTTGGTGTATAAAATGGAGGAGCCAAAAAACACGCCAGTGTGAGCGGTTTCAGAGAAACCGGAAGTGGGTCCGTTGCGAAAACTGGAAGTGACATCACACATATCACATTTCGTAGATCCTGTGACCACTTCGTCAGAGATAGGATCCACTTCCATCCTGGGTCTCTTTTTATTTTTGGAGACCGGAAGTGCTTCCATTTAGTTTTTTGGACATTTATTTATTTTAATCCAAAATCATTTTTTATGTATAAAACCTTTTATAAGAGAATTTATTGGGGTGTTTTTCTGCTAGTATGATGAACTGGTTGAAAATGGATTATACTACTATTCCATAGTCCTATTTGTAATAGTTTGTTAAGAATATTCAATATTCGATATAATATGCACGTAAACAATTGATTGATGAAATATATATATATATATATATATATATATATATATATATATATATATATATATATATATATATATATATAGGACGGGAATGTAAATTAAAACATAAATAGAATAAGGAATGTACTATATTGTATTTTATTTTTGAAACTTTTTTATAAAAACTAATCATTTACATTTAAAATTATATTATAAAACATAAAATATATATATATTATATATACACTATATATATGAGAATCTTAGTGAATACTTGTGTTTATTGGATGTTTACAAAAAGGCGGCTTCCATTTTGTTTTTTAGACATTTATTTATTTTAATCCAAAATGATTTTTTATCTATAAAAAACTTTTATAAGAGAATTTATTGGGGTGTTTTTCTGCTAGTATGAAGAACTGGTTGGAAATGGACTATACTACTATTCCATAGTCCTATTTGTACAGGGAGTGCAGAATTATTAGGCAAATGAGTATTTTGACCACACCATCCTCTTTATGCATGTTGTCTTACTCCAAGCTGTATAGGCTTGAAAGCCTACTACCAATTAAGCATATTAGGTGATGTGCATCTCTGTAATGAGAAGGGGTGTGGTCTAATGACATCAACACCCTATATCAGGTGTGCATAATTATTAGGCAACTTCCTTTCCTTTGGCAAAATGGGTCAAAAGAAGGACTTGACAGGCTCAGAAAAGTCAAAAATAGTGAGATATCTTGCAGAGGGATGCAGCACTCTTAAAATTGCAAAGCTTCTGAAGCGTGATCATCGAACAATCAAGCGTTTCATTCAAAATAGTCAACAGGGTCGCAAGAAGCGTGTGGAAAAACCAAGGCGCAAAATAACTGCCCATGAACTGAGAAAAGTCAAGCGTGCAGCTGCCAAGATGCCACTTGCCACCAGTTTGGCCATATTTCAGAGCTGCAACATCACTGGAGTGCCCAAAAGCACAAGGTGTGCAATACTCAGAGACATGGCCAAGGTAAGAAAGGCTGAAAGACGACCACCACTGAACAAGACACACAAGCTGAAACGTCAAGACTGGGCCAAGAAATATCTCAAGACTGATTTTTCTAAGGTTTTATGGACTGATGAAATGAGAGTGAGTCTTGATGGGCCAGATGGATGGGCCCGTGGCTGGATTGGTAAAGGGCAGAGAGCTCCAGTCCGACTCAGACGCCAGCAAGGTGGAGGTGGAGTACTGGTTTGGGCTGGTATCATCAAAGATGAGCTTGTGGGGCCTTTTCAGGTTGAGGATGGAGTCAAGCTCAACTCCCAGTCCTACTGCCAGTTTCTGGAAGACACCTTCTTCAAGCAGTGGTACAGGAAGAAGTCTGCATCCTTCAAGAAAAACATGATTTTTATGCAGGACAATGCTCCATCACACACGTCCAAGTACTCCACATCGTGTCTGGCAAGAAAGGGTATAAAAGAAGAAAATCTAATGACATGGCCTCCTTGTTCACCTGATCTGAACCCCATTGAGAACCTGTGGTCCATCATCAAATGTGAGATTTACAAGGAGGGAAAACAGTACACCTCTCTGAACAGTGTCTGGGAGGCTGTGGTTGCTGCTGCACGCAATGTTGATGGTGAACAGATCAAAACACTGACAGAATCCATGGATGGCAGGCTTTTGAGTGTCCTTGCAAAGAAAGGTGGCTATATTGGTCACTGATTTGTTTTTGTTTTGTTTTTGAATGTCAGAAATGTATATTTGTGAATGTTGAGATGTTATATTGGTTTCACTGGTAAAAATAAATAATTGAAATGGGTATATATTTGTTTTTTGTTAAGTTGCCTAATAATTATGCACAGTAATAGTCACCTGCACACACAGATATCCCCCTAAAATAGCTATAACTAAAAACAAACTAAAAACTACTTCCAAAACTATTCAGCTTTGATATTAATGAGTTTTTTGGGTTCATTGAGAACATGGTTGTTGTTCAATAATAAAATTAATCCTCAAAAATACAACTTGCCTAATAATTCTGCACTCCCTGTAATAGTTTGTTAAGAATATTCAATATTTGATATAATATGCACGTATACAATTGATTGATGAAATATATATATATATATATATATATATATATATATATATATATATATATATATATATATATATATATATACGTTGATTGGAGTAGCCATGTTAGTCCAGAGATTTAGAT
The DNA here is from genome assembly GCF_027579735.1 of Bombina bombina. Classification (NCBI taxonomy): domain Eukaryota; kingdom Metazoa; phylum Chordata; class Amphibia; order Anura; family Bombinatoridae; genus Bombina; species Bombina bombina. Next base: position 655,818,798 of record NC_069499.1, read on the forward strand.
ATCAAAATAACAAGAGTATTGCATTGAGCAATGATACTTTTTTTATTGGACTAACTATACATTTATATATACATATGGTCAACTTATAAATGTATAGTTAGTCCAATAAAAAAAGTATCATTGCTCAATGCAATACTCTTGTTATTTTGATATCTAAATCTCTGGACTAACATGGCTACTCCAATCAACGTGTATATATATATATATATATATATATATATATATATATATACATATATATATATATATATTTATATATAATGTTTTTACATATATATATATATATATTTCATCAATCAATTGTATACGTGCATATTATATCAAATATTGAATATTCTTAACAAACTATTACAAATAGGACTATGGAATAGTAGTATAGTCCATTTCCAACCAGTTCTTCATACTAGCAGAAAAACACCCCAATAAATTCTCTTATAAAAGTTTTTTATATATAAAAAATGATTTTGGATTAAAATAAATAAATGTCTAAAAAACAAAATGGAAGCCGCCTTTTTGTAAACATCCAATAAACACAAGTATTCCCTAAGATTCGCATATATATATATATAGTGTATATATAATATATAATATATATATTTTATGTTTTATAATATAATTTTAAATGTAAAAACATTATATATAAATATATATATCCATTTAATCTATTTATTGATTTGCACAAATACATCAGGAAATTAACATTAAACAGACACTTTCAAAAGGTACAAAAAGAAAGAATAACAAACTTAGATTCACTTAATACAGATTACATGGACGACAAAGACTTAGAAACTCTGATCAACTTAGAATCATTGTTATCAGACAATAACATACTAAGCCAAAATGAGAGCATGTCTATAACTACTTCTCCGATAGTAAAATATCCCCCTAACTCTAACTTTAAACCAGTATCCACTTTTTTCCCTACACAATCAAAGGGGAATTATATACGAGTATTCGAAAAGCTAGTACAAGAGGATCTCCAAAAAATGTGTGAAACATATAAAATTAATAATGATAATCTGACAAAGAAAGAGAAAGATACTTTAAAACAGATTAAAGACAACAATGATATTGTCATCAGGGAGGCAGATAAGGGAGGAGGCATTATCATCCAAGATAAAACGGATTACATAAAGGAAGCTAAGAGACTATTAGGAGACTCCAAAACTTATTCTTTATTAGAACAAGATCCAACAGACCGTTTTCTTAGAGAATACATGTATCTACTGGATAATGCAAAACATAATAACATCATTAACATCAATGAATTTAACTTCCTATCTGTGAGCGTACCAAAAACAGCTACCTTTTATCATATGCCCAAGATCCATAAATCCATAACTGAACCCCCCGGAAGACCAATTATTTCAGGTATTGGATCACTAACTACTAAATTATCAGAATACATAGACTATTATCTTCAACCGCTAGTACCCACATTGAAATCACACATTAGAGATACCCCAGACACAATAAGCAAACTTACAGATATAGAATGGAAAGAGAACTACTGCTGGCTAACTCTAGATGTCAGCTCCCTCTATACCAACATCCCACATACTAAGGGAATTCAGGCTTTAGACTACTGGCTCACCAAACTCACCAATTTAGACATAAATACAATTACCTTTATTAAAAATTCAGCGATATTCACATTGGAAAAAAATTATTTCAAATTTTTGGAGGACTTTTACTTACAAATAGGAGGCACAGCTATGGGGACGAAATTCGCCCCCAGCTATGCCAACCTCTATATGGGCATGTGGGAAGACCTCTATATATGGAATAATAATCCCTATATGAAAAACATCAAGATCTTCCTTAGATTTATAGACGACATCATAATAATATGGGAAAAAGATAACACTCACCCCATAGAGGACTTCGTCAAATACATGAACACCAACACATTTAATCTATCATTTACAGATAAAACAAATGATATAGAGATTGAGTTTCTAGATCTCATTTTATACATAGAAAACAATAGTATTCAGACTAAATTATACAGTAAAGCAACGGACAGTAACAGCTATCTCAATGCACATAGTGGCCACCACCCAGCATGGCTACAAAGTATCCCCTATGGACAATTCCAACGTATAAAAAGGAATTGCTCAAGGGAGGCAGACTTTGTTAAGGAAGCTAAATCCTTAGAATATAAGCTACTAAGCAAGGGTTATAATAGAGAAAATGTAAAAAAAGCCTACAATAAAGAAAAAAAATGGATAGAGATAACATGCTCAAGAACAATACTAAGAAAAATAGGAAACAAAACAATGTTCCATTGATGATAACAACATACAATGAGGGAGCTAATACAATAAAAAATATCTTTAATAAACACTGGCACATACTTAAGAAGGATACCCTCTTAAACGAAGTAACTAAAACAAATCCGAAATTAGTATTCAGAAAAGGCACAAATTTAAGGGCAATCATTGCTCCAAGCAAACTTAAGGGAAATAAAGCAATAAGAAATACTACCAATTGGTTACATAATAAAACAAAAGGATTTTTTAAATGCAATTGTCTAAATTGTGAATCATGCAAACACCATTATAATAAAACCAAACCGACGAAACAAATCACATCATCTGTTGACAACAAAACTTGGGATTTAGAAACACTAACAAATTGCAGAACTGACCATGTAGTATACCTACTAGAATGTGACTGAAAGCTACAATACATAGGACGTACCATAAGACCTTATAAGGTGAGACTACTGGAACATATTAGAAACATTGAAAATGGTCTAAAGAAACATAGTGTATCAAATCACTTCAGATTAAAACATAATCTTGATCCTACATGCCTCAGAGGCACTATACTCGAACATGTTAGAGAAGCCCCAGAAGGTATTAGTAGAGAGTTATATCTGAGATGAAGGGAAACCCTCTGGATTCACAAATTAGGAACCATGACTCCTAAGGGTCTGAACAGAGATATAGATATAGCTGCATATCTCGAATAATAATAGCTATATCCCCTCAGTATATTTAGCTATAACATTACAAATATCACATTAAATAAAATAAATAAATTATCTTTCAATATATCAATACATTATTCCAATATAACAATATGAATACTTGCTCTCACAACTTACCACTACACTAGTATTTATAATACTCAGTCTACCATTCTATACAAAAGGGAATAATCGCTACAACTAAATGAGTCTATATATTATCCCCAGTCAAATTTATTTGTAACACTAGATACATAAGTGGAAACTGGAAAACTAGTAATATTAACTCCTGAATATATGAAGATATATTTAAAATCACAGTGTTAGTTCTGTAACATATTCAGCAGCTAATCTCGATAATGAGCTATGAGAAATGACATATACTCTTTAAAACTAAGATACCCTTATGTGAAAACATTTAGATATCTCTAAGAACCCGCTAAGCACTGATGATTATACTATTATATTATTTTATTATCGTATTAGGTATATCTTTGGGACTTGTATTTGACTACAAGTCCCAGCAGGCTTAGGGTAGTGCATAGTAGCCGAGACATCAGGGCCCAAAATATCCCATTACGCCATTCTGGGGGATATGAAATTAACTACATTTCCCAGAAGGCAGCGAGACACGTTTAGAAGCTAAGGCGTCCACGTATGACGTCATCCGTATGGAAAATAGAACCGCCGAATTCAAATAGCGGCAAATCCGGGATAAAAAGGCAACTGATATTATACATATGCATAAGTCTAAGCCTAAGGTACCTTTTTAATGTTTTTTAATGTTTATTATACATACGGCTACACTTCACACAACACTAGTACAATTATATGACACTAGGTCACATGAACCAATAGGATTCTACCTACATCTGGGCGTGCCGCCGCCCTGTGGGTATAAATAGAGCTATACACATGCCTCAATTACAACAAACCCCTCTGAGGAAGAAGGAGATATAAACCTTTGAAACGCGTTAGGGTATTGCATTTAGGGTAACACTACTTACCTTTTTTATTATCTTTTAAACTGCTTTTAAACTGTTTGTTTTTTTAAGCTGGCATTTTATGTATGAACTGAGCTTTTGATCTGTTATTAACTACTACTAACTGCCATTAACATCGTATACTGCCTGACCTGCCAGACTGGTACCATACTAATCCATCTGCACATGCAGCATCGATAATAACTGTATTAATATCGTGTATCTGGCCATCTGCTGATGGTGTGACATGTATAAAGACACTGGACATATCTGAATATATAAACAGACCAGCCCTTTACAGTCACTGACCTAATTAGCGATATTAACCGGATAAACTCCTGGCTACATCCTTACTCGGCTGTAATCACTGCTTGTGACATCTAAGGAATACTGACTTTATTCTCTGACTGGCTTGGGACATAACCACCTGTGAATCCACCTCTAAATCTATGTGCTGTAACAATACCTCATATCAGTGAGGACATAAAATGTGAGTGTGATATATGTTACTTTTTTATACTATTATTGAATAAAACGGTATTACACTATCTTTGCTGTTTTCTGTCTTTTTGGGTATATACCTGGACGAGAAAGTTCATACCAAGACAAGAGAACCAAGCTCCAAGAGGCAACAAGCCCAGGAAGTTTTCTAAGAATACCAGCACAAAGGGGACCCACATCCCATTCTACTCCAAGAGGCAGCGAAACTATACAGATCAGAATACCTGGGACTCATCCAATCATCAGATACATCCTCCAATGCGGCAAACTTACCTCATAGGATTGAGTTAACTTTTGGTAAGGGTATCTAATACTCCTACACTACACCTGGATCTTCATATTTCATCTAAGACTTTAATATACAAGCGTACAACCATATAGATATATTTCTTTCCTCTTATCTACTTTTACCTACCAACACTGTCGAGACTCTATAATATATACAGTTTGTAAGAAAATCTATAAGCGCTGTTTGTCCTTTGATACATATATATATATATATATATATATATATTTTTATATATATATATATATATATATATATATATATATATATATATATATATATATACGTTGACTGGAGTAGCCATGTTAGTCCAGAGATTTAGATATCAAAATAACAAGAGTATTGCATTGAGCAATGATACTTTTACCATATGTATATATAAATGTATAGTTAGTCCAATAAAAAAAGTATCAATGCAATGCAATACTCTTGTTATTTTTTGTTATTTTGATATCTATATATCTATATTTATCTATATATATCTATATATATATCTATATATATATATATATATATATATATATATATATCTATCTATCTATCTATATATATATATATATATATATATATATATATATATAGAGGCATACTATATATGGACTCTAGGCAGGGAATATAAATTAAAATATAAATAGAATAAGGAATGTAATATATTGTATTTTATTATTGAAACTTTTTTTTATAAAAACTAACCATTTACATTTAAAATTATATTATAAAACATAAAATATATATATTATATATTATATATACACTATATATATGAGAATCTTAGGGAATACTTGTGTTTATTGGATGTTTACAAAAAGGCGGCTAGATCTATGTCCCTGTTCAGACCATATGCTTCCCTTGTATTTAAATAGTGGATCCAATATGTTTCCCTTTTTCTTAATTGTAAAAATCTATCTTTACCCCATGACTTCGGTATTAGTTCAATCGCTTTGATTACGAATTCGTTTGGGTTTTTATTGTGAAATTCCTCAAAATGTCTACTTAGACCGTATTCGGATGTTTCTCCCTCTATGTTTTTTACATGCTCTAGGAGTCTGGTTTTAAGAATTCTCTTTGTTCTACCAATGTAGATTTTTTTTACATGTGCACTCTATTCTATAAACAATGTATTCTAATTTACAGTTCATGTAAGATTGAATTGAAATTTGTTTAGTGCTGTTGTTGATGATCCATTTGTTTTCTAGTTTGTTTTCGCTAGTCCGTTTACAGCACTCACAGTTTTTTCTCCTACATTTGTAGAATCCTTGAACTAGTTGTTGATTAATCTACAATTTTTTGGGGTTGTTTGTTTTTAGTTTTGTTGGAGCTATAATGCTTTTAAAGTTTAGATTATTTTTATATGTTACCAGAAGTCTATGGGATACGTTTTTTCCAAGGACTGGATCTTTTCTTAGGATGTGCCAATGTTCATTCAGGATTTTTTCAATCTGTTTTGATGCACAGTTGTAAGTGGTGATGAATCTGGGAGTTTTGTCTGTATTGGTAGATTGTTTGATATTATTCTTTGGCTGGAGCAGAGTGCTTCTTTCCATAGTTTTTACTTTGTTGTAAGCTTCCAAGATGTCCTTTTCAATAAAACCTTTTTCTTTAATTTTTTCTTTTAAAACCGTTGAAGAGGCTTCAAAATCATCAATTTCTGTACAATTCCTTTTGATCCTCTGGAGTTGTCCATACGGTATATTTTTTATCCATTTTGGATGATGGCCACGCTTAGCATGTAGGTAGCCATTTGTATCCGTTTCTTTGGTGAATAATTTTGTGCTAATTTTCTTACCTTTGATAAATATAGTGATGCCTAAGATATGTATTTGATTTTTGTCCCACTCTTTGTGAACTTTAGGTTTGAAGTTGTTATGGTTAATCATTTCCACAAAGTCATTAAATACCGTTAGATCTCCTTTTCCACATTATTAGGATGTCGTCAATGAATCTGAACCAATGGATGATATGATCGGAAAAATGGTTCTTTTGCCATATTGTGAGGTCTTCAAACATGCCCATATATAGATTGGCAAAATTTGGGGCAAACTTTGTGCCCATGGCAGTGCCTGTTTTTTAGATATAGATCTTGTCTTCAAAGATTTCTTGAAAGGATGAATTCTATTGAATCGCATAGAAAACAGATTTTTTGTTTTTATTAAGATCATTTTTTAATGAGTATTCAAAAGCTTCTATCCCCTTATTATGTGGGATATAGGTGTATAAGGCTGACACATCGAGGGTAGAAAAGACATAGTCATCATTCCATTTTATTTCATCTAATTTTGTAAGTAGATGTTGAGTATCTCTGATGTATGATCTAAGTTTTGGAACTAAGGGTTGGAGGAAGTGGTCGACATACTGTGAGAGATTGTTTGTTAGATTTCCAAAGACCGATATAATTGGCCTACTAGGTGGGTTCGTTTTATCCTTATGTATTTTGGGTAGGTGATAAAATGTTGACATCTTAGGATTTTCAATTTTAAGAAATTTGTGTTCTTCTTCTGAACATATTTGATTCTTTATCACTGTGTTTAAAAAAAGAAGGTAATCATTTAGAAAAATTTCTGTCAGATCTGTTTCCAGTACCTCATATGTTGCTACGTCTGAAAGTAGACGTGTTGTTTCTCCTATATATGCCTTCCTGCCTTGAATGACTATTGAACCTCATTTGTCTACCTCTCTGAAGATGATTGTGGTGTCTTCAATGAGGGTTTTCAAAGCTGTCTTTTCCTTAATACTAAGATTGTTATTCTTAATGTTATAGGATTCACATATTAAGGACCAAGTCTTCAAATATATTGATACATTTTCCTTGTTAGTGAGTTTGGTAAAAAATAGATTTTGGTTTAAAATGGCTGTGTTCAATCTCCATATTCACTGTTGGTCCTGTTATATTTTCCAAATCCATTAGATTCATTAGAGCTTCTCTGTCTCCTTGGGTTAATGTTATTTCATCTCTGGTTAAATCTTCATTTCTTTCTCCCGAGAATTTCTTCATTTTTTGCTGTTCTTTAGTATAATGTCTTTGTAGGGTCATTTTTCTAATGAATTTGTTGGTATCTATAAATAAAGTAAAAGGATTTGGACCTTTTGTTGGAGCAAAAGAAAGTCCTTTTTTTAGGACTCCCTCTTCTATTTTTGTGAGTGATCTTTTGGAGAGATTGAAAAGTAGTGTTTTTTTTGTTGTAGTGTTGAGTTTTCTTCTATTTAAATACTGTCTTTTACTGTCAGATTGTTCTTTTTCTTCTGTTGTTGTGTTCCTCCTCTGCATCCTCTTCTGCGTAGTCAAACCTTCTTTTTTGTGGTCTTGTACTGTTGTGTCTTATGTGTTCCGGGATGGACTCTTTTCTGTCTCGCATTTCTAAAAAATGTGGTTGTTCGATTCTGTTGTCATATGCAATAGGTACTTCTTGATGGTATTGCCTGGGTTCTTTTCTCCTCCCGTTTGGGGTATTCATTTGTGAATAATAGTCTTGTTTTATTCTATTTATTCTTGGATGAGTGTTTTGTGGGGATCTATGTCCATTTCTACCAAACCTGTAGATCTCTATTGGTTGGATAAACGTTGTTAGCATTATATTGGTAAGTGTTTGTGTTATAATTCCTGTTTTATAAAATTGTTTTTTTGGGGGTTCTTATACTTATTCTTAAACTTCTTATTTGTTAAAAAAGGTACTGATAGAAGTAAGTTGTGCATTATCTGGGTTAGGAGTATCTGTCATATCAACAAATCCATTTCAGGGTTGTTGTCTTTAGTTTTATTGGAATCATCTTTTTGATCTCTCAGTAATTTGTTTGTTTTCTTTTTATCAGGTCTATTTCTACTTTTTTTATTCTGGTTTCTATTTCTTTGTCTAATTGTTTATAATAGACATCATCTTTGTAAGGTTCAAGTAGTTGTCTAATCTCTAGGATTTCTTCTCTGATTTTTAAGAGGTTTTGTTCCCTGAACCTTATTAGCATATTCATCCATTGCACCCTCCCAATCCATAATGAGTTCAATGTCTGCTACATTGAAAATGGGTGTTTTAGTTAGTCTTAAACCTTTGGGGATGATGCCCTTCTTAATATAAATTTCTAGGCCTATAATATCATGCCAATTGCTTAATTCTAATTTATTTAGTTTCTCAAATCTCCTGAATAAATTCCTAGGGTTTATATCAGGGGTTATACTAACTGATTCATGGGTTATGTTTTCTGTCTCAGACCAGGACTTGGTCTGTTTTTTGTATTCATATAGTTACCAAAGACTAATTTCTCATTAGAGGTCTCCATATTTTATTTTATTTTATAGTTTATATTGTATACTTCTGTTATCAAGAAAAAATTAAATGTGTGATTGATAAACTATTTTGGTATGTCACTAGTTGATTTGTTGTTTAGTGCTCTGTTTCAACTGATTTAGACTGCTGCTCAAAACTTAGTGGTATAAAGAGTAAAATGAGAGAATAAGGGGTATGTGTCAAGCGCTGTCTAACACATGGAGGTAATTTTCCAGGTCGGAGGTGTATGGGATACCTTTAAGCAGCTGTATTCTATTGGTTATACTTGATACCACTGAAAAGTATGGTAGGTATAATGTAAAGGAAGGAGCGCTGTAAGGTCCCAAATGATCAGAAGAAGAATTCCCACTATTACTGTATTGATATATATGGTATAGTGTATAGCAAATAAACAAATTTACTTCTTTAATTGTTTATGACCCTACTGACCCAGATAATGCACAACTTAATTCTATCAGTACCTTTTTTAATGAAGAAATTCCTCCGAGCAAAACACCAAATACAGGAGATCATTTGGGACACTATGGAACACATAAGAGTGTGGCCAATAAGAATAAGTATAAGAACCCCAAAAAAACAATTTTATAAACAGGAATTATAACACAAACACATACCAATATAATGCTAACAACATTTATCCAACCAATAGAGATAACTATAGGTTTGGTAGAAATGGACATTCAAGCCATAGATCCCCACAAAACACTCATCCAAGAATAAATAGAATAAAACAAGACTATTAGTCACAAATGAATACCCCAAATGGGAGGAGAAAAGAACCCAGGCAATACCATCAAGAAGCACCTACTGCATATGACAAAAGAATCGAACAACCACATTTTTTATAAATACAAGACAGAAACGAGTCCATCTCGTAACACATAGGACACAACAGTACAAGACCACAAAAAAGAAGGTTCGACTACGCAGAAGAGGAACACAACAACAGAAGAAAAATAACAAACTGGCAGTAAGAGACAGTATTCAAATTGAAGAAAACTCAACACTACAACAACAAAAAACAGTACTTTTCAATCTCTCCAAAAGATCACTCATAAAAATAGAAGAGGAAGTCCTAAAAAAGGATTTTTGCTCCAACAAAAGTTCCGAATCTTTTCACCTTATTTATAGATACCAACAAATTAATTAGAAAAACTACCCTACAAAGACATTATACTAAAGAACAAAAAAAAATGAAGAAATTCTCGGGAGAAAGAAATGAAGATTTAACCAGAGATGAAATAGTATTAACCCAAGGAGACATAGAAGCTCTAATGAATCTAATGGATTTGGAAAATATAACAGAACCAACAGTGGATATGAAGATTGAACACAGCCATTTTAAACCAAAATCTATTTTTTACCCAACTCACTCAAAAGGAAAATGTATCAATATATTTGAAGACTTGATCTTTAATGATCTGGATAAACTATGTGAATCCTATAACATTAAGAATAACAATCTTAGTATTACAGAAAAGACAGCTTTGAAAAACCTTAGTGAAGACACCACAATCATTTTCTGAGAGGCAGACAAAGGAGGTTCAATAGTCATTCAAGACAGGAAGGCATATATAGGAGAAGCAACACGTCTACTTTCAGACGTAACAACATATGAGGTACTGTAAAACAGATCTGACAGAATTTTTTCTAAATGATTACCTTCTTCTTTTAAACACAGCGATAAAGAATCAAATATGTTCAGAAGAAGAACACAAATTTCTTAAAATTCTAAATCCTAAGATGTCAACATTTTATCACCTACCCAAAATACATAAGGATAAAACTAACCCACCTGGTAGGCCAATTATATCGGGCATTGGAAATATAACAAAAAATCTCTCACAATATGTCGACCACTTCCTCCAACCCTTAGTTCCGAAACTTAGATCATACATCAGAGATACATCACATCTACTTACAAATTTAGATTAAATAAAATGGAATGATGACTACGCCTTTGCTACACTCGATGTGTCAGCCTTATACACCTCTATCCCACATAATAAGGGGATAGAAGCTATTGAATACTCCTTAAAAAAATCTGTTTTCTATGTGATTCTAAAGAATTCATCCTTTCAAGAAATTATTTTTCCTTGGAAGACAAGATCTATATCCAAAAAACAGGCACTGCCATAAGCACAAAGTTCACCCCAAATTTTTCCAATCTATGGCCTAGATTTAGAGTTCGGCGGTAGCCGTCAAAACCAGCGTTAGAGGCTCCTAACGCTGGTTTTGGCCGCCCGCTGGTATTTGGAGTCAGTGATTAAAGGGTCTAACGCTCACTTTACAGCCGCGACTTTTCCATACCGCAGATCCCCCTACGCCATTTGCGTAGCCTATCTTTTCAATGGGATCTTTCTAACGCCGGTATTTAGAGTCGTTTCTGCAGTGAGCGTTAGAGCTCTAACGACAAGATTCCAGCCGCCTGAAAATAGCAGGAGTTAAGAGCTTTCTGGCTAACGCCGGTTTATAAAGCTCTTAACTACTGTACCCTAAAGTACACTAACACCCATAAACTACCTATGTACCCCTAAACCGAGCTCCCCCCACATCGCCGCCACTCGATTAAAAATTTTAACCCCTAATCTTCCGACCGCCACCTACGTTATACTTATGTACCCCTAATCTGCTGCCCCTAACCCCGCCGACCCCTATATTACATTTATTAACCCCTAATCTGCCCCCCACAACATCGCCGCCAGCTACTTAAAATAATTAACCCCTAATCTTCCGACCGCAAAGCGCCGCCACCTACGTTATCCTTATGTACCCCTAATCTGCTGCCCCTAACACCGCCGACCCCTATATTATATTTATTAACCCCTAATCTGCCCCCCACAACGTCGCCGACACCTGCCTACACTTATTAACCCCTAATCTTCCGATCGGAGCTCACCGCTATTCTAATAAATGTATTAACCCCTAAAGCTAAGTCTAACCCTAACACTAACACCCCCCTAACTTAAATATAATTTACATATAACGAAATAAATTAACTCTTATTAAATAAATGATTCCTATTTAAAGCTAAATACTTACCTGTAAAATAAACCCTAATATAGCTACAATATAAATTATAATTATATTTTAGCTATTTTAGGATTAATATTTATTTTACAGGCAACTTGGTATTTATTTTAACTAGGTACAATAGCTATTAAATAGTTAAGAACTATTTAATAGTTACCTAGTTAAAATAATTACAAAATTACCTGTAAAATAAATCCTAACCTAAGATATAATTAAACCTAACACTACCCTATCAATAAAATAATTAAATAAACTACCTACAATTACCTACAAATAACCTAACACTACACTATCAATAAATTAAATAAACACAATTGCTACAAATAAATACAATTAAATAAACTAGCTAAAGTACAAAAAATAAAAAAGAACTAAGTTACAGAAAATAAAAAAATATTTACAAACATAAGAAAAATATTACAACAATTTTAAACTAATTACACCTACTCTAAGCCCCCTAATAAAATAACAAAGCCCCCCAAAATAAAAAATTCCCTACCCTATTCTAAATTAAATAAGTTACAAGCTCTTTTACCTTACCAGCCCTGAACAGGGCCCTTTGCAGGGCATGCCCCAAGAAGTTCAGCTCTTTTGCCTGTAAAAGAAAACATACAATACCCCCCCCCAACATTACAACCCACCACCCACATACCCCTAATCTAACCCAAACCCCCCTTAAATAAACCTAACACTAATCCCCTGAAGATCTTCCTACCTTGTCTTCACCATACCAGGTTCACCGATCCGTCCTGGCTCCAAGATCTTCATCCAACCCAAGCGGGGGTTGGCGATCCATAATCCGGTGCTGAAGAGGTCCAGAAGAGGCTCCAAAGTCTTCATCCTATCCGGCAAGAAGAGGACATCCGGACCGGCAAACATCTTCTCCAAGCCGCATCTTCTATCTTCTTCCATCCGGTGCGGAGCGGGTCCATCTTGAAGCAGGCGACGCGGATCCATCCTCTTCTTCCGATGTCTCCCGACGAATGACGGTTCCTTTAAGGGACGTCATCCAAGATGGCGTCCCTCGAATTCCGATTGGCTGATAGGATTCTATCAGCCAATCGGAATTAAGGTAGGAATTTTCTGATTGGCTGATGGAATCAGCCAATCAGAATCTAGTTCAATCCGATTGGCCGATCCAATCAGCCAATCAGATTGAGCTCGCATTCTATTGGCTGATCGGAACAGCCAATAGAATGCGAGCTCAATCTGATTGGCTGATTGGATCAGCCAATCGGATTGAACTTGATTCTGATTGGCTGATTCCATCAGCCAATCAGAAAATTCCTACCTTAATTCCGATTGGCTGATAGAATCCTATCAGCCAATCGGAATTCGAGGGACGCCATCTTGGATGACGTCCCTTAAAGGAACCGTCATTCGTCGGGAGACATCGGAAGAAGAGGATGGATCCGCGTCGCCTGCTTCAAGATGGACCCGCTCCGCACCGGATGGAAGAAGATAGAAGATGCGGCTTGGAGAAGATGTTTGCCGGTCCGGATGTCCTCTTCTTGCCGGATAGGATGAAGACTTTGGAGCCTCTTCTGGACCTCTTCAGCACCGGATTATGGATCGCCAACCCCCGCTTGGGTTGGATGAAGATCTTGGAGCCAGGACGGATCGGTGAACCTGGTATGGTGAAGACAAGGTAGGAAGATCTTCAGGGGATTAGTGTTAGGTTTATTTAAGGGGGGTTTGGGTTAGATTAGGGGTATGTGGGTGGTGGGTTGTAATGTTGGGGGGGGGGTATTGTATGTTTTCTTTTACAGGCAAAAGAGCTGAACTTCTTGGGGCATGCCCCGCAAAGGGCCCTGTTCAGGGCTGGTAAGGTAAAAGAGCTTGTAACTTATTTAATTTAGAATAGGGTAGGGAATTTTTTATTTTGGGGGGCTTTGTTATTTTATTAGGGGGCTTAGAGTAGGTGTAATTAGTTTAAAATTGTTGTAATATTTTTCTTATGTTTGTAAATATTTTTTTATTTTCTGTAACTTAGTTCTTTTTTATTTTTTGTACTTTAGCTAGTTTATTTAATTGTATTTATTTGTAGCAATTGTGTTTATTTAATTTATTGATAGTGTAGTGTTAGGTTATTTGTAGGTAATTGTAGGTAGTTTATTTAATTATTTTATTGATAGGGTAGTGTTAGGTTTAATTATATCTTAGGTTAGGATTTATTTTACAGGTAATTTTGTAATTATTTTAACTAGGTAACTATTAAATAGTTCTTAACTATTTAATAGCTATTGTACCTAGTTAAAATAAATACCAAGTTGCCTGTAAAATAAATATTAATCCTAAAATAGCTAAAATATAATTATAATTTATATTGTAGCTATATTAGGGTTTATTTTACAGGTAAGTATTTAGCTTTAAATAGGAATCATTTATTTAATAAGAGTTAATTTATTTCGTTATATGTAAATTATATTTAAGTTAGGGGGGTGTTAGTGTTAGGGTTAGACTTAGCTTTAGGGGTTAATACATTTATTAGAATAGCGGTGAGCTCCGATCGGAAGATTAGGGGTTAATAATTGAAGGTAGGTGTCGGCGATGTTAGGGAGGGCAGATTAGGGGTTAATACTATTTATGATAGGGTTAGTGAGACGGATTAGGGGTTAATAACTTTATTATAGTAGCGCTCAGGTCCGCTCGGCAGATTAGGGGTTAATAAGTGTAGGCAGGTGTCGGCGACGTTGTGGGGGGCAGATTAGGGGTTAATAAATATAACATAGGGGTCGGCGATGTTAGGGCAGCAGATTAGGGGTACATAGGGATAACGTAGGTTGCGGCGGTTTACGGAGCGGAAGATTAGGGGTTAAAACTGTAATGCAGGGGTCAGCGATAGCGGGGGCGGCAGATTAGGGGTTAATAAGTGTAAGGTTAGGGGTGTTTAGACTCGGGGTACATGTTAGAGTGTTAGGTGCAGACGTAGGAAGTGTTTCCCCATAGGAAACAATGGGGCTGCGTTAGGAGCTGAACGCTGCTTTTTTGCAGGTGTTAGGTTTTTTTTCAGCTCAAACAGTCCCATTGTTTCCTATGGGAGAATCGTGCACGAGCACGTTTTTGATGCCGGCCGCGTCCGTAAGCAACTCTGGTATCGAGAGTTGCATTTGCGGTAAAAATGCTCTACGCTCCTTTTTTGGAGCCTAACGCAGCATTTGTTTTAACTCTCGATACCAGAGTTAAATTTATGGTGCAGCCAGAAAAAAGCCCGCAGAGCGTTAACAGCCCTTTTACCGCCGAACTCTAAATCTAGGCCTATATATGGGAATGTTTGAAGACCTCACAATATGGCAAAAGAACCATTTTTCCGATCATATCATCCATTGGTTCTAATTCATTGATGACATCCTAATATTCTGGAAAGGAGATCTGGCGGTATTTAATGACTTTGTGGAAATGATTAACCATAACAACTTCAACCTAAAGTTCACAAAAGTGGGACAAAAGTCAAATACATTTCTTAGACATCACTATATTTATCAAAGGTGAGAAAATTAGCACAAAATTATTCACCAAAGAAATGGATACAAATGGCTACCTACATGCTAAGAGTGGCCATCATCCAAAATGGATAAAAAATATACCGTATGGACAATTCCAGAGGATCAAAAGGAATTGTACAGAAATTGATGATTTTGAAGTCTCTTCAACGGTTTTAAAGGAAAAGGGTTTTAATGAAAAGGACATCTCGGAAGCATACAACAAAGTGAAAACTATGGAAAGAAGCACTCTGCTTAAATCAAAGAATAATATCAAACAATCTACCAATACAGACAAAACTCCCAGATTTATCACCACTTACAACTGTGCATCAAAACATATTGAAAAAATCCTGAATGAACATTGGCACATCCTAAGAAAAGATCCAGTCTTTGGAAAAAAACTTATCCCATAGAACTCTGGTAACATATAAAAAGAATCTAAACTTTAAAAACATTCTAGAACCAACAAAACTAAACAACCCCAAAAAATTGTAGATTAATCAACAACTAGTTCAAAGATTCTACAAATGTGGGAGAAAAAACTGTGAGTGCTGTAAACAGACTAGCGAAAACAAACTAGAAAACAAATGGATCATAAACAACAACATCACTAAACAAATTTCAATTCAATCTTACATGAACTGTATATCAGAATACATTGTTTATAGAATAGAGTGCGCATGTAAAAAAATCTACATTGGTAGAACAAAGAGAATTCTTAAAACCAGACTCCTAGAGCATGTAAAAAACAGAGGGAGAAACATCTGAATACGTTCTAAGTAGACATTTTGCGGAATTTCACAATAAAAACCCAAACAAATTCACAATCAAAGTGATTGAACTAATATCAAAGTTATGGGGTAAAGATAGATTATTACAATTAAGAAAAAGGGAAACATATTGGATCCACTATTTAAATACAAGGGAGCCATATGGTCTGAACAGGGACATAGATATAGCTGCCTTTTTATAAACATCCAATAAAGACAAGTATTCCCGAAGACTCTCATATATATAGTGTATATATAATATATAATATACAGTGGGGCAAAAAAGTATTTAGTCAGTCACCAATTGTGCAAGTTCTCCCACTTAAGAAGATGAGAGAGGCCTGTAATTTTCATCATAGGTATACCTCAACTATGAGAGACAAAATGTGGAAACAAATCCAGACAATCACATTGTCTGATTTGAAAATAATTTATTTGCATATTATGGTGGAAAATAAGTATTTGGTCACCTACAAACAAGCAAGATTTCTGGCTCTCACAGACCTGTATCTTCTTTTTTAAGAGGCTCCTCTGTCCTCCACTCATTACCTGTATTAATGGCACCTGTTTGAACTTGTTATCAGTATAAAAGACACCTGTCCACAGCCTCAAACAGTCACACTCCAAACTCCACTATGGTGAAGACCAAAGAGCTGTTGAAGGACACCAGAAACAAAATTGTAGACCTGCACCAGGCTGGGAAGACTGAATCTGCAATAGGCAAGCAGCTTGGTGTGAAGAAATCAACTGTGGGAGCAATAATTAGAAAATGGAAAACATACAAGACCACTGATAATCTCCCTCGATCTGGGGCTCCACGCAAGATCTTACCCCATGGGGTCAAAATTATCACAAGAACAGTGAGCAAACATCCCAGAACCACACAGGGGGACCTAGTGAAGGACCTGCAGAGAGCTGGGACCAATGTAACAAAGGCTACCATCAGTAACACACTACGCTGCCAGGGACTCAGATCCTGCAGTGCCAGAAGTGTCCCCCTGCTTAAGCCAGTACATGTCCGGGCCAGTCTGAAGTATGCTAGTGAGTATTTGGATGATCCAGAAGCGGATTGGGAGAATGTCATATGGTCAGATGAAACCAAAGTAGAACTGTTTGGTAGAAACACAACTCGTCGTGTTTGGAGGAGAGAGAATGCTGAGTTGCAACCAAAGAACACCATACCTACTGTGAAGCATGGGGGTGGCAACATCATGCTTTGGGGCTGTTTCTCTGCAAAGGGAACAGGACAACTGACATGAAAGAATGAATGGGGCCATATATCAACGGTTTTAAAGGAAAAGGGTTTTAATGAAAAGGACATCTCGGAAGCATACAACAAAGTGAAAACTATGGAAAGAAGCACTCTGCTTAAATCAAAGAATAATATCAAACAATCTACCAATACAGACAAAACTCCCAGATTTATCACCACTTACAACTGTGCATCAAAACATATTGAAAAAATCCTGAATGAACATTGGCACATCCTAAGAAAAGATCCAGTCTTTGGAAAAAAAACTTATCCCATAGAACTCTGGTAACATATAAAAAGAATCTAAACTTTAAAAACATTCTAGAACCAACAAAACTAAAAACAAACAACCCCAAAAAATTGTAGATTAATCAACAACTAGTTCAAGGATTCTACAAATGTGGGAGAAAAAACTGTGGCCTAGATTTGGAGTTCGGCGGTAAAAGGGCTGTTAACGCTCCGCGGGCTTTTTTCTGGCCGCACCATAAAATTAACTCTGGTATCGAGAGTTCAAACAAATGCTGCGTTAGGCTCCAAAAAAGGAGCGTAGAGCATTTTTACCGCAAAAGCAACTCTCGATACCAGAGTTGCTTACGGACGCGGCCGGCCTCAAAAACGTGCTCGTGCACGATTCCCCCATAGGAAACAATGGGGCTGTTTGAGCTGAAAAAAAACCTAACACCTGCAAAAAAGCAGCGTTCAGCTCCTAACGCAGCCCCATTGTTTGCTATGGGGAAACACTTCCTACGTCTGCACCTAACACTCTAACATGTACCCCAAGTCTAAACACCCCTAGCCTTACACTTATTAACCTCTAATCTGCCGCCCCCGCTATTGCTGACCCCTGCATATTTTTTTAAACCCCTAATCTGCCGCTCCGTAAACCGCCGCCACCTACGTTATCCCTATGTACCCCTAATCTGCTACCCCTAACACCGCCGACCCCTATATTATATTTATTAACCCCTAACCTGCCCCCCACAACGTCGCCGACACCTGCCTACACTTATTAACCCCTAATCTGCCGAGCGGACCTGAGCGCTACTATAATAAAGTTATTAACCCCTAATCCGCCTCACTAACCCTATCATAAATAGTATTAACCCCTAATCTGCCCTCCCTAACATCGCCGACACCTAACTTCAATTATTAACCCCTAATCTTCCGATCGGAGCTCACCGCTATTCTAATAAATGGATTAACCCCTAAAGCTAAGTCTAACCCTAACACTAACACCCCCCTAAGTTAAATATAATATTTATCTAACAAAATAAATTAACTCTTATTAAATAACTTATTCCTATTTAAAGCTAAATACTTACCTGTAAAATAAATCCTAATATAGCTACAATATAAATTATAATTATATTATAGCTATTTTAGGATTAACACTACACTATCAATAAATTAATTAAACACAATTCCTACAAATAAATACAATTAAATAAACTAGCTAAGGTACAAAAAATAAAAAAGAACTAAGTTACAGAAAATAAAAAAATATTTACAAACATAAGAAAAATATTACAACAATTTTAAACTAATTACACCTACTCTAAGCCCCCTAATAAAATAACAAAGCCCCCCAAAATAAAAAATTCCCTACCCTATTCTAAATTAAAAAAGTTACAAGCTCTTTTACCTTACCAGCCCTGAACAGGGCCCTTTGCGGGGCATGCCCCAAGAATTTCAGCTCTTTTATCTGTAAAAAAAAACATACAATACCCCCCCCCCAACATTACAACCCACCACCCACATACCCCTAATCTAACCCAAACCCCCCTTAAATAAACCTAACACTAAGCCCCTGAAGATCTTCCTACCTTGTCTTCACCATCCAGGTATCACCGATCCGTCCTGGCTCCAAGATCTTCATCCAACCCAAGCGGGGGTTGGCGATCCATAATCCGGTCCAGAAGAGGCTCCAAAGTCTTCCTCCTATCCGGCAAGAAGAGGACATCCGGACCGGCAAACATCTTCTCCAAGCGGCATCTTCGATCTTCTTCCATCCGGAGCGAAGCGGCAGGATCCTGAAGACCTCCAGCGCGGAACATCCATCCGGACCGACGACTGAACGACGAATGACTGTTCCTTTAAGGGACGTCATCCAAGATGGCGTCCCTCGAATTCCGATTGGCTGATAGGATTCTATCAGCCAATCGGAATTAAGGTAGGAATTTTCTGATTGGCTGATGGAATCAGCCAATCAGAATCAAGTTCAATCCGATTGGCTGATCCAATCAGCCAATCAGATTGAGCTCGCATTCTATTGGCTGTTCCGATCAGCCAATAGAATGCGAGCTCAATCTGATTGGCTGATTGGATCGGCCAATCGGATTGAACTAGATTCTGATTGGCTGATTCCATCAGCCAATCAGAAAATTCCTACCTTAATTCCGATTGGCTGATAGAATCCTATCAGCCAATCGGAATTCAAGGGACGTCATCCAAGATGGCGTCCCTTAAAGGAACAGTCATTCGTCGTTCAGTCGTCGGTCCGGATGGATGTTCCGCGCTGGAGGTCTTCAGGATCCTGCCGCTTCGCTCCGGATGGAAGAAGATCGAAGATGCCGCTTGGAGAAGATGTTTGCCGGTCCGGATGTCCTCTTCTTGCCGGATAGGAGGAAGACTTTGGAGCCTCTTCTGGACCGGATTATGGATCGCCAACCCCCGCTTGGGTTGGATGAAGATCTTGGAGCCAGGACGGATCGGTGATACCTGGATGGTGAAGACAAGGTAGGAAGATCTTCAGGGGCTTAGTGTTAGGTTTATTTAAGGGGGGTTTGGGTTAGATTAGGGGTATGTGGGTGGTGGGTTGTAATGTTGGGGGGGGGGTATTGTATGTTTTTTTTTACAGGCAAAAGAGCTGAAATTCTTGGGGCATGCCCCGCAAAGGGCCCTGTTCAGGGCTGGTAAGGTAAAAGAGCTTGTAACTTTTTTAATTTAGAATAGGGTAGGGAATTTTTTATTTTGGGGGGCTTTGTTATTTTATTAGGGGGCTTAGAGTAGGTGTAATTAGTTTAAAATTGTTGTAATATTTTTCTTATGTTTGTAAATATTTTTTTATTTTCTGTAACTTAGTTCTTTTTTATTTTTTGTACTTTAGCTAGTTTATTTAATTGTATTTATTTGTAGGAATTGTGTTTAATTAATTAATTGATAGTGTAGTGTTAGGTTAATTGTAGGTAATTGTAGGTAGTTTATTTAATTATTTTATTGATAGGGTAGTGTTAGGTTTAATTATAACTTAGGTTAGGATTTATTTTACAGGTAAATTTGTTATTATTTTAACTATGTAACTATTAAATAGTTCTTAACTATTTAATAGCTATTTTACCTGGTTAAAATAATAACAAAGTTGCCTGTAAAATAAATATTAATCCTAAAATAGCTATAATATAATTATAATTTATATTGTAGCTATATTATGATTTATTTTACAGGTAAGTATTTAGCTTTAAATAGGAATAATTTATTTAATAAGAGTTAATTTATTTCGTTAGATAAAAATTATATTTAACTTAGGGGGGTGTTAGTGTTAGGGTTAGACTTAGCTTTAGGGGTTAATACATTTATTAGAATAGCAGTGAGCTCCGGTCGGCAGATTAGGGGTTAATAATTGAAGTTAGGTGTCGGCGATGTTAGGGAGGGCAGATTAGGGGTTAATACTATTTATGATAGGGTTAGTGAGGCGGATTAGGGGTTAATACATTTATTATAGTAGCGCTCAGGTCCGCTCGGCAGATTAGGGGTTAATAAGTGTAGGCAGGTGTCGGCGACGTTGAGGGGGGCAGATTAGGGGTTAATAAATATAATATAGGGGTCGGCGATGTTAGGGCAGCAGATTAGGGGTACATAGGGATAACGTAGGTGGCGGCGATTTGCGGTCGGAAGATTAGGGGTTAATTATTTTAAGTAGCTGGCGGCGACGTTGTGGGGGGCAAGTTAGGGGTTAATAAATGTAATACAGGGGTCGGCGGGGTTAGGGGCAGCAGATTAGGGGTACATAAGTATAACGTAGGTGGCGGTCGGCAGATTAGGGGTTAAAAATTTTAATCGAGTGGCGGCGGTGTGGGGGGACCTCGGTTTAGGGGTACATAGGTAGTTTATGGGTGTTAGTGTACTTTAGGGTACAGTAGTTAAGAGCTTTATGAACCGGCGTTAGCCAGAAAGCTCTTAACTCCTGCTATTTTCAGGCGGCTGGAATCTTGTCGTTAGAGCTCATTTCAGAAACGACTCTAAATACCAGCGTTAGAAAGATCCCATTGAAAATATAGGCTACGCAAATGGCGTAGGGGGATCTGCGGTATGGAAAAGTCGCGGCTGAAAAGTGAGCGTTAGACCCTTTAATCACTGACTCCAAATACCAGCGGGCAGCCAAAACCAGCGTTAGGAGCCTCTAACGCTGGTTTTGATGGCTACCGCCGAACTCCAAATCTAGGCCTGTGAGTGCTGTAAACAGACTAGCGAAAACAAACTAGAAAACAAATGGATCATAAACAACAACATCACTAAACAAATTTCAATTCAATCTTACATGAACTGTATATCAGAATACATTGTTTATAGAATAGAGTGCGCATGTAAAAAAATCTACATTGGTATAACAAAGAGAATTCTTAAAACCAGACTCCTAGAGCATGTAAAAAACAGAGGGAGAAACATCCGAATACGTTCTAAGTAGACATTTTGAGGAATTTCACAATAAAAACCCAAACAAATTCACAATCAAAGTGATTGAACTAATATCAAAGTTATGAGGTAAAGATAGATTATTACAAGTAAGAAAAAGGGAAACATATTGGATCCACTATTTAAATACAAGGGAGCCATATGGTCTGAACAGGGACATAGATATAGCTGCCTTTTTATAAACATCCAATAAAGACAAGTATTCCCGAAGACTCTCATATATATAGTGTATATATAATATATAATATACAGTGGGGCAAAAAAGTATTTAGTCAGTCACCAATTGTGCAAGTTCTCCCACTTAAGAAGATGAGAGAGGCCTGTAATTTTCATCATAGGTATACCTCAACTATGAGAGACAAAATGTGGAAACAAATCCAGACAATCACATTGTCTGATTTGAAAATAATTTATTTGCATATTATGGTGGAAAATAAGTATTTGGTCACCTACAAACAAGCAAGATTTCTGGCTCTCACAGACCTGTATCTTCTTTTTAAGAGGCTCCTCTGTCCTCCACTCATTACCTGTATTAATGGCACCTGTTTGAACTTGTTATCAGTATAAAAGACACCTGTCCACAGCCTCAAACAGTCACACTCCAAACTCCACTATGGTGAAGACCAAAGAGCTGTTGAAGGACACCAGAAACAAAATTGTAGACCTGCACCAGGCTGGGAAGACTGAATCTGCAATAGGCAAGCAGCTTGGTGTGAAGAAATCAACTGTGGGAGCAATAATTAGAAAATAGAACACATACAAGACCACTGATAATCTCCCTTGATCTGGGGCTCCACGCAAAATCTTACCCCATGGGGTCAAAATTATCACAAGAACAGTGAGCAAACATCCCAGAACCACACAGGGGGACCTAGTGAAGGACCTGCAGAGAGCTGGGACCAATGTAACAAAGGCTACCATCAGTAACACACTACGCTGCCAGGGACTCAGATCCTGCAGTGCCAGAAGTGTCCTCCTGCTTAAGCCAGTACATGTCCGGGCCAGTCTGAAGTATGCTAGTGAGTATTTGGATGATCCAGAAGCGGATTGGGAGAATGTCATATGGTCAGATGAAACCAAAGTAGAACTGTTTGGTAGAAACACAACTCGTCGTGTTTGGAGGAGAGAGAATGCTGAGTTGCAACCAAAGAACACCATACCTACTGTGAAGCATGGGGGTGGCAACATCATGCTTTGGGGCTGTTTCTCTGCAAAGGGAACAGGACAACTGACATGAAAGAATGAATGGGGCCATATATCATGAGATTTTGAGTGAAAACCTCCTTCCATCAGCAAGGGCATTGTGTCACACTTGGCCGCTGGGAAGCTCCGGCGGTCCTCTCTGTGTGCTTGATTGGCAGGTAGTCTGAGCCGCCCCTTCCTGATGATGTCACTACCAGGCTTTTTATTCCGGGCTTCCTGTTTCTTCAGTGCCCGTTTGTTTGTTACTCTTTGTGGCTCCTGTGAGGACTTCGCTGTGGAAACTCTCTAACTGCTGATTTTCTGTTGCCAAACTCTGCAAAGACTGACTATGCTGGGTTAACCCTAAAACTTCCTGATAACCTGTTGCCAAATATTGCAAGTACTGTTTATTCTGTGAAACTCTCAAACTGCATGTTAACCTGTTGCCAAACTTTGCAAATACTGTTTATTCAGTGTAAACCTTCAAACTGCTTGATATCCTGTTGCCAAATACTGCAAGTACTGTTTATTCTGTGATACTCTCAAACTGCATGCTAACCTATTGCCAAACTCTGCAAATACTGTTTATTCAGTGTAAACCTTCAAACTGCCTGATATCCTGTTTCCAAACTCTGCAAGTACTGTTTATTCAGTGTAAACTCTCAAACTGCATAACCTGTTGCCAATCTCTGCAAGTACTGATTATTCTGTGTTAACCTTCCAACTACCTGATATCCTGTTGTCTAACTCTGCAAGTACTGACTATTCAGTATTAACCCTCAAACTGCCTGATAACCTGTTGTCAAACTCTGCAAGGACTGACTACACAGTGTTAACCCTCAAACTACCTGATATCCTGTTGTCTAACTCTGCAAGTACTGACTATTCAGTATTAACCTTCAAACAGCCTTATAACCTGTTGCCAAACTCTGCAAGGACTGACTACACAGTGTTAACCCTCAAGTTACCTACTCCTGCATTATTAACTGTTTCTTGATTTACCCATCCTCTGTCTGAGTATAAGTGGACTATCCCTGCTCTCCTGTTTCTGTGGAAGACATTTCCTGAAACCAGTTCCTTACTCAGAAGTCTATTTGGCTGATATCTTGAATTACTTTGGACTCAGGCTAACTCTGCTCCATATCGTAAGTACATTGTTTTTTAGAGGTTGTTGTGGGGTCACGTCCTGGATTAAACTCAGAGTGCAAGGGTGTTATTTAAGTTCGCCCTAGCATTTGGGTCTTCTTCTGGACATTTCCTAGCCTAACACATTGAAGATGAAACGTGGCTGGCTCTTTCAGCATGACAATGATCCCAAACACACCACCTGGGCAATGAAGGAGTGGCTTCGTAAGAAGCATTTCAAGGTCCTGGAGTGGCCTAGCCAGTCTCCAGATCTCAACCCCATAGAAAACCTTTGGAGGGAGTTGAAAGTCTGTGTTGCCCAGCGACAGCCCCAAAACATCACTGCTCTAGAGGAGCTCTGCATGCAGGAATGGGTCAACATACCAGCAACAGTGTGTGACAACCTTGTGAAGACTTACAGAAAACGTTTGACCTCTGTCATTGCCAACAAAGGATATATAACAAAGTATTGAGATGAACTTTTGATATTGACCAAAAACTTATTTTCCACCATAATTTGCAAATATATTCTTTCCAAATCAGACAATGTGATTGTCTGGATTTGTTTCCACATTTTGTCTCTCATAGTTGAGGTATACCTATGATGAAAATTACAGGCCTCTCTCATCTTCTTAAGTGGGAGAACTTGCACAATTGGTGGCTGACTAAATACTTTTTTGCCCCACTGTATATATTTTATGTTTTATAATATAATTTTAAATGTAAATGATTAGTTTTTATAAAAAAGTTTCAATTAATAAATAAATAAAATACAATATATTACATTCCTTATTCTATTTATATTTTAATTTACATTCCCAGCCTAGAGTCCATATATGTCTATATTTATATCTATATTTATATTTATACCTATATTTATATATAATTGTTTTACATATATATATATATATATTTATTTCATCAATCAATTCTATACGTGATTATATCGAATATTGAATATTCTTAACAAACTATTACAAAAAGGACTATGGAATAGTAGTATAGTCCATTTTCAAACAGTTCATCATACTAGCAGAAAAACACCCCAATAAATTCTCTTATAAAAGGTTTTATATATAAAAAATGATTTTGGATTAAAATAAATAAATGTCCAAAAAACAAAATGGAAGCACTTCCGGTCTCCAAAAATAAAAAAAAGAGACCCAGGATGGAAGTGGATCCTATCTCTGACGAAGTGGTCACAGGATCTACGAAATGCGTAAGATATTGTGATACAAGTGACGTCACTTCCGGTTTTCGCAACGGATCCACTTCCGGTTTCTCTGAAACCACTCACGCTGGCGTGTTTTTTGGCTCCTCCATTTTATACAGCAACAATTGGGCTTACTTTAAGATAAGTTATACATCACCAATAGATTATATCCTCCCTAATTTTTGATAATATATACCCCTGTTTTATAGAACGTGGGAAATAATTTTAAATACATCGTTTTTAGATAGTTTTTGTTTATGTTTTTTGTTAACAGCCTTTTTCAGTCTGTGGGCACAGCTGCAGGTTCTTTTTAGCATTTCCTTTATACACACTTATATATTATAATAAAGACTATATTATATTTTAATCCTCTGTATCACCAATTTTCTGGTTTTCTCCATGGTGTGGGACCTGACTTTTACATACTTTCTACGAGTTAATTTTAGTCAGTAGCACAGACCCAGAAAGAAAAGCTTTGGTTATAGTGTATTGTATGTTCATCTTTGTTTTATGTTTTGTGTTTTTAACATACAAAATAAACTTTGACTTTGAGGCATCTTTGACTTTGAGCGCTGTTTTCAAAAATCAGTGACTAAAACCAGTGTCCACTGAGTCCAACACTCATAGATGGTTCATATATACCACATATGGAAAATATTCACCAGTACCATCTATATTTTTATGATCTTATAATCATCTACAGCAGTGGGGTCAAGAAGTAAATTTGTTCATTTGCTATACACTATACCATATATATCAATATAGTAATAGTGGGATTTCTTCTTCTGATTATTTGGGACCTTACAGTGCTCCTTCTTTTCCTTCCTTCACACACATACACACACACACATATATATATATATATATATATATATATATATATATATATATATATATATATATATTGAACATATTCCTTAATGTGAAAAACATTGGAATGTGAAATATTCATATTTTCTTGTTGGGTTAGCACACATAGGATTTGCGTGCGGGTAGGGTAAGCACTTTTTTTTTGCAAAAATCCAACCTGCTAGTGCAATTAACACTCCACTTGTATTAAGGATTATTATGAACCTCACTACCCTTTTTTCTTTTGCAAAAGTTTCCTATTTTATATCTTTGTGCAAAGGTAACATCAAGTATAGAATCCAGTAAAAAAAAAAAAAAAGACGTATTGCAAATTAAAAAAGAAGATATGGGGGTCCATTTATCATTGTGCGGACGGACATAATCTGCTATAGCGAACCATGTCTGCCGCACATCGCTGTCGGCATTTATCATTGCACCAGCATTTCTTGTGAACTGCTGGTGCAATACCGCCCCCCTGTAGATTCGCGGCTGCTAGCAGGGGTTGTCAATCAACCCGATCGTATTCAATCAGGTTGATTCCTGTCTGCTGCCTCAGAGCAGGCGGACAGGTTATGGAGCAACGGTCTTTAGACCGTTGCTTCATAACTTGTGTTTCTGATGAGCCTGAAGGATCGCCGGTAACAAGGGGCATCAAGCTCCGTTCGGAGCTTGATAAATAGACCCCATGAAGCTAAATTTAGTATGAATTTTCATATTATACTTTGATGATTCAAGGAGTAAACCAACATTTTCTTTTCATACTTCCAGAGTGTTTTTCTCCAAGCTTTCATTATCTGCCAGTGTTGATTAGCAGAAAGTGCCAAACCAACATTACCATATTAGTTTCAACTTAAGCAGCTTTAACATTTTATTAGGCAAAAAAAAACACAGTTCCCATAGACCGCAATGTAAAGGCACTTTTCAGTGCCGTTTTTTTCAAACGCTCCACAACCGCCAACTTTTAACCCCTTAAAACTGACTAGTGCAGTATTTTTTTATAAAATAAAAAATGCTACATTTTTCATAATAAAATAAAAGACCCTCTATTTTGGGGGAATTTGGGCACTTTTAGAAAATTAACCAGAGATCTGATCTCTGGTTAATTTTCTAAGCGCTAATTGCTACCACGAGTTCACAGTAGCAATAAAAAGGCACTTGTAATCACTGGTTATTTATCGCGTGACCGCAAACATGCAAAATTGCCCGTTTGCAGGCACGCAATAAATTTAGCGCCCCACTTGTAATCTAGGTCAATATATTTACAATTTTACCCATAGTTCACTTTGCTAAACATGTGATCTCTGGGATTAAAGGGACACTAAAGTCCAAATTAAATGTTCATGAGTTAGATAGATAGACTTTCTAGGGGACGATTTATGAAAGTCTGGCGAACATGATCTGCCAGACATTGCTGAAGGCATTGCGCAGAAACAGGGCGATTAGGGGCCATTCAGCCGGTGTTAAATCAACCCCCATGTCTCATTTAAAATTCAGAGTAAGTGCTAATGCATTGTCTTTTATTATGCATTTGTTGATTGTTCAATTCTATTGTATGTGGTCCTTTAATCAAATGGATGTATGACAAAACAATCCAG
Organism: Bombina bombina; assembly: GCF_027579735.1. Lineage (NCBI taxonomy): Eukaryota > Metazoa > Chordata > Amphibia > Anura > Bombinatoridae > Bombina > Bombina bombina. The sequence goes on from NC_069499.1 coordinate 655,847,018, forward strand.
TTTCTTGTTAATAATTTGGATACATTTTATTAGCATTTAAAGGGACAGTCAAGTCCAAAAAAAACGTTCATGATTCAAATAGGGCATATAATTTTAAACAACTTTCCAATTTACTTTTATCACCAATTTTGCTTTGTTTTCTTGGTATTCTTAGTTCAAAGCTAAACTTGGAGGTTCTTATGCTAATTTCTTAGACCTTAAAAGCAGCGTCTAATCTAAATGACTTTTGATAGTTTTCACCACTAGAGGGCATTAGTTCATGTGTTTTATATAGATAACATTGAGCTGATGCACGTGAATTTACTGTGGAGTCAGCTCTGATTGGCTAAAATGCAAGTCTGTCAAAAGAACTGTGATAAGGGGGCAGTCTGCTAAGGCTTAGATACAAGGTAATTACAGAGGTAAAATGTGTATTATTATAACTGTGCAAAACTGGGAAATAGGTCATTAAGGGATTATCAATCTTTTAAAACAACAACAATTCTGGTGTTGACTGTCCCTTTAAAAACATGAATCACAATGTCAAAACAAAAAAGACTATTTCTTGCAGCTGACCAACTGAAATGTTTCCTTAGACAAGATACAGAGGTTTTGAAATACTGTAGGATTTATCTTCCAGTGAAGGATCAAACCTTTGTGGTTTTGAATTCTCTGTACCTCACCTATGATGAATTTTCAGATGGTCTTCTTAAAGGTATGATTACTATAGGCAATTTACTTTTTCCACTTTCTATACAACAATCTGTATTTTTAGATTAAGACAAGCAGAATAATTCAAGCACAAGGAGATAGCATCTGGGGGAGATGAAAGGAAAACATAAGTGCGTTAGTGATGTGGTTGAGATTCACTATATTGACTCCAGAGATGATAAAAGAGGGAATGCAATAAGTGTGTTGAAAGAATAGGATGTATATTAAGGCTCAGTAAGGAAAATAAGTGCTTGGGGTCAAGCTTGAACGTAATTTACTTTTATGTGCTTTTTAAAAGATTGCTGGATGGGAGCTCTATATTTAAATAGAGAGGAAGATATGGGGGGAAGCCTAATGTGTTATTTGTGAAGTGAAGTTTGAGTATATATGGGATAGGAAGTGTGGAAACTTCTATATTTTTAAAGTAAAACACAGAGACATATATATACTGCCATCATGAAGTGAAAAAGCTGCTAACAAAGATACATATGAATGATGCAAAATGTGTAGATGGCAGACATCATCTTATTCTGCCCTTATTTTTCATATACAGTAAATCTTCCTACTTCCTCATTGACCCCTTTTATCCACTGTTCAGATGACTGGGCATGTAAAAAAACACTAACCTTGCAAATATAGGGTATCTGACATCTTTCAGGTTTAAGTAAAGAATGGGTAAGCATAGCAATCCCCAACAACCATCACAAATATAACCCCTATGCCTGGCAAAGAGATATGCAATTGCTTTGGAAAGCAATGCACTGAAGACCTCTTTATCAGTCAAGGAGGTTGAAGAATTGTAGATTAAATACACTTGTTTCTTTTCTATTTTTAAATAGAAAAACCATGGCAATTTAGTATGGGAGGAGCACATGGCATGAAGAGAGTATGCTGTGTTTAAGTAAACAAAAACAGTCTTTAGGGCCAGATACATCTGTTTCCGTGTGAGCCTTTAGGCTCGCCGGAAACAGGAGTTAAGAAGCAGCGGTCTTAAGACAATCAGCCCAATCACATACTATCGGGTTGATTGACACCCACTGCTAGCGGCCGATTGGCCGCGAATCTGCAGGGGGCGGCATTGCAAAAGGAGTTCCTCAGAAATGCTTGCGCAATGTTAAATGCGACAGTGTATGCTGTCGGCATTCAACGATGTCTGGCGGACATGATCCCTACAGCGGATCATGTCCGTCTGACTCTTAATAAATCAGCCCCAATGAATGGAAAAGCTAGAGAAACAGACATGGTAAGAGAAGATGCTAATTAAAAAGAATAGAGGATAAGTGACAAGAACAACAGGATGTATGAAGAGAAAGATATATGGAGAATTTGAATGATTAACTCTCACATGAAACAAGTAATGACATGCTGATAGTATTTGTTACCTGTAATTCAGGAATAACAGTGCCTCTCTGACTGCATGAACCTGCAAATGCAGTTAACGGTGAAGGAAGAACAATTGGATTTGGAGTGACAAAATTTGTCATGTCACAAACTGGGACCTCTGGTTCTGTCCTCTGCATCACCACTTTATCAACTACGATGAATTTATTCCAAGGAAGCCATATTGTCCTCTTCTCAGTAACAAAAGGAGATCTCTCAAAAAGGAGAGTAACTGAGATCCCACCAATGGTGACAAGGTCAAAGCTAAAGGAAAGAAAAGATGTAGACATTAAATATGGAATGACTGAATCATGAATACATACTGACAATGCTGACTGTTCATCAGCACAGTGCCCATGAGCTCTCCACTGCTTATGCTTAATTCTCAATTTTTCACTCTTGATATTCAGACCAGATTTATAAGAGGCTGAAATATGTAACTCTCAAAATGCTTTAAAGCCGTAATTAAAAAAATTTAAACCATAGATATGTTCTCTATCTAAAGGCAATAAAATGGGGTATAAACTAGTGATGGCCCCTTAAAATGAGATCAAACCAGATAATTAGTAGCTTTAATGCTATAGGTAGAGGCAGTCAAGGTATTTATTTTATTATTTGTCTGGATTAAACAATAGCTTTTTGAAATGGGATAAGATTTTATAAATCACACAACACACACATTTCTTGCACTTATTAAAGAATAAAACTTGAATACTAGTTAGCAACTTTACCTTCCGTCCTGACGACTGATAGTATATCCATAGTCACTGTGATGCAAAAAGCTTACATTAACACCAACAAGGGGGGTCCCATCCACAGCTACTACTTGCCCACGAACAACACAGGAACGGCTGTAAAAACATACAAACAACAAGTTTACATTAGCAAGAAGTATGCACAACTCTCTAGGTTTTAATTAATAAACAAGGTATTTGATTATGAACAACACATATGAAATGCATATGCAGAAGTCAAAAAAAGAATTTTTTCAACAAAAACAAGGTTCAATGCATTTCTTCCTAGTCTATTTGTATATCTCATATTTCTTTTTTTGTTTTCAGGAATAATACAAGTAACTTTATTTGGCTGATTCTCAAGCAAAACTGACCAATACAAGACTGTGCATAGAATAATTATTAAATAAAGCTATGTGAGTCATATGGTATGAGTTTGATGTTGGCAGTTATGATATGATTTTATTACCATTGATTGGTTATATAAAGTATAACACGAGTCTAATGTACAGTATTTTTTAATTCACTATGTTGAGTTTCTTCTATACACATACATACACTTTGTATATTTATTTATATCATATGTATATCTGTCTACATTCACACACCTATATTTACGTAAAGCACAGTGAGTTTAGCACTTTTTCTTAATAAATAGTGAAGTGTTAGAAAGTCTATCAGCACATTGCAAGGGGTACATAACTAATAATCTGTATACAGTGCAGATATGGCATGGTTTTATTATCATTGGTTGGTTATATAAAGTACCAGTCTAATGTACAGTATATTAGCATTTGCTATGCTGAGGTTTGTTATCCACACAAATGCGCATGCACACGCAGTGTATATCTATCTATCTACACACAAATATAGACTGTGTATATCTATCTACACACAAACATACACTTTGTATATCTATACACACACCTATATACACATATAACACAGTGAATTTAGCACTTTTCCTCTTTAAATAGTGTTCGGAAAAGTGTTGGAATGTCTATCAACACATTGCTAGGTGTATAGCACAAATGAGTTGTATAAAGAGCTATATATGCATCAAGTGCTGCCAGAACAGATAATTATTCTGCCATTTAATCTAAAACCTTGAAATATAACACCTCTATCCGCCACTGAATTCCACCAAATGGAATTTAACAACTATTCTAATGTCTAGTTCACTGAAGCCTAAACATTTCCATACATGTTAGACTGAAATGTTTTCTTGTGCACATTAAATTCGATTTTTATTGATTCTGAGACCTCATTTCCTAAAAGACCAGAGCATTTTGAAAAACAAATATGAAATAATAATCTTGATTGTTTTTAAAATGATTGATATTTCCATTTTCCATCGAACAATTTTATAGATAGGTTGCTAACTACACTGGCTTTAGTTCTCTAGTGAAATACTATCAGAGATGAAAACATACAAAAGCCTTTTAGTGCTAGAGTGCTTTTAGCGAACAAGTAGAAATAATCCATCCATTATCTAATGTCCTAGATCATTTATTTGGCGCCGTGTTTTCAACTGACTTTTCGTTTCACTGTTTAATATTCCACATATCATACAAAGCCCAAGTTGCTGTGATAAATCCGTCCCAGCCATCATTACTCTTTGCGTTATCTTGAAGCTCCTTGATGCATTTATTTTATTCCCCATCATTCATACCTTGTGAACACGGACTTGCCTTTAGATCTCATATTTTACATTCCAGACTGAATTACAACATTTATAAGAACTTGGAAATTCATTATTCTGCACGCATCTGCATTAAGCTGTCTAACCGTCTATTGCACTAGAAATGTTTTCATTTGCATTTCACTAAAAGGATTTTGCCTCTGCATTGATTGCTTCTTCATTCACTGTGTAAAGCAATATACAGTGTTATTTTATTCATCGTACAAGTTAAAATATATGGTGCAAACAAACATTAAAGCTGCAAAACAAATGCAGCATGTTTCCATCTACATAATATTATAATTCATGTTCTTATTTTCTTTGTATTTTTTAAACTATTTTTTATTTGGGGGCTTCAGCAGCTGTTATAAACATGTGTTAAACATGAAACAAACAGATGCATAAAATAAACAAGACAACATCACAAAGCAGATAAACAGTAACAATGCCTGAAATTAAAGGGACAGTAAACACCAGAATTTTAGTTTTTCAAAAAGGTAGATAATCCTTTTATTGCCCATTCCCCAATTTTGCATAACCAACACAGTTATAATAATATACTTTTTACCTCTGTGATTACCTTGTATCTATGCCTCTGCAAACTGCCCCTTATTTCAGTTCTTTTGACAGACTTGCATTTTTAGCCAATCAGCACGTGAAGCTCCTAGGAGCTTCACGTGCTGGGGCTCAATGTAATCTATATGAAACACATGAACTAACGCCCTCTAGTGGTGAAAAACTGTCAAAATGCTTTCAGATTAGAGGCAGTCTTCAAGGTCTAAGATATTAGCACATGAACCTCCTAGATTTAGCTTTCAACTAAGAATACCAAGAGAACAAAGCAAAATTGGTAATAAAAGTAAATTGGAAAGTTGTTTAAAATGGCATGCCCTATTTAAATCATGAAAGATTTTTTTTTACTTTACTGTCCCTTTAAATAAAATATGTTTAGCATGTTTTCAGTTTGACAATAATGCAGCTTAAGAGTAACAGTGTTTTCATAGTAGTTTTTTTTTTATTTGTAATTTAGATTTTTTAATAGGTAGTTTTTTATTTCACAGGTAAGTTTTTTATTTATTTAAATATAGTTATATTGTAATTTTATTTTAAAGTTAGGGGGCGTTAGGTTTAGGGGTTAATAGTTTAATTTAGTGTTTTGCGATGTGGGGGGCCAGCGGTTTAGGGGTTAATAGGTTTATTTAGTGGTGGCGATGTGGGAGGCCGGAGGTTTAGGGGTTAATAACTTTGTTATAGTGGTGGCAATGTCGGGGAGCGGTGGATTATGGGTTAATAGCTTTTATTAGTGTCGGCAATGTTGGGGAGCAGCGGAATAGGGGTTAATAACGTTATTATAGTGTCTGCAATGTTGGGGAGCGGCGGAATAGGGGTTAATATCTTTATTATAGTGTCAGCGATGTCGGGCAGCGGTGGAATAGGGGTTAATAACTTGTATTAGTGTTTGGCGATGTCGGGACCGGCAGATTAGGGATTAATAGCTTTTATTAGTGTCAGCGATGTCGGGAGCGGCGGAATAGGGGTTAATAACTTTTATTAGTGTCGTCCATGTTGGGACCGGTGGATTAGGGGTTAATAGCTTTTATTAGTGTCGGCGATGTTGGGAGTGGCAGATTAGGGGTTAGTAACTTTATTTAGGTGTTGGCGATGTCGGGGGTGGCAGATTAGGGGTGTTTAGATTTGGAGTTTATGTTAGGGTGTTAGGTTTAAAAGTAACTTTTTTTTTCCCCACAGACATCAATGGAGTTGCGTTACAGAGATTTTTCATTCTGCACTTCAGGTGTTTTTTTCTAACACTGTCTCCCCATTGATGTCTATGGGGGAAAGCGTGCACGAGCATGTCAAAGCAGCCCTTGGATTTTCTGTGGTATGGAGCTTAACGCCACCATATCGCACGCACAAGGAGGCTTTTCAGTAACTTGTAATGGCAGCACTATGGAGAGTGAAATAACGCAACTTTTTTGGTGTTAGTTTTGCACCCTGTTTAATGCAAAACTCGTAATCTAGGTGTTAATACGTTTGTCTAAATATTAATAAATTATGGGCTAGATTACAAGTGGAGCATTTTTTATCACTTGTAATCTAGGTGATAATTAGTTTGTCTAAATATTAATAAATTATGGGCTAGATTACAAGTAGAGCATTTTTTATCACTCTGCAAGTACCGCGCGTATTACAAGTTGAAAGTAAAAGGTTTTTGCTCGAACGCTAACCCTATACACACAAAAGTGTTAGAATATCATGACTGTGTTAACATATTCCCCATAGACTTTAATGGAGCGTGAAAAGTGATAAAAAAAAACTAACACCCTTTCTCGCTCGCAAACCTGATTGCATTTTCTCAAGTGTGCTAACCAGATACGAAATATTAATATTTCACATTTCCAATGTTCCTCACATAGAAAAATATGTTCTATTTACTCTTAAATACATATTTCTATATCTGATGCTATTTGGTAAAAAAAAAAAAATATATATATATATATATATATATATATATACACATATATATATATATATACAGTATATATATATATATATATATATATATATATATATATATATAATACTTAGAACATATTCCCCTAAGTGAAGAACATGGGAATGTGAAATATTTACAGTAGAAACACAGTTAAACACTGCATAAATATGACCATGTTTTCAGCTACTTGGCTGCAAAGGGCTACAAGGCACTTATATATATGTAAAATGTATATATTCACATATAAATACATATACAGTTTATATATATATATATATATATATATATATATATATATATATATATATATATATATATATATACTTATTTAGACTTGTATATGTATGTATCCCTTTGCATGCTTTTTTTTCTAACACCTGACGCATCATATCTTTGACCCCTCATAACTTTTTTTGCCATTTTTCTTTTGTTATAAATCATTTTTATTAGATGTTGTTATTATGAGTGTAACTGATTTTTTTAATCATTTAAACATTGGAGGGATGTGAAAGATTAGAATAGAAATGAAATGTGCCTGTTATATTTTCTATTTGCAGTGGAGAAATATTTAGATTTACAATCCTTTTATTGTAAGTGTGATTTAAGATCTCAAATTACTTTGAAAATTTGCAATACCACTGTTGAGCCCTGCTTTCCAAGATGCTGTTGAGAAAATGTGCTAGATTGTGAGTGGAGCACTATACTGTAGCCCTGATATTCAAAACATTGTCAGACCAACAAGAAATTGTATGTTTGGGTTTGTCAGGCTCGCAGTCTGTTGGTCTGGCAATATATTAAAAAAAAGTGGGCTGAATCTCATTGTGCTGTGATGTAGGCAGCGGGGGTCTGTCTTTAACCCCTTCACCTAAATATATGTGTATATATACATTGTGCGGTACTTTGCTTATCGTACAGCACAACTAAGTTCTAAGCATCTGCCTGCATATGGAAACGGAGAGCAATCGGTGCTCTAGTTCCATATGAGGGCAGATGCCTGATCGTTACAGATGGAGACATTGTTTGTGTCACCGTCTGTATTGATCGTTGCTGGTTCCGGCAGGAGGTGTGGGCGGGAGATGGGAGGCGAGTGCGTGGCCCAGTAGCAGAGGGGGTGGGAGGTAGTGGGAGGGCCCTACGCTACAGAAAAAAAAAATAAAGGGACAGGGAGGGATGGGGCAGCTACACTACAGAAAAAGGGTGTGGGGCGAGTCACTAATTGGTGATCGCAGGGGGAGGGGGACCACTACATTACAGAAAAAACAAAATAAATGGGTTTTATATGTACTGGCAAACAGCTCCAGTAGCTCAGATGGTGACAATAGTTAAAGGGGGGAGGGTTAGAGAGCTGATTTGGAGTGATCAAGGAGGCTGGAGGTTTAGGGGGGATCCTACCCAGCAGAAAAAAAAAATATTGGCAGACTGTCTGCCAGTACTTAAGATGGGTTGACCAGTGAGGGAGGGAAGAAAGCAGTTTGGGTGGGATAAGGTAGGGATCAGGAGTGGGAAGTGTCAGGTGGGAGGGTAATCTCTACACTAAAGCTAAAATTAACCTTACGAGATACCTAATTAACCCCTTCACTGCCTGAAATAAAAGAAGTGTGGTGCACAGCTGCAAATAGCGGCCTTCTAATTACCAAAAAGCAATGGCAAAGCCATTTATGTCTGCTATTTCTAAATAAAGAGGATCCCAGAGAAACTTTTACAACCATTTGTGCCATGATTGCAAAAGCAGTATTTAAATAATTTTAGTGAGAAACCCAAAGGTTGTAAAAAATAAAAAAAAAATGTTTTATTTGATCGCATTTGGCGGTGAAATGGGTTGTCTACTTTAAAAAAAAAAAAATATATATATATATATATACACAGTATATATAGTTTAGAGAGGTAAATAAAAAAGGCTCTATCTCTGTTTAAATGGAGTGATAGCAAAACTGCTAAAAATTCTCAGGTTTTTCTCTGAAAGTCCCAGTATTGAAGGGGTTAAAGTGTGTTTACACAAAACATTTTTTTTTTGTGTAGTAGTACTTCAAATTATGCATTTGTATATTCAGTTTCACTGTACAGTCACTAGATTTGTCAATCTGGGAAATATAGTCACTGAAAAGCAGGCGAGACTGATTTGTCTAAAAAGCTTTGAATATTTGAAATTCCCCATTAAAATGCAGGTTACTCCCATGAAATTTCAATAGAATTGGAATGTCTATATATTTGTCCTGTCTGTGATCTACTTTGTTAAAGGGACAGTTTACTCAAAAATGTTCTCCCCTTTAATTTGTTCCCAATGATCCACTTTACCTGCTGGAGTGTATTAAATTGTTTACAAGTAGCTCCTTTACCCTTATATTGGCATTTGAAATAGTTGATTTAGCATGTGGTATCCCCACCTATGCTGAAAGTTTGTGGCCGCAGGTCCCAGCTATAGATAAGCTTTGTAAACACAGCCAGCAGAAGAAATTATACTCCCAGTGGGATATAGCAGAGATAAGGTAATACAATGTTGATTTTCCATTGTTCTCTCCAAGTACTGGTGATAGTTTTATGGACAGATATAAGATAAAGAAGCAGGTATATGTGCACAATGTGATACAGTAATGAGATCTGATTATATCTACAAGCTCAACCCATTTTATTAGGTTGTGGCTTCAAAACACAAAATCAGAGCTTTAATATACACACAAAAACAAAAAAAGCTATTTTTCATACATTTTTTTTCTCTGCAGTTGGTAAAGAAAGCAATTGTAAACACATTAAGCGAAAAACTATTTTTCAGTATACTGTCCCTTTAATAAAGAAAAAAAACAAAAACGTTTCCTATTCAAACTACAGGCGTGTTTTCAGAATGTGATTGCAGGTTTCGCAACGCTTGTTTGCAATATTCATATTTCATAATATCGCAATTGCAGAATCATGTTTTACTTATAATATTGAGATTGCACTGTAGCAAATATTTTCTATAATAATATATATTTATAGATATATATTAAATATTAAAGGAACAGTCTACACTAGAATTTTTATTGTTTGAAAAGCTAGATAATCCCTTTATTACCCATTCTCCAGCTTTGCATAACCAACAGTCTGTATCATGGGGGTATATTTACCAATGTGCGAGAGGACATCATACAAAGTAATGTATCATGTCTGCTGCACATCGTGGCACATTGATAAATTCTGTCGGCATTTATCATTGCAACAGCAGTTCTTGTGAACTGCTGGTGCAATGCCACCCCTGCAGATATGCGGCCAATTTTGTCACTCCAAATCCAATTGTTCTTCCTTCACCTTCATGCAGTCAGAGAGGGACTGTTATTCCTGAATTACAGGTAACAAATACTATCAGCATGTCATTACTTGTTTCATGTGAGAGTTAATCATTCAAATTCTCCATATATCTTTTTCTTCATACATCCTAGATGTTCCTACATCCTGGTGTTCTTATCACTGATCCTCTATTTCTTTTAATTAGCATCTTCTCTTACCATGTCTGTTTCTCTACCTTTTCCATTCATTGGGGCCGATTTATTAAGAGTCGGACGGACATGATCCGCTGTAGGGATCATGTTCAACAGACATCGCTGAATACCGACAGCATACACTGTTGCATTTAACATTGCACAAGCAGTTCTGATTAACTGCTTTTGCAATGCCGCCCCCGCAGATTCACGGCCATTTGGCCTTTAGCAGTGGGTGTCACTGGGTTGATTTCTGTCCGCCGCCTCAGAGCAGGCAGACAAGTTATGGAGCAGTGGTCTTAGACCGCTGCTTCATAACTTCTTCATAACTTCTGTTTGTCCATACGGACATAACTTCTGTCTGTCCTTACGGAGCTTGATAAATATGCCCCTAAGCCTCTGCAGACTGCCCCCTGATGTCAGTTCTTTTGACAGACTTGCATTTTAGCCAATCAGTGCTGACTCCTATTTAACTCCACGGGCATTAGCACAATATGGCACACATGAACTAATGCTGTCTAGTTGTGAAATAATGTCAAAATGCATTCAGATAAGAGGCGACATTCAAGGGCTAAGAAATTAGCATATGAGCCTCCTAGCTTTAGCTTTCAACAAAGAATATACCAAGGGAAAAAAGCAAAATTGATGATAAATGTACATTGGAAAGTTGTTTAAAATTACATGCCCAATCTGAATCATGAAACTTTATTTTTCACTAGACTGTCCATTTAATATAGAACATGTTTGCTTCAATGCAATCTCAATATTATAAGTAAAACATGATCGCACAATCTCAATTGCAATATTATGAAATATGAATCGCATTGTCAATATTATGGTAGAATGCATATTGTGATCACGTTTGCGTTCTCAATATAATGGAAATATGAATATTGCAAAAGCACAAACGCATTTTTAAAATAAGTAAAAAAAAAAAACATGCCTAAGCACACAATGCAATTTTTTTTTAATTACGCCTAAAGCTTACATACATATTGTAACATTATACTATACATATACATTAAAAATGTATATACATAGATGATGTCCCCCTGCTCCTATAGGTGTATTTTTAATATGTTTAATTAACTATTCTATTGTATTAATAGGGTTAAGTTTTTGTTGACACCTGTAAATTGTATTGTCATATAGTACTGTTTAAAGGGATCATTTACGTTACACCTTTTGATGTAGGTGGCGATGCTGCTTTGAATTTATCACCAGTATTAGAGAAGCATCACCACCCACTGAAATGTATGGTAAGATGCCTCTCAGTGATGCTTCCTTTAAGCAGTACAGTCAGTAGAAATGTGCGATTTGTTTCGGATCGATTCGAATTTCCGAATTAAAATAGTGCCGAATCTACTGAATAATACCGAATTAATTTGAATTTATTCAGATTTATTCGGTAGATTCGGATGGCCATGGATTAAACTAGTATTGTACAGTATATTAGGGTATATCACTCTGCTATGGGTTACACCTAATATACAGTACATAATACTAGTCTAATACACAGCACATCCCACCTAACACATACCGAAATTCCGAATTTCCGAACCGAACCGGATCGAGACGAATTTATTCGAATCCGAAACGAATCCGAAACGAATTGATTCGAATTTTTCCGAATTTGAATCGATCCGAACCAAAATTCGAAAAAATCCGAATCAATCCGAACCAAACCGAATTTTTTCGACATGCTCATGTCTAACAGTCAGCCCTTTTTAATATTTTACCGGCTTTTTCAACATCACAACGGATCCCTTTTGAATATCTCGCTGCCTCGTGGCACTTTTGGTCATCAGGTCCTTCGTGTAAAGAGGTTAAACTTTTTCCATAATGGGGGTGCACATTGCACAATGTTTACATACCTTGTTTAAAGATTATTCAGCACAGCTATGCAAAATGTAAATGCTCACAAATATGGCTGACTGTAATTGCCATAACAGCCATGCTAAGAAAGAAATAGTAAATTGATAGAAGATAGATTCATTTGTACATACGTTATTACCAATTCCTTCTTGATGATACAATCTAAAATCCAGTGTGGCTAGTAGCACATACTCAATTCACTAGTACATTTTTATGTCTTAAAGGCACATCAGAAGCATTTTTAAGTGTTGCAGCTAAAGAGTATATTTTAACATACATATATTAAAGGGTTTTTTGTTTTTGAAAAACAGATACCCAAGTCAAGTGTTTCAAAATAAAAGGTTGATCTAATGCTTTTAGGGCATGTCTCTATCCACCAATAGAGCTCTTGAAATCTTCCTTATCAGCCAATTGGCTCTTGCCCCATGGTTCAAACTAGCACAGACCATTGCACATCTTGTTAGTTTCGAAATTAAAATAAAGACCTTTAACTAAACATTTTTATGCTAAACATATTTGTAACATAGCACATTTTCATATACATTAAAGTTTGTTGAGTGCAATGTACCTTTAAATAAAGGCAATATTTTTATGAAATGCCCTATTTTGTTTTATCAGTTTAAAATGTCTCTGTTGTCTCTCCCACTGCCACTTCTTTCCACCAAACTGCATGTATAAAGCTGTAAGCTGTTCATATGTTGCATAAAACCTTAATGCAATTGGTCTTTCAAGTATTTGAATTAAGTTTGTCGATCAAAAAGCAAGTCCATCTTGCTAACCAAACCCATAAGGGACAGGTGTAATAAATTAAGTTATAAATTATTATTTTTTTATTGTGTCTGTGGTTACATAAAAAATGTCTCTCTCACATGTAATAGTATTTTACATACCTGCTGTCAAATATGATTTCTGCAGGAATCACATGAGTGCTGTCCTTGCCAATAAGGAATTTAATTCGATCATAGAAGAGCCTTGGGGGATGCTGGGAGAACGGTGGTTGGCTTTGTTGAATTAGGTCTAGTGGGTCAGGTGATCCCTGACAGAGAGGGCTAGAGAAGCAATTGGCTTTTTGGCAGCAATCAGGGTCTACACAGTCTGTCAGGCCATCTGTAAAGAAAGAAATAAGTGTGACCCAGCCAAGAAAATTCTGTAGACATTTCAAATACCTCAGGGTTACAAACAAGGTAAGGATATAAAACAACCCTAAAACAAGAAGAGTCAAGACCTTAGCTACTCTCATACTAATACATGAAAAGCAAATGTTTAAAACAACATAAAAAAACACCTGGGTGAAAAAGTGCACCCTGGGCCTCTGTAGGAGCTGAAACGTTTTTTTTTTTTTCAAAGAGTGAAGGAAAATGGTTGCTTGAAAACCTGACAATTATAAATGATTCAGTCTTTTTTTGCTATACAGGGATGTCTAAATAAACCGTTTCCTGTATAGCAATATTCTAGAATGAATTTACATTCAGTGTTGAGCTGATTTGGCTTTAGGAAGACGAGGTTTAAGGTATGAGCTCTGCCAGGAAGCTGCTGCGTAGCTCATCTTTTTTTTTTTTTACTGTTGCAGCCAAACCAGATCTAATATGAAATGATAATACATTCTGAATTAGAGCAAAAAGGTAAATATTTTCATTTTATTGCAACACTGGTTACAAACAGTCCAATATGGCTAAAAGAGATATTAGTCTATATGTAAGCTATAGGTCTACGTGCATATTATTATCACCAAAGTATAACTATTTTATCTCAAGGTGTTAAATATGCATATCCTACAAGAAGAGCTCCCAGAAACTCACATTTGATTTGGAAGCTCTGATCTGTTTGCCTTAAGGCCCCCTTTATCTCCTATTTTAATGGTCTGGAAAATAGGGCCATCTAAAACCCTTGCTTAAATGGAGTAAATGAACTCTGAAATCGCCAATCACCCCGACAAATTGGCCCAACACCACTCTTGTCTCATACAGCCATGTCCTTTGACCTCTCTCACTGTCCTCACCCTTTCGCTCTGCTTCTTAGTTCTGGTTTGTCAAAGAAGAATGTTGGGATTTATTGGCTAATAGGGGAAGTATCCTAGTGGTAGGCTCAGTATCATAAATAAGTGACATCTCCAATGTGCTGGTTAGTTATAAATTGAGCGATCATCTGAGTGATTTATGAGGGAGCTAGAGATTTTAAAGAGCCCCTACTTAGTTTCTAAATTGATGCAAAAAAATACAATTTTTATCTAGCAGGGAAGGAAAATACCTTTAGTGATCTACTAAAGTAGGAGAAGACAAGTGACCCCTCATTAGAAACTGAGGCCTAGATTTAGAGTTGGGCGGTAGCCGTGAAAACCAGCGTTAGAGGCTCCTAACGCTGGTTTTGGGCTAACGCCGGTATTTAGAGTCAGTCAGGAAATGGTCTAACGCTCACATACCATACAGATCCGCTTACGTCAATTGCGTATCCTATCTTTTCAATGGGATCTTTCTAACGCCGGCATTTAGAGTCGTAGCTGAAGTGAGCGTTAGAAATCTAACGACAAAACTCCAGCCGCAGAAAAAAGTCAGTAGTTAAGAGCTTTATGGGCTAACGCCGGTTCATAAAACTCCTAACTACTGTGCTCTAAAGTACACTAACACCCATAAACTACCTATGTACCCCTAAACCGAGGTCCCCCAACATCGCCGCCACTCGATAACATTTTTTTAACCCCTAATCTGCCGACCGCCACCTACGTTATCCTTATGTACCCCTAATCTGCTGCCCCTAACACCGCCGACCCCTATATTATATTTATTAACCCCTAACCTGCCCCCCACAATGTCGCTTCCATCTGCCTACACTTATTAACCCCTAATCTGCCGACCGCCACCTACGTTATCCTTATGTACCCCTAATCTGCTGCCCCTAACACCGCCGACCCCTATATTATATTTATTAACCCCTAATCTGCCCCCCTCAACGTCGCCTCCACCTGCCTACACTTATTAACCCCTAATCTTCCGAGCGGACCGCACCGCTACTATAATAAAGTTATTAACCCCTAATCCGCCTCACTCCTGCCTCAATAACCCTATAATAAATAGTATTAACCCCTAATCTGCCGACCGAATCTCGCCGCTACTGTAATAAATGGATTAACCCCTAAAGCTAAGTCTAACCCTAACACTAACACCCCCCTAAGTTAAATATAATTTAAATCTAACAAAATAAATTAACTCTTATTAAATAAATTATTCCTATTTAAAGCTAAATACTTACCTGTAAAATAAACCCTAATATAGCTACAATATAAATTATAATTATATTATAGCTATTTTAGGATTTATATTTATTTTACAGGCAACTTTGTAATTATTTTAACCAGGTACAATAGCTATTAAATAGTTAATAACTATTTAATAGTTACCTAGTTAAAATAATTACAAAATTACCTGTAAAAAAAATCCTAACCTAAGTTACAATTAAACCTAACACTACACTATCAATAAATAAATTAAATACAATTCCTACAAATAAATACAATTAAATAAACTAACTAAAGTACAAAAAATAAAAAAGAACTAAGTTACAAAAAATAAAAAAATATTTACAAACAGAAAAATATTACAACAATTTTAAACTAATTACACCTACTCTAAGCCCCCTAATAAAATAACAAAGACCCCCAAAATAAAAAAATGCCCTACCCTATTCTAAATTACAAAAGTTCAAAGCTCTTTTACCTTACCAGCCCTTAAGGTAAATATGCTATACGCTCCTTTTTTGGAGCCTAACGCAGCCATTCTGTGAACTCTAAATACCAGCGGTATTTAAAAGGTGCGGCCAGAAAAAAGCATGCGTAGCTAACGCACCCCTTTGGCCGGAAAACTATAAATCTAGGCGTGAGTTTCCAGTGATTCAAATTAGGTTGATTGTCCTATTAATGTGTACAGGAAGGTAGATAGGGACTCGTTACAATGCCCTCTTCCCTCACTAAAACCATTTGGTTCTCTGTGTGGCAGAAACCTTTACAGAAATAACCAGCATCTTTGAGGCTTTTTCACCTGTTCTTTTGAAGTTTGATATGAGAGCCTTACCACACCACAAGCAATGAGGAAGTATTTTGGGTGCTTCCCTTTTATGTGTGATGTCACTAGACACTATGGGATAATGTTACCTATCAAGCACAACCAGCAATGCTGACAAATAATGTCCTCTGGCAAATAAATAACTGGCAAAGAGCAAGCCTAAGGATGTGAGGGATAACTGTGAATACATCCTAACATCTGCAAGCTTAAGTAAATTACAGGAAAATAAGCAATTTATAATTAGTGTTCATTGCATTCTTTTTTCCTATGGGGATATAATTATTAGTTAAATGTTACTGGAGTTTCAGATAGATTCTCAAGTACTGTATATTTGTGGGTGTTTAAATTATGTAGGTGATGCTCCTCTACTACTATAGCAAGGGGCTTTATTTTGCTGTCTTAGAAGTTGCCTCACTCACAAATGGGAGCAAGATTTAAATATTTACTTCAACAGGCAGATTGGCAAATAATTTTCCAACTTTGTGTAAAATCCATCTCTACACTATTGATTGAAACAAATGCTAAAAATGTAATGCAATGGTACCCGACCCGTCAACATTTACCACAATGTCCAAGGTAGTTGAAGGACTTGTGGGGAGAGAGGATCTCTTCTCCGCATTTTTTAGAATTGCTCATGCATTAAAGCCATTCTGAAAGGGAGTTGCTAACTGAATATATAAGCAACATATGTAGATATAAAAATATTGAGGTATAAAATATGCACATTCATTTTTTAATATAGGATACTAGAAAAATATCTCTAAACAAATAAATCCTCCTGTTGAAAAATGGTGCCACTTTTGGACCCCTATAAAAAGTGGATAGAATTACATTCAGAAGGGATATGTTTAAATATTGCTTCAATGGGGCCTATTTAACAAAGCTATGGCGGACCTGATCCGACAATGCGGATCAGGTCCGACAGACCTCGCTGAATGCGGAGAGCAATACGCTCTCCATATTCAGAATTGCACCAGCAGCCCCTGCAGATTCGCGGCCAACGGTCTCCAGCAGGGGGTTGTCAATCAACCCGATCATACTCGATCGGGTTGAATTGCGGCGATGTCTGTCTGCCTGCTCAGAGCAGGCGGACAGGTTATGGAGCAGTGGTCTTTAGACAGCTGCTTCATAACTGCTGTTTCTGCAGGCTCGCCAGAAACACAGTCCCTTAAGCTCCATCCGGAGCTTGATAAATGAGCTTCAATGTGTCATTTAGTTATCTTTCATCAATTATAGAAAAATATATTAGTATGAAAGAATTATTATTATAGGACATTTTTTATTTATTATTGTGTATTTGAACATAAACAAACCTAAAGGGAAGATTATTTGCATTTAGAACTTGTTTGTGATAACACTTTCATCTACACAAATGCCTATAATGTTTAATTATTTACACATACTGTAGTTATTACTAAATAAAAAACTACTATCAAAATGAGAAGATGGTGAGCTAGCCTAGGAGTAGAGCCTTTCACTTGTATTATTCAATTGTATTCTTTTTTCATTTTTCTTTCTTTTTATCCTTAATACACAAGCATTAGCTTTTACATTGTATCAACCCACATGTTTATAAACATCACATGGCAGGAAATATATGCTTCACACTTAGGGCGCCATGTACTAAGAGGCGGGCGGACAGCTTCTTAACTCGCGAAGCTGTCCGCCCGCTCCCGCTACACACGGGCAGCGGATCTATTGATCCGCTTGCCCATATGTATCATTACACACTCATCGGAGTGTGTAATGCCCGCCCCTTCAATCGCGTGACCAATCACGCCACTGAAGGGGCTGTCAATCACCGAGAGCGTGCGTGCTCTCGGTGATTTTGCTTCGCCACCTAAGAGGTGGCGTAGGGTGTAGGAAGCATATGCGAACCTGCCCCGCAAAGGCTCCGGAGCAGCTTTCGCTGCTTCGTACATGGAGCCCTTAGTAGCTCTAGTGTGTACATGCAGTAACTTTATAGGTTTAAAAATCCATTCGTGTTCAAGAAAACATATCAGACCATAAGACCTCTAATTGTCCTGTTAAAGGGACAGTACACTATAAAAAATGTTTTCCCTTAATGTGTTTCCAATTACTTTTTTTTACCAGCTGCAGAGTATAAAATGTATGAAATTTGCTTTTTTAAGGTTTATTTGTGTATATGAATTAGCTGCTTTTGTTTTGAAGCCACAACCTAATTACTTTATCACATTGTGTACATATACCTGCTTCTTTATCTTATATCTGTCCAGAGACCAATCACCAATACTTGGAGAGAACAATGGAAAATTAACATTTTATTACCTTATCTGTTCTATAACCCACTGGGAGTGTAATTTCTTCTGCTGGCTGTGTTAACAAAGCTTGGCCTCGAGGCCAAAAACTTTCAGGATAGGTGGGGATACCACAAGCTAAATAAACTAATTTTAATGCCAATATAAGGTTAATGGAAATACTTGGAAACAATTTAATACACTCCAGTAGGTAAAGTGGATCATTGGGAACAACTTAAAGGGGAGAATTTTTTTGAGTAAACTGTCCCTTTAAGTACAGATAAAAAAAAATCTCTTGACTTGAAGGCTGGCTTGTTCATTGCAGAATTATTAAAGTTAATTATTTATATGTGTAATGGAAAAACATTTATTTTTAAAATGATTCTTCTCTATTCAACTATTGGTAGGTAATACATTACACGCATTGTGGCTGTTACTATAACCCAAAGCTTCTGTAAAGTGACATTAAAGTATTTTCTATATGGGTCATAAATAAATCACAGCAATGTAAAAGATTTATATCCAAAATAAATGTAAAAACACAAAACAAGTCCAGAAATACCCACTGAAAAAAAGCCTATTGAGTGTCTCCTCTGCTTTGGCCAATTAGGGACGGATATAAATGAGATCCTGTACATAGCAAATAATCACTGTGCAGCATGTAGGTTTTGAATTCCATTAAATGGACTCTAGCCTCTCTGGACAAACTACATTCTCAGATTGCAAGAAAAGCAGACAAAAACTTATGCATTGCAGTTTTTTTCACCATGCATAAAACCAAGGATCTTTTATTTTTATACCTTTTATCTGAAAGGACAATGAATTAAAAATACGTTGTTCTCTATATTTAGGCCCTCAAAATTCTTCAGATTTACTACCCCCCCCCCCCCCCCCAGACGGACACTGATGTACATCTCCCCCCATGTCCTCCCGGCATCGCTTCTTGCTGGCAGCAAAAAGTTGCCCGTATTTATTATTGCCTCATGTGCAAAGCCGCTCCCTGCTCATGCCCGGCCAATTGCACTTGAGCAGGGGCTGTCAATCTCCCCAGTCAGAGAAGTCCAGGGGGGGTTAAAATATGTCACTATATAGTTAGCGTATAAGTTAAGAAGCAACGGTCTGATGAGCCTGCAGCCAAAGGCGCTTTGAAGCTATATTTGTGGCTTCGCAAATGGAGCACATTTTCCTTATAGCTCTCCTGTCTGGAGATGTGTTGTCAAATCATAACCGTCTTGATTTTTAAATAAATAAATAATTTATGGATTACTGTGTTATGGAAATAAGTCCTGTATACTGCAATAAATAAATAAATACATATTTTACCCTACATTTTTGTTCTTAACCTATTGCCCTCCTCTGCTCACCTTCATTCAATGTAAAAAGCTGATTCAGCCCTGCAAGCTTTGCACACACAGAAAGCTAAATAGTTACAAAATATTTTAGAAGCTGTTTCTCTAAATTTATTGTCCAAATATACTATATCAGAATGCATGTCATGTTAGAAATAGAAGACACCAAGCAATTGATCAAAACAGATGGAAAGAGTTTTTTTTAAGGACAGCTTGAACTTTGCTTTTGCAGATATGTATATATCAAATGATTATATTTTTCTGCTTGGAACAACATAGGACTCAAGTACATTAAAATGCTGAAATAGTGTTCACTGACTTTCCAAGCCTTCCTGAATCATACCATCTGGAGAGAGGTCGACATCCATAACATGATTTATAAGCATTAAATATAACAAAGTACTGAAGTAATCTTAAAATCAGACTGCACTGTGTTCCAGCACCAGAACTGTTCATTCATATATCAACACAGTAATCCTTTTTTATGCACCCCATCCCCTTTAAGGGGCAAAGAAAGCCTTTCTTAAAAATGAGATAAAACAAAAAAGCAGTTTTGAAAATGAAAACTTTATCCAAAATGGTTTTATAAACAAAATTATATACTATTGTTCTGTGATTTTCATACAGTTTTTATTTTGTTTAAACAGTTTCTTATCAATAATGTATTACAAGAGGAATTATTATGTGTCTGTTTAGATATATGTCTGTTTATCTCTGCCTTAATAAATGCTCACATTTAATTACAAGAAATAAAAGCCACACAGAAAGCACACCTAGAAAACTTGTAGAAGGCAATCCAAAACCAAGGGAGATAAGGGGTGAAACAGCTAGAACATTTTAAGGGGACATTAAATTATAAAAAAAAGGACTAGCCTACAATTGGAGCACAATTCATGGTGCATAGGGCATTATCTTTCTCGCAAACTCACGCAAAGAATAACGCACAATCTGGTATTATAAGTAGATGGTTAAATATAATACAGCCCAAACTGTTTTAGCGAGCCCTATACTTTTAATGGAGGATAGTGCAGGGAATGCTATTAGTGCACTCATTGTTTTTTTTTATTACAAGTGGTGAGTAAATGCACTTGAGTACAATCCAAATTACTGCTACAAAATGTAGCTCTTTTTTTAAGCCTTTAAAGGGACAGAAGTGTCAAAATTCATGACACAGATACTTTCATTATCAAATTTGCTCTGTTCTCTTGGTATCCTTTGCTGAAGCATAGACCTAGATAGACTGATAGGAGCTCAAGAGCGTGCACGTGTCTATAGCAGTTTATGGCGGCAACATTGTATAATGCTATTATGAACGATGTTGCAAACACTGCTGCCAGATGGCTATAGACACGTGCATGCTCCTGAGCTCACCTAGAATTACTCTTTAACAAAGGATATGAACTAAGCAAATTTGATAATAGAAGTACATTAGAAAGTTGTTTAAAATGTAACTTTATTAAAAAATCAAAAGTAGAGAGAAAGAAGTGACTAGTTCATTAATCAACTCCTATAACCACTATCTCTTAGATAAATCAAGGATTAACTGGCTTAAATATATAAAAGCCAAAAATGAGAGAGATACGTATTTATCCTACCAGGCTTCGCAAAAAGAATTAAAACTCCAAGCCAGACTTTACAGATTTGGAAACAAAACAGGTAAGCTCCTGGCTAATTTAGTAAAAGGATCAAAAGGAGCAACCTTGATTGAGTCACTCCAACAGGAAGGCAAAACAATAACTAGGTCAGAGGAGATAGCAGACCTCTTGTTCATATATTTTCAGGAGTTATACTCATCCAAAAAATCTGATAAGACCCAATCTGCTCAATTCTGGAGACAGCTGACACCCCCATCTCTAGGGAGGGAAGAGTTAGAGATCCTAAACGCTCCTATCATTGAGCTGGAAATAGAGAAAGTCATTAACAAACTTGCATTGGACAAGGCACCCGGCCCAGACTCATTACCAAATGAATTTTATAAAATTCTTTCGCCATTGATAGTTCCAAATCTTTGTAATTTATATAATGCAATATACATAGACCAGCTTCCAATCCCCCCCTCTTTCTCGGCATCAAACACAATATTAATACCTAAACAGGGTAAAGACCCCACCTTGAAAGAGTCATACAGACCTATAGCCCTACTGAACATAGACTATAAGATTTTAACATCTATCTTAGCAAACAGACTACAATCTATCCTACCTATAATTATACACAAAGATCAAGCAGGATTTCTTTACAAACGCAACTCATCAGCAAAGATAAGAGAAGCTCTGTTGACGGTAGACTATTTTAAGACAGAGGTGGCTAGGGAGGGGGGGGGGAGGACATCCCTGACCAGGCAGTCATTTCTATAGATGCGGAAAAAGCATTTGACTCGGTTCATTATGATCATATAACAGAGTCTTTACTTAAATTTGGGTTTGAAGGTAAATTCTGTCAACTGATTAAAAATCTATATAACAAACCATCTACAAGACTGCTGGTTAACGGCTCCCTTACCCCAGAGATCATACTGGAGAGGGGGACCCGACAGGGATGTCCTCTCTCCCCCCTGCTTTTCGATATTTCTATAGAGCCCTTAGCTATGATGGTAAGACATCAATTAGAAGGCATAAAAATACGAAATAAGGAGCTTAAAATTGCATTATATGCAGACGACATTCTTCTCTACATAGCAAATATTAAAGACAACCTGCCAAAGTTAATACTGCTTATTAAACAATTTGGTTCTTTTTCAGGCTACAAAGTCAACACTTCAAAATCAGAAATGTTATGGCTGAGAAAAAATAAGAAATCACCATCAAACATACCCTTTAAGATAGTGTCAGAGGCCTTTAAATATCTAGGCGTCCTAATTCCATCTAATATAGACAAGCTTTATGAATTAAATATTCCCCCAATATTGCAGGATATCAAACAGAGGTTAACAAGCTGGCAAAGTCTCCCCCTGTCCATAACTGGTAGGATAGCCTTGTTCAAAATGGTACTACTGCCAAAACTGCTATATATCCTCCAAAATGTTCCAATAATTCTCAAAGGGAAAGACATTCGGCAGTTGAATGCGGCATTGAGAAGATACATCTGGCAGGGCAAAAAACCAAGAATTGCTTTTTTTAAATTACAACTACCAAGAAACCAAGGGGGGTTTGCACTGCCGGATGTACATCTGTATAACATAGCTTACTTAGCACGCATTGTGGCAGATTGGATCTTTTCTAAAGATTATATAACAAATAATGACTTAGAGAACAACATTTGCTACCCATTCCTACCAGTAGCCTTAATACATTGTAAATCCAAATCAATACCGCAGGAACTGAAATCATTTAAAACTATTTACAATCCTATACAAAGTTGGTGGAAATTGGGAAAGCTCCTATCAATAGATGGTAATGCATCTAAGTTTGTTCCATTTCGGGGCAACCCGAAATTTCCGGTTGGCCTAGACTCAGCTACATTTCAAAGATGGCATACGGTAGGATTGGACAGGGCTATTCAGTTCATAGATAGAGAGAATCAAGCGATTAAAACTTATGAATCACTTAGGCAGGAATTTGATATCTACAATAGAGAGTTCTTTGCCTACTTGCAAGCCAGACACTTTGTAACAGAACTCAGGAGGGAGGTAAACGGAAGATGGACGTGGGGGAAATTGGAGGGGTGGTTAGAAATGGTGAAAAATGGTCAGTTCTCCATCTCACCATGTTATTATATGTTAGTCTCCCTTAGGGGTATATCAAATCTTGAGAGACTCTCGGCTGATTGGAACAACTTAATTCCAGAGAGCAATGCTGATGCCCAGCTGGTACAGGGCTCTTTCACAAGAATAGCTCAATCCACATTATCCTCAACCTGGAGGGAATCACAAGTTAAACTGCTATACAAGGCGTATTTTACCCCAGAGAAAGGTTTAAAATGTGGGAACAATAAATTTAATAAATGCCCAAAATGTTCACAACCCGCAGCGGATTTGGTCCACATGATATGGAGCTGCCCTAAGGTGGGTCAATTCTGGAAAAAAGTAGAATATTGGTTAAAAAATATAGTAAAGATCCCTCCATTTGAAATAACCCTGAGTTATAGTGTTTTCCTGAGAAAAGATAGAGAAAAATCACATCCCCAATATAAATTAATTAACACGACAGTGGTTGCAGCCAGATACTTGATTTTTAAGAAATGGAAATCGACTGCAACACCAACGATTATGGAGATCAAAAACTGTCTAAAAAAACAATGTATATTAGAACAGTTAGACACCAATATGAACGACGAAGGGGACATTAGAAAGTTTTTCGCAAAATGGTCCCTGTTTATTAAGATCTTTTCGGCAGTGGAAATAGATTATATGATTTTCCCATTTAGAAATTCGGAACTGGTACTATTGGGGATATGGTAGATTCCATTGGGAGGTATTCCCTCTTTTTTTTTTTTCTCTCCCTTGGCGGGGGGGGAGGGATAGGGGGGAGCGAAACTAAGGAGCAAGTGACAAATATGACTGGTCTCCAAAGATAAGACATAGCATGACAAAACAAGGTAAATCAGGGTATATGTGGCATCTGAAAGTTTAAATTACATTATTATTCTGCGAAAAAGAACAAACACTATGTCACTAGGTTTTATTTCTTTTCGATATGAATACCTTGAAGTTGGCGGGAAAATAGAAAATAGAAAAAAATAAGGTTGAGACTACTTTTTTTTCTTTTTGTTTTTTCTTTTTATTCAGAGATGCAACAGAAACAATAACAGGTTAATTACGATTGTATATTGTGAATATTTTTTCTGTATTTATGTATCTTGCTCTTTTTGGTTTTTTTTTCTTTTGACGTATTACATTTTATGCTGTACTGTAAACTCAATCTTAATAAAAATATATATAAAAAAAAAAAAAAAAAAAAAAATGTAACTTTATTCAATCAAAGTTTAATTTTGACTTTAAAAAGTCCTTTTAACTAAATCATAGTTATTCATAGTATAGCACAAAACTATAAGAAAAATTCCACTACCTGCTTAGTGCTCGAGCGATATCTGACATGAATTTTACTCCATGTCCCAAAGAAGTCTATTTTATGAGAGATTTAGTGCACCCACTCTATCCAACATGCAAATGTTAGACTATAATCTGAGCAATAAAAAATAACTTTGGACTCTGCAAAAATAGAACGGCTATTGATTATGCTTGAATGGCGTTAATAAGCAATAGTGCTAATATTTTTGCACTCCACTTATAATGTAGGCCAAAATCTTTTATTATAAATCTTTTATAAAATGCAATGTGGTTTCATTATTTATTCTGTCTGCTTTTCCTTCTATTTACCTACCACATTCCTTGCATTGATTGCTTGATCAGTACAGGATCTCATTTATATCACTCCTTGATTGGTCAGAGCAGGGGAAATAAGATAAACGTACTCTAAAGGGAATTTTAAGAGGATTGTCCCTTGACTTCAAAATAGTGTATGATTGCAGTTTAAAATGTTTCTAAAACTTTAATGTTGTATGCAGATATTTTGCAAAGCAGTGCTTAATTTACTACATAAATAAAGAAATAAAATAACTTTATTGTTCCTTAAAAAAAAAAAAAAATTCAAATACAACCCTTCTTTAAATTAAATGCATTTATGAAATTTAAAATACAGCAATACGGCGTGCAATATTAAATAACAATCTAAAAAGTGAAAATTTTAATATTTAGTTATTAATTCAATATTTTACTCAAAATTATTTTACTTTATTTGTAATGAAATATCATTATATTTAAAAAGTAATACTATTATTGTATTTTTGATTCACTATTAGTGTAAGCAGGTCTGCAGACAGGTTAGTCATTTCAAAGTAATGTCCTAAAGATTCATATGATTTGAATATGCATGTGCTTTATTTGTGTTAAAATTTTTCCTGTTTTGTAACACTAGTTGACCCTTTATACCTAGTGCAGGAAGCTTATTAACAGCAGCACACAATCAGCTAGATTACGAGTTTACAGCGCTATAGGGAAATTAACGCCACAAAAGTGGTGTTGCTTCACCTCCCTATAGCTCTGCTATTACAGGTTTTGAAAAGGCAGGCTTGTGTGGGCGATATTGTGGCATTGAGTTCCATGCCGCACCAAAATGCAAGCACTGCTTTGACGTGCTTGTGCACGATTTCCCCATAGACATCAATGGGGAGAGCTGGCAAAAAAGAAGCCTAACACCTGCGATTGCCAAAACAAAAGCTCTGTAACACAGCCCCATTGATATCTATGGGGAAATAAAAAGTTATGTTTAAACCTAACACCCTAACATAAAAACCACGTCTAAACACCCCTAATCTGCTGCCCCCAACCTTGCTGCCACCAACATAATGTTATTAACCCCTAATCTGCCCCCTTAACATCGCCGCCACCTAAATAAAACTATTAACCTTTTTATCTGCCGCTCCCGATATCGCAGCCACCTACATACAGTTATTAACCCCTAATCTGCCGCCTTTAACATCGCCGCCACCTACATTACAGTTATTAGCCCCAATCTACCACCCCCAATGTCGCCGCCACTTTACTAAAGTTAGTAACCCCTAAACCTCTGGCCTCCAACATCACTAACACTAAATAAATATATTAACCCCTAAACCTAACCCTAACGTAACTCTAACCCTAAGCATAACCCTAACCCTAACATAACCCTAAGCCTAAATCTAACCCTAACCATAATACCCCCTAACTTAAATATAATTAAAATAAAGCTAAATAAACCTTACAATTATTACCTAAATAATGCCTATTTAAAACTAAATACAAACTTACCTGTAAAAAAAACTAAGCTAGCTACAATATAACTAATAGTTATATTGTAGCTGTCTTAGGTTTTATTTTTATTTCACAGCTAAGTTTATATTTATTTTAACTAGGTAGACTAGTTAGTAAATAGTTATTAACTATTTAATAACTACCTAGTTAAAATAAATACAAAGTTACCTGTAAAATAAAACCTAACCCGCCTTACACTAAAAACTAACATTACAATAAAATAAAATTAATTAAATAATTCAAATACAATTTTCTAAATTGCAATAAAAAATAAGCACTAAATTACAAAAAATAAAAAATTAAATTATCAAAAATAAAAACGAATTACTCCTAATCTAATAGTCCTATCAAAATAAAAAAGCCCCCCCCCCCAAAAAAAAAACCTAGCCTACACTAAACTGCCAATGGCCCTTAAAAGGGCCTTTTGTGGGGCATTGCCCCAAATAAATCAGCTCTTTTACCTGTAAAAAAAAAATACAAACACCCCCAACAGTAAAAACCACCACCCAACCAACCAACACCACCAAATAAAAACCTATCAAAATAAACCTAAGATAACCATTGCCCTGAGAAAGGCATTTGGATGGGCATTGCCCTTAAAAGGGCATTTAACTCTTTTACATTGCCCAAACCCTAATCTAAAATAAAAAAAATTAAAAAACCCTTAAAAAACCTAACACTAACCCCCGACTATCCACTAACAGTTATTGAAGTCCGGACATCCATCCTCATCCAGCCAGCGAAGTCATCATCCAGGCGGCAAGAAGTCTTCAGCCGGGCAGCCTCTTCCATCTTCATCCATCCGGTGATGTCCTCATTCAGACAGCAAGAAGTCTTCATCCAGATGACATCTTCTATCTTCATTCATCCGGCGCGGAGCGGGTGCATCTTCAAGACATCCGGCGCGAAGCATCCTCTTCTTATGATCTTCGCTGAAAAATGATGTTTCCCTTTCAGTGACGTCATCCAAGATGTCGTCCCTTACATTCCTATTGGCTGAAATCAGCCAATGGGAATTAAATTGCTATTCCAATCATTGGATCATCATTGGATAAAAGCTCAATCCTATTGGCTGATTGCAACAGCCAATAGGATTTTTCCCCTTTAATTCCTATTGGCTTATAGAAATCTTTCAGCCAATAGGAATGTAAGGGACTCCATCTTGGATGACGTCACTTAAAAGGAAACTTCATTTTCCATTGACGATCGTAAAAAGAGGATGCTCGGCGCCGATGGACCCACTCCACGCCGGATGGATGAAGATAGAAGATGCCATCTGGATGAATACTTCTTGCCATCTGGATGAGGACTTCGCCGGCTGGATGAAGATGGAAGAGGCCTCCTGGATGATGACTTCGCCGGCTGGATGAGGATGGATGTCCTGACTTCGATAACTGTAAGTGGATCATTGGAGTTTAGTGTTAGTTTTTTTTTTGGTGGGTTTATTTTTACCTTAGGGTTTGGGCAATGTAAGAGCTAAATGCCCTTTTAAGGGCAGTGCCCATCCAAATGCCCTTTTCAGGGCAATGGTTATCTTAGGTTTATTTAGATAGGTTTTTATTTGGGGGGGTTGGTTAGTTGGGTGGTGTTTTTTTTTTTTACAGGTTAAAGAGCTGATTTCTTTGGGTCAATGCCCCACAAAAGGCCCTTTTAAGGGCCATTGGCAGTTTCGTGTAGGCTAGGGTTTTTTTGGGGGGGCTTTTTTATTTTGATTGGGCTATTAGATTAGGAGTAATTTGTTTTTATTTTTTATAATTTTGTTTTTTATTTTTTGTAATTTAGTGTTTATTTTTTATTGTAATTTAGAAAATTGTATTTTAATAATTTAACTTTATTTTATTGTAATGTTAGTTTTTAGTGTAAGGCAGGTTAGGTTTTATTTTACAGGTAACTTTGTAATTATTTTATCTAGGTAGTTATTAAATAGTTGATAACTATTCACTAAGAAGTCTACCTAGTTAAATAAACACAAACTTACCTGTGAAATAAAAATAAAACCTAAGATAGATACAATATAACTATTAATAATATTGTAGCTAGCTTAGATTTTATTTTACAGGTAAGTTTGTATTTAGTTTTAAATATGAATTATTTAGGTAATAAGTGTAAGTTTTATTTAGATTTATTTTAATTATATTTAAGTTAGTGGGTGTTATGGTTAGGGTTAGACTTAGGGTTACGTTAGGGTTAGGGTTAGTTTTAGGTTAATATATTTATGTAGAGTTAATGATGTGGGAGGTCAGAGGTTTAGGGGTTAATAATTTATTTAAGTATATTTCGTTGTCGGGGGCTTGCGGTTTAGTGGTTAATAGGTTTATTATAAAGGCGGTGTGGGCGGACGGCAGATTAGGGGTTAATAGGTTTATTATAGTGGCAACGATGTCGGGGAGCAGCGGAATATGGGTTAATAATTCTATTTGCAGATTAGGGGCTGATAATTTTATTTTAGTGTTTGCGATGCGGGAGGGCCTCGGTTTAGGGGTTAATAGGTAGTTTATGGGTGTTAGTGTACTTTGTTACACTTTAGTTATGAGTTTTATGCTACAGATTTGTAACGTAAAAATCATAACTACTGACTTTAGATGGCGGTACAGATCTTGTCAGTATAGAGTGTACCGCTCACTTTTTGGCCTCCCAGGCAAACTCGTAATACCGGCCCTATGGAAGTCCCATTGAAAAATGAGTTTTTTAAAAGTGCGGTACTGACGTTGCGTGACGGCCATAAAGGTGTGCGGTACACCTATACCAACAAGACTTGTAATAGCGACGTTAGGGAAAAAGCAGCGTTAGGAAGCATAACAATGCTTTTTCACTCATAACGCAAAACTCGTAATCTAGCTGAATATGCCATACGTAGTTAATGGGCTCAAAGTAAACTGAGCAGAAATAAATCTTCCGTTGTTGTAATTTGACTGATGAAAAACTAAAGGGATGTGAAACCATAAAGTTTTCTTTCATTTACAATTATAGAGAAGTTTCCAATTTACTTCTATCACCAAATTTACTTTGTTATCATACTATTCTTTCTTGAAGAGATTCCTAGGTGTCTAGTGTGCACATGCTTGAAGCCCTACACAACAGGAAATAGTGCTGCCATTTAGTTCTTTTGCTAAAGTATTACATTGTTGCAAAACTGCTGCCATATTGTGCTGCAGACACGTGGACACTCCTGAGCTTATATCCCTGCTTTTCAACAATGGATAAGAAGAAGGTAAAGAATCTAAGAATATAATTACGTCATAGATGGCTTGTAGGACAGGATAAACATAACATGTATACATAGTAATGCAAAAAACAAGAACCTAAACAAAAACAAGGCATAACAATAATAAAGTATATTATTAGCTGTAAGAAGTCGCAGCATAGAAAATTGTCATTTATATATATTATGTGTAAAATACCAATATTTGTATATACAAAGAACAGTGCTGCTATGTATTATATTGTACTAAAGATGAAGCATATTAGCTATAGAGCAAGTTACCACGTCAATATATTAGCTAAGTGTAAGGAGAGGATGGAAATATATAAACACATAAGTGTGAAGAGATAAGTCACCAAAAACGAGGCTACGGGCTAAAGGATAACTCGTATAATTTCATTCCTCTTCATATGTATATTTGTATTAATATTTGTCATTAATATCTATTGGTAATGTAACAAAGATATCAAAGAAATTACTCCCAATAGTTTATAAGGTCAAATCTTGAATTTAGACCCTGGGGAAGTCTGGTTCTTAGCTGAAAAAACCAATATACATCGCGTTTGGCCAAAATCTTCTCAATGTTACCACCCCTGTGGGAAACTCTTGCTTTTTCAATAGCTGTCCATCTGAAGGAATTTAGGCAGCTATTATGTTTAGTTGCAAAATGTTGCACCAAAGGGGTGGTAGCAGTACCTCTGGTCAGTGTAGATATATGTTCCCTCACCCGGGAATTGATATCCCTTGAGGTAAATTACAAAGGGTACAGGTGACAAGGTAGATGACATTTGTGCTGGTACGATTGAGGCATGATTGTATGGGATAGACTTGGCCAGTTACTGAGGATCTGAATTCTGTAGTAATCTGTGCATAATCACAGGGCTTACATTTCTTGTGGCCACATCTATACATACCCAGATGTCTAAGCCAATAGCTAGAGTGTTGCATGCTCTGTCTTAATTGAGTTGGGGACAGAATAGAGGCAAGGGTAGCACATTTTTTGTATGAGCATCTAATTCCCTCCCTGACTGTGCCCATGAGTTTTTCATCAGTAGCCAAAAGTGGAAAGTGTTTTTTCACAATACTACAGATTTCTGAATATTGTGCACTAAAATTAGTTACAAAATGAATACCCTTAAAATCTTTGATAGTAGGGGGCGTGTCCGACTATCGACTGAGATGGCTGCTTTTTAATTTGGGCTCTACAGAGGAGATGTTAAAACTGCTGTTTACCACTCCTAAATTCCTCTTACTAAGTCATACTTCAGTTATGTGAAGACATATAATCTTTCTGGAAAAGTTTGAAACATTATTTGCTGTTAAATTCAGCCCAGCAGACCAGAATCTGTGAGGTGCGCAGCAGAGGCCTAAGGACGGCTTGGAACCTCACCC
Source organism: Bombina bombina (assembly GCF_027579735.1). Taxonomy (NCBI): domain Eukaryota; kingdom Metazoa; phylum Chordata; class Amphibia; order Anura; family Bombinatoridae; genus Bombina; species Bombina bombina. Next base: position 655,878,373 of record NC_069499.1, read on the forward strand.
ACCCCTCCATAGCTCTGATAAATATCAGATATATACCAGCCGGTTGTGCTGAAGATTGACCACACTTCTTGTTCTACTAAAAGAACAACACCTTTCTTGAGTTGGGAAGGGAACCATTCAATTCCACAACAAAGAACTACTAGTCTCCAAGCCGAGAGCTATTGCTAAATATGGATGCCATAAACACATGGGAGCGCAACATGTTGCAAGTTATGGAGCTCCACTGTCGGGGCTTAAAGTTAGAGCTCTACAACCTCCTCATGCCTGCAGGACTCAGGAAAAAGGCCTTACCTGGAGCGGCATGCTGGCCAGTGAATAAATATGGAGATGGTCTTATACCGCTGAGGAGAGATCGTGGACGGAAAAACACAGTGACTACAGAGGCCCTGGGGGATACTTGGAAGACTCATGCGGGTCAAGAGCCAAACAAAATAGTGGAGGAGGCTATTCCTGACTTGGTGACAAAGAAAAATACTACCGCCTCTGATAACACCTATACCCCAGAGACCACACTCAAGATCTGTACAGGGGACCATACTGAAGACGCAGAGTTGGTCCCTCTTCAACTATTAACAGCATCTCTGGCAGGCCGCTTGCTCAGGCCACCTAGCATTACTAAGACTCTAGCCGCGTGGAAACTGCGATCTCCTCCGGGGATAGAGAAGCCCTTGAAAGACGCCCGATATGTGAACGACCCTGGAGGTCTAGGCCAATGCTTGGAGCTCTTGCATTACGCATTCAATTACAAAGAGCAGCATTGTCCAGTTGATGCCGGCCTGCATCCCAGACTCGCAGTAGGATAGCACCAGCTGTCCTTTATTGATAGGGACGGCTCCTCTAGGTATGATGAGAACCACTTGCTTCCAACTTACACTGGGGGATTAGATCCCATACTTTTGAGACTGACAAAGAGTGCAATGGCAGAGAAGCGACTTTTGGCCTTTAAAGTGTATAACCGGACAGGCTCAGATTGAGTAAAGGTAGCTTGCGCTCCTGTTATTAGTTAGCATAGAATTTGGTATGAGAGGCCACACTAATATGTACATGTTGAATCTTTGTCTGAGACTTTGATAGCAGACGTGGATAACTCCAGATATACACCTGGACATTTTGTCCCCATGCAGTATCTATACCTTCTAGCCCCGGCAGACTTAAGTACATTTTGTCATTCCCACACTGGTTTCTGTACATGAACTGTCTGGGGAACGCGGATAATTTCTATGTTTAATGTTTTTTTTTTTTCGTTTTTTTTTTTTGTTGCTATTATTGTACTCTGTATTGGTGTATAGGCTGAAATCAGTGATCTGTCTTTACCTAGGCACTCCTAAGGCTCCCTGTTCAATTTAGAATCTTTAGTCATAATGTATGTGTTTAAGATTGTTAACATATATTCACAGTAATATCTGCTCTCTAAGCCCCTACAAACTAGTATGTACCTATATGTACTATAAGCAGGATCATTCATATTTAGGTACCCTGATGTTAGCATCTACTTGGCAGTGACTATATGCTGCAATTTCTTCTAATCATAAGCCTTTGAGGCTTTGATTCATGCCTTTATGAATTATCCCTTAAAATAATTATATGGTATACAGTATTCTTTAACTTTTATTCCCTAATCTGACTTAGTAGCCTATTTCACCATATGACATAGTATTTGCTTTATTTCTATAATGTGAGGGAGTACAAAGCAGTCAAAGCTGATACCTGAAATCACTGTATATCTATATACCTGCAGATTAGAGATGCTGGATATTTTTGTATAATTGTATTAATAATTGTGTATAGGCTCTAGAGATATGGCTGAAATAAAGTAATATTAGGCCCTCCCCTTCTTATCTTTCCTTGATACCCATTGAGGTATTAGTACTTATAGCTTAATTATCCTGCTTAGCTCACACTACGGGCAATGATGGTTCCCTTATAGTTATATATCCTAATTACATATAATAGGTTCAAAAATGACCCCACTATCCCCTCCCCCTCACACACCCCTATCCAATCCTTCTCTGAGACAGGCGGTCCAAGAGTGGCCGACATTTTCCATTATGGGGGAATTACACTCTGATGATCAGTTTTCCATTATAAGGGGATGTAGTCTTTTCATTGAGATCGGAATTTGCCATGTATTTGCTTATTTAGACCTGTAAGTTCATATGTGTACTTTGTGTTTAATATTGTTCTATGACAATCTTGTTTAATTTGTTCTAGTTGCATCATACACAGAAAAACTGAGGTAGAACATGTGTATGTTTCCATTACATATACAGTACCTCAGTAGGACTAAATGCCAATACTGTATTTTATTTCATACCCTCTAATCATACATCCTGCAAAGTTATGGATAGCTCTGAAATGGTTTATTGATACTGTATGTTTTACAATGGCTGTATCTACGGCATTTCTGTACTGTTCTTATTTTTTTTTTCAACCTTAATAAAAAATAAATGTTTAAAAAAAAAAAAAAAAATCTTTGATAGTATTTTTATGCTTGTCTTGAAGCATTGATTCTCTGGAAATGCAATCTACTTGATGTTTAGCTTGTTTGATGTGACTTTTAGTATAATGTCTCTGTTTTAATCTGTTCTCAAGCAACTCTGCCTCCTTCATGTAGTCCTCTTGTCTGCTGCAATTCCTCTTTATTGTCATAAATTGGCCTTTGGCCACAGCATATGAGGTATTTTTTGGGTGACAGCTTGAGGCATGCAGGAGTGTGTTGCCCGAGATGGGTTTGCGGTAAACTTTGGTAGAAATGGACCCATCTGGGTTGCCTGTTACTGTTAGATCAAGATAATCAATGCTAGTAGGATCAGAGATGAAGGTAAAGCTGAGATTCGGCTCATTTTGGTTTAGCCAAAGTACAAATTTGGCTATCTCATCAGGGGGACCAGACCATATACACAGCAGGTCATCAATATATCTTTTGTACAAATATATATGTGACCTGTAGGGATTACTATCTACATAAATGCTCTCTGTTTCCCAACTGCCAAGATACAAATTAGCATATGAGGGGGCAAATTTTGGCCCCATGGCAGTACCGCATTTCTGAAGATAATAATTTCCTTTAAAACAGAAGAAATTATGTGTAAGGATGAACTCTAACACACGAATAATGAAAGACTGTAATTCTACTGTGTATTGTGTGTATTGACCAAGAAAGAATTTAACCGCCAAAATGCCTTTTGAGTGGGGTATGGAAGAGTATAGGGAAACAGCATCTATTGTAACCCAAACAAAATTTTCTCCCCATTTTAGCTCTGCCAAAAGATTGATGATATGCTTTGTATCCCTAGTATGGGAGGGTAAAATATTAACTAAAGGCTGTAAAATGGCATCAAGCCATAACGAAAGTCTTTCAAGGAGTGAATCTACCCCACTGAAAATATGGCGACCCTTACTATCTGTAAGATATTTGTGAACCTTTGGAAAAAGGTGGAACATGGGGATCTTAGGATACTGCACATTTAAGAATGAAGCTGTCTGCTCATTTAGAAACCCACGTTCAACACCATCATCCAAAATTTCCATAAGTTGTCTCCTGAACCTAGTCGTGGGATTTGTGGTCAATACTGAATAGTCATGGTGATTGTGGAGTTGGCGTAAAGCTTCTGCCACATAATCTGATCGATTCATAACGACAATGGTGCCACCTTTGTCAGCTGGGCGTATGACTATATTGGTATTTAGTTGTAAATTCCTCATTGCCTCTCTCAGTCTTTTAGGCAAATTTTGGGTAAAGCTACCAAGATTTTCATTGAGAACCTGAAGGTGCTTTTCAACTCTAGAATGAAACGTCTGTATAATTTGACCCCTACTATGAATGGGATAAAAAGTTGATTTTTCCTTAAAGGTGGCACCAGTGTTTATAGAACCTGGATCATGAAAAGATTCAGAATATAGATATTGGAGACTAATGACATCACATGCCTCAGAAAAGGACTGTGTTTCGGATGTACTGGGGGCTATAATATTTGTCGGAACTGCTTGCTCAGAGGAATTAGAAGTAAAATGCTTTTTTAGGGTAATCTTCCTGATAAGACGATTAACGTCTTGTGCTGCTTCTTTACCAGCGTATGAGACCCATCATTACTTCCTCATTACGATGCCAGTGCTGGGTGAAGATTTTTACAACACACCCCCCTACACGTCATTGCTGGCGTATCGTTGATCACTCACAACCACAGCCGCTGACCGGGAACTGCAGATAGAGGCGGAAGAGAGGGAGATTAGCAGAAGACGCTGCTGTCGGATGTTGTTCCGATCTATTTGGCTAAGAATCTCCAAACCTTCGGTGCATATTGGTACACCTCTGACGGCTACGGGAAACTGACGAACTTGGGAGGGTGAGTGTCTTGTGCTTAAGCCCCGGTCGCATGAGATGGCATAAATATATCAGGATAGGGGTTTACCATTTTCTCTCTTTTCACTATCTTTGTAAACTGACAGATGTAATTTTAATAGGTATAAACCAAAACCAAATTCTATCAGAATCATGAAATCTTAATTTTGACTAGACTATCCCTTTAAAACCACCAAAATAAATTTGGCCTCAGTTGGAAGGTTGCAGCTTTATTGAGAGACTCTAGAATCAAGTCATCAACTCTATGTCCTTAAAAAAAATAGTATCACACAATTTGTTTTCTAAAGTACTAAATGCAAATGGGACATTTATAAGTTGAAAAAAGAAAAAAATAACAATGACTTCTTTCAATATAGATCCTATAAATATTTCACAAGTTATAATCTACCATTATTTTAAGGATCGATATGACTTCTCACACTTCATTTACATAAAAAGTCACATTCATCTAATTTACATACAAAGGACTCAAATAGAATTTAAAAGCAGCAACAAGAAGTGTTAACAACATTCAACAAACACAACAAAACACTTTGCTGTTACCAAACAACACACTGAATAAAAGAGGTGTTAATCATATAAGCACTTATAACAATATATATTTTTTTTATTATTTTAACAATGCACTATTATAAACACAATTTAACTGACTTCTGGCAACTTTTATCAATTTTATACTTTAAGATACTAAGTCCACATTGAAAAGATTTCAAAGTGTATAACATATGTGCTAAAATGTTTGGAGTAACATAATTGCATTTGAAAAATGTAAAATATGTATTATGTTTTCAAAATAAAAATAAAAAATAAAAATAATAGGTATGACACCAGACCTATTTATTTATGTATTAATTTTATATTTTGGCCATATGTACCTTTTTTAAATTATTTGCCTCTTTAATAATTATCTTGCAGTATGCACATAATAAATTTAAGTTTAAATTTTTTGTAATTTGTTATTTAATTCTAAAAAGTGGCTTATACTAATACTAAAAAAAGCAGTGAGTGAGAGGAATAGAAAGACAAGGCATTACCTTCATCGTTGTCCATATTATCAGTACAGTCCATTTCCATGATAATGTTGCATCCAGTCCCACTCCAGCCAACCTGGCACACACAGTGCCATCCATTTTGATCAAGTATACATCTTCCATTGCCATAACACAGTCCTGGGCACCCATCTAAAAGAAAGAAGAGTTCATCCTTTAATTTGCAACTCTATACAGGCTTTTGCCAAATAATTTTTAAAGTAAGATATTCAGCATAGGTGTTATAAATTATGAATAGAAGTTCAGCTAGAATATTCTTAATTGCAACATGTAAAGTCAAGCTTTATAGGACTTCACAACCTATTTAGATAGGTTATTCTATCTGCAGATCTAATATGGTGCTCATCATTAGTCAATTCTTTGACCTGGCATTTAGGATTGAAAAATATGTTTTGGTGCAGAAAATGGGAGGTTTATATGCTACTTTATAGATTATGAATTGGGCCTATGTTTGAATACTGTACTTTAGGCCAGTGATTTTTAACCTTTTTTTTGCCGTGGCACACTTTTTTACATTAAAAAATCCTGTGGCACACCACCATCCCAAAATTTAAAAAAAATCACACATTGTAGCCTAATACAGCATATATATATATACACATACACACAAACACACACATACTGTATGTATTGTGCTGTTATGCCATGCCTCCTACAAACTACCCCTGCACTGGGAGTAAAAAACAAGCAAAGTTTAAAAAATATGTCACACTGTTGTCAGTCTGCCGTGGCACACCTGAGGATCTCTCACGGCACACTAGTGTGCCACGGCACACTGGTTGAAAAACACTGCTTTAGGCTATGGTCAGACTTCTATACTTCTGGAAAGTTCTCCTCTGTGAAAAGCACAATTAGGCTAAAAGAGGCTGCTCCCATGTGGTGAACAACAATCACTTTCTTTGTGTAATTGTTTACTGTATGTCCAGAAGGGTATAAACAAGAAAGTGTTCAAAATAGTGCCACTAAAACAAATTACCTTAATATGTATAGCTTATAGGAGAGAAGAGAGGGAAATGTTTTGATAGAAACTTTCAAGTAAATTAAGGGTTTTACCAAACCCGTGGTTGAAAACATTTGTTTTTTTGCAATGTGCTGCCTGCATTTATCATTGCACCTTCAGATGCTGATGCAATAGCACCCCTTGCTAGCGCGCGGCCAATCACCTCAGTCAGACTTGAAAAGACTAAAATAGAATTGTCAAGAGCAATGTATATGCATAAGGCTGCTGTAAGAATGAATTAATGGGATATAATAGAACAACTGGAATGTACAAGAATTCATTTTAACATTGAATAGAAGCATTTTGAAGTAATTCATATAATTGTCTAAATATTTTGTTTTCCAAACTAGTAGACTGTTTGCTTTGTTTTGACAGCAATGCTGGTATTTTTAAATGGACACTGTACTGTTTCCCATTAATGTATATCCAAAGATCTGTTATACCAGCTGCAGAGTGTTCAATGTACAGGTAAATGTTCCTTTAGGCTTAATTTTGTATTTTAAATAGCTGCTTTTGCCCATTGAAATCACCTCCATTGTTCTAAAGATTAGATCATGTCTGTTCAAAAGTGCCGATCCTGCAGGAACAGCACATTACATTATCTTATCCAGCAAGAATAAAAGGAGACATTTCAAATACATTTAATATTAGCAGTGGGGAATGTTGTGCCAGCTGAGATTATAAAATAAGGACATGTAAACCAATAGATAGATTGCTAACAAAATGACAGTGGCTAGCAGTAAGTTCGTATTGGCTCCTCCAAGTAAGTTGTGTCAGGTAGAGTTTGGCAATTGAAAAACAATTGCAGCAGATACGATATTAATGTTTTGAAAACTTTATTTTTTTTTAATTTACCAAGTACATTACTTTCTTACAAGACTGCAGACAAATCTTAGAATTACAAGGTGTTTACTGTCTCTTTAATATACTAATAATCCATTTTATGTCCTCATAACACTGTCACCCAGCTCTAACCTTTATTTTCTGCAAAAAGCAACATTCGGCCATTTAAATAGCAATAAACTTGGCATTCAGCCTTGACAGTAGTACAATGAATTGTGGGATTAATATTTGTGTTTGTGTGGGTAATAACATTAGAAATCATGGACAAATAGCCTAAACAAACAATAGAAATATTTTGACAGATGGCTTAACAGTTCTGCAGGCTCTTGATGTCCCCACACAGAATTGTACAATTTAGTAAATACAGCAGGATAACTCATTAGAGATTACCACGTTCATTAGAACTGAAATGATTATGAATATAATATTTGTTTGAACTGATAGTGTGGGCATGACATTAGAATAATATTTCTGTAAAGTGAAGCAAAATGCCCTTAGTGAATATTACAAAGTAGATATTTGGATATTGGTTAGTCAAACATACCTCACTGTATTTAAGTGAATCAATTCCATCCTGTTGTCAAGTAAAGCAAAGTACTTAATTACAAAAGCCCAATAAACATGTTTATTAAACTAACAAGAGAGTAAAAGGTGGAATTTCTGATAGACAATACAATTATGTGCCTGTGTATGTGTTGCATTTGTGTATTTGTGCATTTAAATTTGTTTTAATCCATATGATCAAAAGCACCTTAATATTTTTTTATATAGGGCATTCATTTATATAGCACACATTTTAATATTAGTTTTTTTTTTTTAAAAAACAAAAAACAAAACATACCTCTGACGGCATCCAAGTGTGCTAAAAGAGAAAATATAACAACATTTTAATCATAGCAAGGTATTTAGATATCGAAGAACCACATTTGTGATTTTTGAAATAAAAGAGAAAACTATCATGAATTGAAATGTATCAAAGAAATAATCAATGAATAAATATTACAGATAGCAAAATAATGAATTATATTTTTTTTCTGACTCTAACCAGCAAATAAAAAGTAAAATATTTACATTCTTAATGGTTCTTAACTTGAAACCAGAAACAACTAACTAGGAACAAATAAGGTTGTGGCCAACTAACCAGGTGAGACAAATTATTGAGTAACAAATGTCTAATTTGCTTTGACTGGCAGGATGGGGTTAATACTTCAGAACTCTTGCCCTGGAACGTCTGAGAGGGACACAGACAGAGCTTCACTGTGCTTATCCCTCTTGTAGAATTGAGCTGTGAGTTCTAGAAAATCATTTGGACACTTCATGATTAAATTAAATGTTATTTCATTTTATTTATTTGTAAGAAAACTTATATTCCTGTGTTAAATAAACCCTATTTTACTTTAATATAAAAATATTTCTAAAATGTTCAATTATTGCCCTTTTACATGCATGATAGACAAAATATTAATGTTGTGTATCTTTAACAATGACTCTTAGGGACCTGTTTTAAAAACGTTGCTGCGTCAGACATGAAAAACAATGCAGATACTCACAGGAGCTGCCCTCTGAGAATTCTATAAAAATTGTGAGCTGTCTCCCACAGAAAGTAATGAAGCTCACTGGAAGGGGAACTTATCTGGAGATAGCGGAGTTAGCATTAATCAGGGGACACACCTTAAAAATTTAATTCTACAGTCAATACAAATCAAATTACTTAATTTTCAGTGTATATTATTTTATAATATTTTGAATACAGGCGGTTTTCTATTAGGGTAATGAGTGTTTTGCTTATTTTGACACAAACTCTCCAGATTTTAGTTTGAGAGAAAAAAGAGATCTACAGGAGAAAACTGTTTACAAATTACACCAGACCTGGAGGAGAAATTTCTGCTACACCCATGGAAATCCCCTGTTCAGCCCAATAGCAGAGGCGGAAAGCTAATTTTACATTAAGGAAAATAATATGCTTTGAATCTCGTATTAACTATAAGTTATCAAAAATAAAAAAATTAAACCTAATCCTTATGAAAATAAAAAAGCCTCCAAAATAAAAACAATCCCTAATCTAAACTAATCTACCAATAGACCTTAAAAGGGCCTTTTGTAGGGCACTGCCCTAAGTTAAATAGCTCTTTTACATTTAAAAAATACTAAGTCTCCGCTAACAGTAAAAATCCCCCACCCACCAAAGCCCCCAAAATAAAAAAAAACCTAACACTAAAAATACCTAAACTACCCATTTCCCCTAAAGGGGCATTTGTATGGGCATTGCCCTTAAAAGGGCATTCAGCTCTTTTACTGCCCTTAAAAGGGTAATCAGCCCTTTTACAGCCCATTAAATCCCTAATCTTAAAAAAATAATAATTCTACAACTGAGTCCCAAATAGGTACTCCCTGTTCCTGAGGTCCGTTCAGTGTGCAACAGACGATAGCATCCTAAGACTAAGCCCCAAATAGGTACTCACCATTCCTGAAGTTCGGCGGAAAAGGTCTTCTTCTAGGCAGCTCCATCATCTTTGGGATGAGAGCAGGATGTGATGTCACTAGTTTGGGGGCGGGGCTTAGGTCCGGTGTCTGTGTCGCAGTTAGTTTAGTACAATCAACCTGACTAGATGTGTATTGCTATGCTCTGCAATAAAATAGAGTTGTACCATCATTGCTGTGTCCTGCATATGTCCTGCATCTCATGACATGGTGTCAGAAGTTCTGGACTGCGCTTCTGTTCCTGATCGATTGCAATGTCAAAGTTTACCCCACCTGAGCCTTTTGACTTCTCTCAGCCTGCAGCTTGGCCCACATGGCATCAGCGGTTTCAGCGCTTCAGGATTGCATCCAAACTGAACAAGGAGAGTGGTGAAGTACAAGTTAATTCTCTTTTATACTCTATGGGGAAAGATGTGGAGCCAGTATTCAATGCTTTTATTTTCCAAGAAGGGGAAGAATTTGACTTTGATATAGTTATGGATAAACTCAGTGCCCACTTTGTGCCCAAAATAAATGTGATTCATGAGAGAGCTTGTTTTCACAAACGTAATCAGCGTGTGGGAGAATCTGTGGAGTCATTTGTGCGCAGCCTGTATGAACTAGCTGAATTCTGTGAGTTTGGTGTTGCTGAAGAAGAGCAAATCAGAGACAGAATAGTTATTGGAATTGCAGATGCTGAAGTCTCACTGAAGCTGCAGTTAGAGCCTGATTTAACATTAGATGGGGCTATTAGGATGGCCCGCCAGAGTGAACTGGTGAAAAAGCAAAGTGCTGATCTGAGGTCTGAGAGTATTGTGGATGAAGTGCAACAGTCTAGGAAAAATGCTAGTGAAAGGCACAGTGTGAGCAGTAGATCTAGAGTACTGGAGAGGCCTAGAAATGGATGGGCGCAGCATGCCCGATGCACGCGGTGCTACCGTGCTCATGATCAGAGTGTTATATGCCCGGCCAGGGATAAAAGATGCAGGAAATGTAACAGAATGGGCCATTTTGAAGTGGTGTGTAGAACTGAATACATTAAGGAGATGCAGGTGGACGGTGACCAGGAGGGTCAGGAAGTGTCTTTTGTGGGGTCCGTTGTGGAACGGCCAAGCTCAGAGGAAGATTGGAAAGTTACTTTTACTGTAATGGGAGACAAAGTTGATTTTAAGATTGACACAGGAGCAGATATTACTGTAATGTCTTTTGCTGAATTTATGAGACTGCCTCGACAGCCCCAGCTGGCGAAGTTTAATACAAATGTCCATAGTCCTGGTGGCCGCATTGATTGTGTGGGGAAATTTCTTGCCAGCTGTGAGTACAAGCAAAGAAAGTTCACCATGTGGGTGCATGTGATTCGAGGTCAGTGTGTTAACAATTTATTGAGCAGAAAAGCAGCCTGCGACTTGGGCCTCGTGGCCAGAGTGAATGAAATTTCCGAAGATATGTTTGGCGAATTGGGCCTACTAAATTGCAAACCAGTCCGTATAGCACTTAAAAGTGACGCAGTCCCATACAGTATTTCTACTCCTCGTAGAATTCCGTTCCCGCTCATGCCTCAAGTGGAGGAAGAGCTTATGCGCATGAAGTCTATGGGGGTTATTGAAGAGGTTGTTGAAGCGACTGATTGGTGTGCCCCCATTGTTCCAGTTGCAAAGAAAAACGGAAAGGTGCGCATCTGTGTGGACCTGAAAAGGTTTAATGAGGCGGTGAAGAGAGAGAGATTTGTGCTGCCAACATTAGAAGATATAGCTCCGAAGTTGGCTGGGGCGAAGTTCTTTTCCACATTAGACGCTTCTAGCGGCTTTTGGCAGATCCCCCTGGATCCAAAGTGCCGCAAACTGACTACCTTTATCACACCGGTAGGTCGGTTCTGCTTCTGCAGACTCCCTTTTGGGATATCCTCCGCTCCTGAAATCTTTCAAAGGGAAATGAGTTCTCTCCTGAGTGACCACGTGGGCACAGCGGTCGTCATGGACGACATTCTAGTGTATGGGTCCACAGTGGAGGAGCATGATCAGCGTTTGAGTTGTGTGCTACAGGCTATCAAAGAGTCTGGGCTGAAGCTGAATAAAGAAAAATGTCATTTTAGGAAAACTGAATTATGCTACTTTGGGCATATCATCAACGGGGATGGCATCAAGCCAGACCCCGAGAAAATTTGTGCTATTGAACAGATGAAGAGCCCCTCTGATGTACATGAGCTGAGACAGATATTGGGCCTTGTAAATTACGTGGGCAAGTTTCTTCCAGATTTATCAACAGTTTTACACCCTATCACAGAGTTGCTTAAGAAAGATGTTGCCTGGGTCTGGCGACCTTCACAACAAAAAGCTTTCCTGCATGCCAAGTCCCTGCTGGGGTCTGCCCCAGTGCTGGGGTCTGCCCCAGTGCTGGGGTTCTACGACCCTTCAAAAAAGACTGTGGTTAGTGCTGATGCAAGCAGTAATGGAAATAAACTACAGCCCATCGACTACTGTTCCTGCACACTGACTGCTGCTGAGTCAAAATACGCTCAAATTGAGAAAGAGTGCCTGGCTGCAGTTTGGGCCTGTGAGCGCTTCCAGTGCTATCTAGTGGGTTTGGAGAAATTTAGTCTGGAAACTGACCACAAACCGCTAGTGCCTCTAATTAACTCTTATGACATTGACAAAACACCCTTGAGATGCCAGAGACTTTTAATGAGACTGCTCAGGTTCAATGTTCAGGCAGTGCATGTGCCGGGGAAACAACTGGTTGTGGCGGATACACTATCCAGGCTCCCGCTGGCTGCTGCTGAAGAATCCTCCACAGAATCGGATGTGAAAGTGTATGTAGATTCAGTTCTGGCCTCTAAGTCCATTTCTTCAAGGAAACTGGAAGAGATAAAGAAAGAGACATATTTGGACACAGATCTGCAAGAAGTTATAAGGTACATAAAAGAAGGCTGGCCCGAGAGCCGGGCAGCCTGGATGTCTTTAAGTGCTTCCCAGCCAGAGAGGTCGCAGCTCACGGAGCTGGAGGGGTTGGTGCTGTTCCAAGACCGCATTGTAATTCCTGTCAGCATGAGGAAAGAGATGTTAAAAAGGATTCATGATGGCCACTTAGGCATTACAAAGTGCAGAGAGAGAGCAGCTGCAGCTGTGTGGTGGCCTGGGATCAGCTCCAACATTGCAAATCACGTGTCTAAATGTGCCTTTTGCCGGGAACGCCGGCCTACTCAGAGAAGGGAGCCCTTGATGTCTACTCCGCTGCCTGCGGGGCAATGGCAGAAAATAGCTGCTGATTTGTGTGAACTGCACGGGAAAAAGTGTCTTGTTGTGATCGACTACTGTTCCAGGTATTTGGAAATTGCACCCCTGAATGATATCACAAGTCAGGCCGTTATCATTCGCCTGAAGAGCTTGTTCGCCCGCTGGGGCATTCCAATGGAGCTGGTGAGTGATAATGGTATGCAGTTTGCTTCTTCAGAGTTCAGTGCTTTCAGCAGAGAATATGATTTTGTACATTCCACGTCAAGTCCACATTATCCGCAGGCCAATGGAATGGCTGAAAGGGCAGTTCAAACAACAAAATTCATTCTAAAGCAATCTGAGCCGTACCTAGCTCTCTTGTCATACAGGGCGACGCCCATTCAAGCCACCGGGTTTAGCCCGGCACAGCTGATGCTAGGACGCCAGATTCGCACCACTTTACCCTCAGTGGGTGTCTTCAAGCTGCCTGGCCCTGTCCCTCGGGACGAAGTCCTTAGGAGGGATGAAGAGGCCAAAAAGGGTTATCGTTTCTTCTACGACAGGAGACATTCTGTCAGGCCTTTACAGGAACTGAAAGCGGGCCAAAGTGTCAGAATTAAACTGGATGATGAGAAGAAATGGAAGACGCCTGCTACGGTAGTGGGCCGCTCTCCAGAACCAAGGTCTTACACAGTCCTTACGGAGGGAGGGACGGTTACACGTCATAACCGAAGACATCTTCAGCCTGTACCTGAGAGTCTGGAACCGGATACCTCAGTACCAAAGCCGGTGGGATCCCCTGTTCTAAGAGAGGTACCTTCCCCTCAGCAAGATCACAGTGGGGATATATCTTTGCCTCCAGCGGACTCTAATTCACCATCTTCTGTATCAGAGGACAGTTCATGCAAAGTTACATCAAGCGGAAGAGAGGTGAAACTTCCGGCCCGATATAGGGACTGACTTTAGCTAGAACAGTGACTGGAAGTATGGGCAGAATAATCCCATGGTCACTGTGGACTAGGATAGTCTACCCCGATGTCCAAGTCAGGATGTAATTTATTTGTTTATGTTTTCTAACATGTTTGTTTATATAATGTTTGAAAAAAAATAAATTGTTGTTGTATACTCTGTTCGTATACCTTGTTATTTGTTATATGCAAATGTATGCTTCGCCTTTGAAAAAGGGGAAGATGTGATGAGAGCAGGATGTGATGTCACTAGTTTGGGGGCGGGGCTTAGGTCCGGTGTCTGTGTCGCAGTTAGTTTAGTACAATCAACCTGACTAGATGTGTATTGCTATGCTCTGCAATAAAATAAAGTTGTACCATCATTGCTGTGTCCTGCATATGTCCTGCATCTCATGACAATCTTCTATCTTCATCCGGAGCAGAGGCGACGCTGAGGTGCGGAGCTTGCTTCCCCGATGCATGGATTCTCAGCGGTGGTCCTCAGCGGTGGTCTTCATCGGCGGCGGTCCTCAGCAGCGTTGAGGCTCCTCTTCATGTGATCGTCCATCGCACACTGAAGATTGAATGCAAGGTACCCAATATTTATTGGGTTACCCTGCATTCCTATTGGCTGAAATTTTGAAATCAGCCAATAGGATGAGCGCTACTGTAATCTTATTGGCTGATTTGAACAGCCAATAGGATTTCATTAGCTCTAATCCTATTGGCTGATTTCAAAATTTCAGCCAATAGGAATGCAAGTTACCCCAAATTGAATGCAGTACCTTGCATTCAATTTTCAGTGTACACACGAGATAGGATGAAGAGGAGCCTCCAAACCACTGAGGATCACTGCCGCCAAAGAGGGCCAATAAGGACTGCCGCTACGGATCCGTGCATTGGGGGAAGACCACTTTCGCTCAGGATGAAGATAGAAGATGATGGAGCCACTTGGAAGAAGACCTTCACTGCCAGACTTCAGGAACTGTGAGTACCTATTTGGGGTTTAGGATTTTTTGTAAGTTTTTTTTATTTTTTTTATTTTTAAGATTAGGGAATTAATGGGCTGTAAAATAGCTGATTGCCCTTTTAAGTGCAGTAAAATAGCTGAATGCCCTTTTAAGAGCAATGCCCATACAAATGCCAATGGATAGCTTAGTTATTTTGAGTGTAATTTTTTTATTTTCGGGGGGTGTTTTACTGTTAGGGGGTAATTGCTATTGTTTTTAAGTAAAAGAGCTGTTTAACTTAGGGCAATGACCTACAAAATGTCATTTTAAGGGCTATTGGTAGTTTAGTATTAGTTTAGGGGTGTTTTTATTTTAGGGGGGATTTTTTCTTTTAATAGGGGTATTAGTTTAGGTCTGATTTTTTTTTATTTTTGATAGCTTTGTTTATTTTTTTCTGTAATTTTACTTTTTTATTTTTTGTAACTTTAGCTTGGGGGTTTGTATTTTTTAATCATAGACTGCCCTCTGGGCAGGCTCATCGCCTAGTGGGTAATAAAGAGATTATCTATATTTTAAAACAATACAAATTCTATTGTGGACCGTCCCTTTAAATTTTTTCATTCTTGCCCAATTTCAGTTGAATTTTTTTTTTTTCATAAAATACGATTTTTGCAGAACAATTTCATTACAATTTCTAACGTGATTAAATTATAGTTTTTTACTGCATTTTTTTTATTTCAGTATTTAATTTATTCCTTTGATATGGCTTTTAAATTACACATTTTTATGTTTGAGCCCTATTGCAATGTATGCAGCGCCCTCACATACTTAAAAGCAGAGAACACCCCTTTGCAAGACACACTGTACTCAAGGTAAAAAAAAACTTTTAGAGAATTAAAGAGGCTTCATAGTACTGGAGAGAATTTTTATAGAATCTCACAAACACAGACATCTTTATATAATTGTGCATTTTGGGT
Organism: Bombina bombina; assembly: GCF_027579735.1. Lineage (NCBI taxonomy): Eukaryota > Metazoa > Chordata > Amphibia > Anura > Bombinatoridae > Bombina > Bombina bombina. The sequence continues at coordinate 655,894,174 of NC_069499.1, forward strand.
CAAACCTGGCAAGTTGTCAGCTCTGGATGTGCCTCACACTTTTCAAACAATCCCTAAAATCAATATGCAACTAAATATAGTAATGACGTTTTTATTCTAAACAAATATACCGGACACTCAATAAAAGAGTTCTGCTCCATATTTCTAATACGTTGAGGCATAGTAAGTCTTTCACATTTAGATAACAGTCAGGGACTTTAAAAAAAACTGGACTTTTAAGTGTCCAGTATTTTTGTGAAGATATTACTGGACATCCAACTAAAATATGGGACTGTCCAGTTAAATACTGGACACCTGTCAACCCGACTCACCAATTGTGCACTGTTCTCCTTCCCATCCTGCACTGCATTCACATTTCCCGTCTCTGCATTGGCCGTGTTCTGCGCAATTTGGATGGCATGTACGTTCATCACAGCTTGCTCCACCCCAACCCTCTTCACACTGACAGACTCCTCCTGAGCACACACCGTGACTTCCACAGTCTGTTGCACACAGTTCTGAAAGTGCGACAATGAAACGCTATATTAGTGAAAGCTTTGATTAACATTGTATAACTTTAGTAATTACAAATATGCAAATATCTTTTAAGAATAACTCCATATAACAATGAAGTACAGATGTGTGGAAGAAAATTCAATTACCAGCAACACTTGTTTAAACCCATCTTTTTTATCTTTAAGAAACCAAGTGTAATATGAATTTGCACCTGATATTTGTAACTTAATTCCCACGGTGCTAACATAATTCATTATTGCTTATACAATTAGATAATTCATTCTACAGACAAAAAGCCAAGCCTGACATTACTCCTTATAAGATGTTTAATATATACCAATATTTGTATTTTGGTTATTCCTCCTTAATGATACAATGCACATTAAAGAACAGTGTTTACATATTAGGCCATATATCTGATATTACAGTACTTTGAATTTGTAATACATTTTGCAGGCATCATTTATGCTGGGACATGATTGAAGATCGTATGGGATATTCTGTTCATTGATCCCATGGTGCAAATTCCCTTTATTTGACACTTAAAGGGATCTTAAAGTCAAAATGTTTTTTTAATGTAAATTCAACTATCAAGTTTCATTCATTCTCGTATTATTCTTCATTGAAAATATTACCTATTTAAATAGACACTCAAGTCAAAATTAAACTTTCTTGATTCAGATAGAGCATGCAACTTTCCAATTTACTTCCATTATTCAATTTTTCCATTTTTCTATGTGAAGAACATTGAATAGTGTTTATATGAGTACAACAGTTTATTTTAATGTATTTTTGTTTTCTTTTTGTTTGTATTTAAATTCAATTACGCTCAAACAAATGCGTTCACTTTCAACTTGAAGTACACGCGCAAATTAACGTGCCCAAAATATATCCAATATCACTTGTGTGCAAACGTTAGTGCACCACTTGTAGTCTAGCCCTCTGTATTTTATTTCAGTTTACCAGGGTTTGCATTTAATTCCATTAAATCAGATCCTACACAACAGTATTAATAGGGCATTAAAGGGACATGAAACCCTAATTTTTTCTTTCATGATTCAGATAGAGAATACAATTTTAAACAACTTTCCAATTTACTTCTATTATCTAATTTGTTTCCTTCTCTTGTTATTATTTGCTGAAATGTTTATCTAGGCAAGTTCATGAGCAGCAGAGAACCTAGGGTCTAGCTGTTGATTAGTGGCTGCATATATGTATATTGAATGTGATTGGCTCACCCATGTGTTCAGTTAGAAACTAGTACCAAGGGCTCCATGTACTAAAGCGTCAATTTTCTCGCCGACAACGTGTCTGCTCGACTCGCTTGAACTCGCAGCTAGCGAGATATTGCCCGCCCACCATATGTACTAAAAAACATCCAAAAAAATCTCGCGTCTAATCCGCATCGAGCACTGGCGAATGATTCATACATATGACGCCTCGCTAGTTGCGAATGTACTATTATTTGCTTACAACTTGTCAGTCATGTTTGTCCCACGTGACTGTAAGGTGTCAGAAACGTCAGATTTGTCGCGGGAACATATTGCAGCACTATATAAAGTAGAATTTATCAACATTTGGCATTCCGGTCACACTGTAGAATTGCGACTTTATCGATTGCCACTCTTCTGTGGTAGATGGTAGACAAACATATTCTGGGAATATATGCATGAGTACATAGATAACTTTGGATAGATGACGAGAAAAGGCAGACTGACTGAAACCAATGATGACTCTGGACACTGCCTGAAATGATCCTGTGGCAAAAAAAGTACAAGGCAGCAAGAAACTTGAGGATTCCGGGAATGCCCCTTGAACAAGCCATCACAGGCTCTAGAAAATGTGCTATTTGAGCATATAAAGTAAATATTGAATGTCGATCCAGACGGAAACTTTGAATAACCTCTCTATCGGAAAGGGCATCTAAAGGAACCCGAGGAACTAATACCCGCTGAACTCGTAATCTCCTTCTTCTAACCGGATTTGGTATGGCATCAGGTTGACGAATTTGCCTTCTACCCCTGATTTGCATCAGACGAATAATATACAGTTGAAGAAGTGTCTCCATGGCTAGCAGGATCAAAAGTGAGTAACGATTCAATTGTATTGTCCCTCTTTTAAATCAGTTGTAGGCGTATATCTTATAGACCCTATTGTTTATTATGGTGCTCGTCACCTATTAGCTGGCAAGGGATTTTTCACGAGGTAGGTGTGGAAAAATTCACGAGCGTATAAATAGATAGTTTAGTAATTACTGTTTTGTGCGAGATTTATGTTGAGCGAGTATTTTCGAACTACAAAAAAGACTGGAATTCAAGAGTTGCGGACAAGTTTGCTCGACAGTTGTTAATGTAAGGTTTTCAATGGATTTGTGGCATAGTACATACGGTTATTGATCCGCACGCAGAAATTTAGATGGAAATAGTCACTAAGACCTCGCAGACAGCTTAGTACATGGAGCCCCAAGAGAATGAAACAGATTAGATAATAGAAGTAAATTAGAAAGTTGTTTAAAATTGTATTCTCTATCTGAATCATGAAAGAAAAATGTTAGGTTTCATGTACCTTTAAACACTGAACTGGAATATAAAATATTGAATTCTGCATAGTGAAAAAATACTTACTTTAACTATGTATTTTACCCCCATTTTCCTGTAATTGAAATCTAAAAACTGTGGATTTTCCAGTCATCTGAGCACATTGCAGGCTTCACAAACCTAAATTTGCTACATGTCTTTCCCTATTATGAATCTTGTTATCTTTCTTTTCTCCCAAAGCCAAACAATGGAGATTATGGTAATACAATGGTAATCCCAGCTGTCTGCAGAATCAATTCTGGATTGGTAAAGTGGTGAGTGTAGCTAGACAATTGAAAAACAGTTGCAGTAAATACGGTGTTAATGTGTTCTACTGAAGTTAAGACTTTACTGATATATTAATATATTTGAAGACTGCAGAAAAAGAATGTTTTGATTAAAAGGGGTTTACTGTCTCTAACTACTTTACAAATAACTGTAATAACAAAGCCAAACGCTTATAGAAACAGTGTAAAGTAATACATGAAACATATGTGTTATATTTTAAGCTTTTTCATGAAAAGGACAATATATTAAAATTTAAAAAAAAAAGTTTTTTAAATGCTTTTTAAAAAAAATCTGAATATTTAATGTTCTCTTCCACTTTTACTGGCAGCACTGCATTATTCAGCACACTCTTAGACATGAAGTAGTTACAAGTTTAATCTAAAATTCCCATCAATAACAATCTCATTATAGTATGTTCAGACAAAGAGAAAGGAAATGAAAACAAACTGTTAGCAGCTGGGCAATTTACAACTTCTAAAACCCAGTGTCATTTCTCATTTGATCTTATGAAAGCATCTATTCAGTAGAGCTTCCTTGTATTATTTATTTTCCAGAGAAAAGACAAATCTGACCTGAGAACTTTCTTCAATGAGTAGAAGCTAATTTTTTTGTTTTGATGAACAAAAGTCGCAATAAACATTTTTTTTCATATCTTACTATATTTTCATCTTTTACAGAAAAACATTCAAAAATTTCCGGGGTTTCTTGGTTTATTTAAAGTGACAGTAAATAATAGCGTTTGTGAAAAACTAGGATTTACCAGTGCAGCAAATAAAGCTGACTTTCAATCATGAAGTATAAAATACTTCATGCTGAAAGTTCCTTTATTTGTCTGTAGTTTTCGCAGCACTGAGCACCTCAGGCTGCCCGCCACAGAATGATATTTTGTCAATAAGGTGACGTTTACATCTCTAAGCCAATAGCTGTGCGCCCCAGCTGGCATTATGCCGGATAGCTAGCACGCTATTGGCTAAGATCACTTCAGTGATCAATAAAACCCTGAATATCCATAAGTGCACATTGCATAGCCAAAGGGTTAAGTGATGCACAGATTGACAGCACTTGTTTCCATTAAACATAAAACATACTTTTTGAATCTTGAATGTCTCCTAAAGCAGAATTTCACTGAAATCCATGGAGTTATTGTTTCCATTCTGCTGCATCATTCTATATTAACAAAGTTAGCATAAAAGGGAAAATGTACTTTTTATCTAATGCTCTGAAGTCTATGCTGTTGTCCCAGAACAGTCACACATAGCTTTCATATTTTATATTCATTTTTATACCAGAAAACTAGATTTATGTCACAGAACTCAGACTTTTAAAGTTTAAGTTAGTTCTCTCTTTGAAACCTCTTGCCTGTCCCCTGGCTTTTAATATCTACAGTCTGCAAGTCTGTAAATGGGATTATCATTATTAACCCTTTGAGGATTCTCTTTAATGCTTTTATGAAAGAGAAGTTCTATATATATTCATGTAATGTGAGTTTCAGTATTTGAAAAAAGAATTTGGCTGAATTGTGAGTAAATTATTTTGAGAGCTAGGGGCCGATTTATCATCGGTCTGTCCGACATGATCCGCTCAGTGGATCATGTCCGGCAGACACCGATGAATGCCGACAGCATGCACTGTCGGCATTTATCATTGCACAAGCAGTTCACCAGAAATGCTTGTGCTATGCCGCCCCCTGCAGATTTGCGGACAATCGCCGCTAGCAGGGGGTGTCAATCAGCCCGATTGTATAGGATCGGGCAGATTGCAGACCACAGCCTAAGAGGCGGCGGACCAGTTATGGAGCAGCGGTCTTAAGCCTGAAGGCTTGCGCAGAAAAAAAAGCATCGGAACTTGATAATTAGGCCCCCTAGTCTTTAATACGTTTCTGCTATAAAGTGAGATATATAATTAAAAAAAAAGTCGGCACATGTTTTATTTTTTACATTTAATTGCCAATGCATATTTTGTTGCAGTGGTTCTCAACCTCCTTTCTTTTTTGTGACATCAATGTGACATTTCATAAGCAATGAAGGAATTGTTTGAGATACGTGAATGTAACAGAAAAAACCCAACATAGAAATAGAAGAATAATATACAAAGGGACAATAAACTCATTTTAGTCCGCCTCATCAGAGCAGGCGGACAGGGTTATGAGCTTGATAAATGGGAGCTTGATAAATGGGCCCCTATGACTCAAGCACAAAAGTAGAAGCACTATTGATTGCGCTCAAGCAATGTTAACTCACAATTACACATATATTTTTGTGCTCCACTTGTGATCTAGGGCTTTGTTTTTTATGCTGTTGAATGTGTTCCAGTTTCTTCCAATAGAGTCATGGAACCAACCCCCAAGACCTTAGCAGTTTTATTGCATAAATAAATAAATAAATAAATAAAAAAAATTACCTAATAGGAATAGTGGACATGAACATTCCTCTAGTCATTGGCTCACCAGATGTGTTCAACCAGGTAGTGCATTGCTGCTCTGGAGTTGACTTTAATTATGTGTTTAAACCATTGGCAGGGGTTAAACACACAAGTCAACAATTAAATGCTCAAACACATTACATTTTTTTAGAGCTTTTGTGTTAGTTTAAGTATGGTATAGTTTGAATGTCACTGTTACACATATTTAATTATGATACAAGTGAGGAGCTAAATATTGCTTTTGTAAAAGCGATATTTTTGCTCCACTGAGTAATACCAGTGCATGCTAATGTGCACTGGTATTACAAGTTGACAGCTATGCGAACGCAAGCTTGCATTGCAGGAAAGCATTGCGCTCACGAGAACGCACTTCCATATGCTCCAATGAGAAGGGGTAAGTAGGACAGCAATATTAAATATATATATATATATATATATACATACTTATATATATTTATGTGCTAATACAGGTGAAACTCAAAAAATTAGAATATTGTGCAAAAGTTAATTTATTTCACTAATGCAACTTAAAAGGTGAAACTAATATATGAGATAGACTCATTACATGCAAAGCAAGATAGTTCAAGCCGTGATTTGTCATAATTGTGATGATTATGGCTTACAGCTCATGAAAACCCCAAATCTGCAATCTCAGAAAATTAGAATATTACATGCAATCAATAAAACAAGGATTGTACATGGAACAATATCGGACCACTGAAAAGTATAAGCATGCATACTGTATGTACTCAGTACTTGGTTTGGGCCCCTTTTGCAGCAATTACTGCCTCAATGTGGCATGGCATGGAAGCTATCAGCCTGTGGCACTGCTGAGGTATTATGGAAGACCAGGATGCTTCAATAGCGGCCTTCATCTCTTCTGCATTGTTCGGTCTCATGTCTCTCATCTTTCTCTTGGCAATGCCCCATAGATTCTCTATAGGGTTCAGGTCAGGTGAGTTTGCTGGCTAATCAAGCACAGTAATCCCACGGTCATTGAACCAGGTTTTGGTGCTTTTGGCAGTGTGGGCAGGGGCCAAGTCCTGCTGGAAAATGAAGTCAGCATCCCCATAGAGCTTGTCTGTGGAAGGAAGCATGAAGTGCTCCAAAATCTCCTGGTAGACGGCTGTGTTGACCCTGGACTTAATGAAGCACAGTGGACCAACACCAGCAGATGACATGGCTCCCCAAATCAACACAGAGTGTGGAAACTTCACACTGGACTTAAAGCATCTTTCAGTGTGTGCCTCTCCATTCTTCCTCCATACTCTGGGTCCTTGGTTTCCAAATGAGATGCAAAATTTGCTCTCATCAGAAAAGAGGACTTTGGACCACTGAGCAACAGACCAGGTCTGTTTTTCTTTAGCCCAGGTAAGACGCTTCTGACTTTGTTTGTTATTCAGGAGTGGCTTGACAAGAGGAATACGACATTTGAAGCCCATGTCCAGTATCCGTCTGTGTGTGGTGGTTCTTGATGCACTGACTCCAGCCTCAGTCCACTCCTTGTGAAAGTCCTCAACATTTTTGAATGGCCTTTTCCTGACAATCCTCTCCAGGCTGCGGTAATCCCTGCTGCTTGTGCACCTTTTTCTTCCACACTTTTCCCTTCCACATAACTTTCTATTAATGTGCTTTGATACAGCACTTTGGGAACATCCAACTTCTTTTGCAATTAACTTTTGAGGCTTTCCCTCCTTATGGAATATAGTAAATAAATATGAAATAAATGAACTTTTGCACAATTTTCTTATTTTTCAAGTTTCACCTGTAAGTGCATATACACATATTAACACATAAATATATATACATATATATTTAAAGGGAACACACAGTTCCCATAGACTGCAATGTAAAGGCTCTTTTCAATGACGTTTCTTTTTTTCTAACACCCCACTCCAGCAAACTTTACCCCTCAAATACTGCCTAGTGCAGTTGTTTTATTAAAATACAAAGAAGCTACAACTTTCATTTTTAACAAAAAGACATTACACTTTATTTTGGGGGGCATATTTATCAAATTAACCAGAGATCTTTTTTATAAGCGCTAATTGCTCTGGCGAGCTTGTGGTAGCAATAACCAGCCACTTGTAATGGTTATTTATCGCACGTGATAAATTAGCGCTCCACTTAATTGGTTCAGAAGGTCTGTATTCCTCAAATACTTTGAAATTGCAAAAAAATTACAGTTTTTATTTCCTATAAAACATTAAGGCCTAGATTTGGAGTTCGGCGGTAAAAGGGCTGTTAACGCTCCGCGGGTTTTTTTCTGGCCGCACCATAAATTTAACTCTGGTATCGAGAGATCAAACAAATGCTGCGTTAGGCTCCAAAAAAGGAGCGTAGAGCATATTTACCGCAAATGCAACTCTCGATACCAGAGTTGCTTACGGACGCGGCCGGCATCAAAAACGTGCTCGTGCACGATTCTCCCATAGGAAACAATGGGGCTGTTTGAGCTGAAAAAAAACCTAACACCTGCAAAAAAGCAGCGTTCAGCTCTTAACGCAGCCCCATTGTTTCCTATGGGGAAACACTTCCTACGTCTGCACCTAACACTCTAACATGTACCCCGAGTCTAAACACCCCTAACCTTACACTTATTAACCCCTAATCTGCCGCCCCCGCTATCGCTGACCCCTGCATTACACTTTTAACCCCTAATCTGCCGCTCCGTAAACCGCCGCCACCTACGTTATCCCTATGTACCCCTAATCTGCTGCCCTAACATCGCCGACCCCTATGTTATATTTATTAACCCCTAATCTGCCCCCCACAACGTCGCCGACACCTGCCTACACTTATTAACCCCTAATCTGCCGAGCGGACCTGAGCGCTACTATAATAAAGTTATTAACCCCTAATCCGCCTCACTAACCCTATCATAAATAGTATTAACCCCTAATCTGCCCTCCCTAACATCGCCGACACCTACCTTCAATTATTAACCCCTAATCTGCCGACCGGAGCTCACCGCTATTCTAATAAATGTATTAACCCCTAAAGCTAAGTCTAACCCTAACACTAACACCCCCCTAAGTTAAATATAATTTTTATCTAACGAAATAAATTAACTCTTATTAAATAAATGATTCCTATTTAAAGCTAAATACTTACCTGTAAAATAAATCCTAATATAGCTACAATATAAATTATAATTATATTATAGCTATTTTAGGATTAATATTTATTTTACAGGCAACTTTGTAATTATTTTAACCAGGTACAATAGCTATTAAATAGTTAAGAACTATTTAATAGTTACCTAGTTAAAATAATAACAAATTTACCTGTAAAATAAATCCTAACCTAAGATATAATTAAACCTAACACTACCCTATCAATAAAATAATTAAATAAACTACCTACAATTACCTACAATTAACCTAACACTACACTATCAATAAATTAATTAAACACAATTGCTACAAATAAATACAATTAAATAAACTATCTAAAGTACAAAAAATAAAAAAGAACTAAGTTACAGAAAATAATAAAATATTTACAAACATAAGAAAAATATTACAACAATTTTAAACTAATTACACCTACTCTAAGCCCCCTAATAAAATAACAAAGCCCCCCAAAATAAAAAATTCCCTACCCTATTCTAAAATACAAATATTACAAGCTCTTTTACCTTACCAGCCCTGAACAGGGCCCTTTGCGGGGCATGCCCCAAGAATTTCAGCTCTTTTGCCTGTAAAAAAAAACATACAATACCCCCCCCCAACATTACAACCCACCACCCACATACCCCTAATCTAACCCAAACCCCCCTTAAATAAACCTAACACTACCCCCCTGATGATCTTCCTACCTTGTCTTCACCATGCCAGGTTCACCGATCCGTCCTGGCTCCAAGATCTTCATCCAACCCAAGCGGGGGCTAGACATCCACTGAAGAAGTCCAGAAGAGGGTCCAAAGTCTTCCTCCTATCCGGCAAGAAGAGGACATCCGGACCGGCAAACATCTTCTCCAAGCGGCATCTTCTATCTTCTTCCATCCGATGACGACCGGCTCCATCTTGAAGACCTCCAGCGCGGATCCATCCTCTTCTTCCGACGACTAGACGACGAATGACGGTTCCTTTAAGGGACGTCATCCAAGATGGCGTCCCTCGAATTCCGATTGGCTGATAGGATTCTATCAGCCAATCGGAATTAAGGTAGGAATTTTCTGATTGGCTGATGGAATCAGCCAATCAGAATATAGTTCAATCCGATTGGCTGATCCAATCAGCCAATCAGATTGAGCTCGCATTCTATTGGCTGTTCCGATCAGCCAATAGAATGCGAGCTCAATCTGATTGGCTGATTGGATCAGCCAATCGGATTGAACTATATTCTGATTGGCTGATTCCATCAGCCAATCAGAAAATTCCTACCTTAATTCCGATTGGCTGATAGAATCCTATCAGCCAATCGGAATTCGAGGGACGCCATCTTGGATGACGTCCCTTAAAGGAACCGTCATTCGTCGTCTAGTCGTCGGAAGAAGAGGATGGATCCGCGCTGGAGGTCTTCAAGATGGAGCCGGTCGTCATCGGATGGAAGAAGATAGAAGATGCCGCTTGGAGAAGATGTTTGCCGGTCCGGATGTCCTCTTCTTGCCGGATAGGAGGAAGACTTTGGAGCACCGGATTATGGATCGCCAACCCCCGCTTGGGTTGGATGAAGATCTTGGAGCCAGGACGGATCGGTGAACCTGGTATGGTGAAGACAAGGTAGGAAGATCTTCAGGGGATTAGTGTTAGGTTTATTTAAGGGGGGTTTGGGTTAGATTAGGGGTATGTGGGTGGTGGGTTGTAATGTTGGGGGGGGGGTATTGTATGTTTTTTTTTACAGGCAAAAGAGCTGAAATTCTTGGGGCATGCCCCGCAAAGGGCCCTGTTCAGGGCTGGTAAGGTAAAAGAGCTTGTAATATTTGTATTTTAGAATAGGGTAGGGAATTTTTTATTTTGGGGGGCTTTGTTATTTTATTAGGGGGCTTAGAGTAGGTGTAATTAGTTTAAAATTGTTGTAATATTTTTCTTATGTTTGTAAATATTTTATTATTTTCTGTAACTTAGTTCTTTTTTATTTTTTGTACTTTAGATAGTTTATTTAATTGTATTTATTTGTAGCAATTGTGTTTAATTAATTTATTGATAGTGTAGTGTTAGGTTAATTGTAGGTAATTGTAGGTAGTTTATTTAATTATTTTATTGATAGGGTAGTGTTAGGTTTAATTATATCTTAGGTTAGGATTTATTTTACAGGTAAATTTGTTATTATTTTAACTAGGTAACTATTAAATAGTTCTTAACTATTTAATAGCTATTGTACCTGGTTAAAATAATTACAAAGTTGCCTGTAAAATAAATATTAATCCTAAAATAGCTATAATATAATTATAATTTATATTGTAGCTATATTAGGATGTATTTTACAGGTAAGTATTTAGCTTTAAATAGGAATTATTTATTTAATAAGAGTTAATTTATTTCGTTAGATAAAAATTATATTTAACTTAGGGGGGTGTTAGTGTTAGGGTTAGACTTAGCTTTAGGGGTTAATACATTTATTAGAATAGCGGTGAGCTCCGGTCGGCAGATTAGGGGTTAATAATTGAAGGTAGGTGTCGGCGATGTTAGGGAGGGCAGATTAGGGGTTAATACTATTTATGATAGGGTTAGTGAGGCGGATTAGGGGTTAATAACTTTATTATAGTAGCGCTCAGGTCCGCTCGGCAGATTAGGGGTTAATAAGTGTAGGTAGGTGTCGGCGACGTTGAGGGGGGCAGATTAGGGGTTAATAAATATAACATAGGGGTCGGCGATGTTAGGGGTAGCAGATTAGGGGTACATAGGGATAACGTAGGTGGCGGCGATTTGCGGTCGGAAGATTAGGGGTTAATTATTTTAAGTAGCTTGCGGCGACGTTGTGGGGGGCAAGTTAGGGGTTAATAGATATAATACAGGGGTCGGCGGTGTTAGGGGCAGCAGATTAGGGGTACATAAGTATAACGTAGGTGGCGGTCGGCAGATTAGGGGTTAAAAATTTTAATCGAGTGGCGGCGATGTGGGGGGACCTCGGTTTAGGGGTACATAGGTAGTTTATGGGTGTTAGTGTACTTTAGGGTACAGTAGTTAAGAGCTTTATAAACCGGCGTTAGCCAGAAAGCTCTTAACTCCTGCTATTTTCAGGCGGCTGGAATCTTGTCGTTAGAGCTCTAACGCTCACTGCAGAAACGACTCTAAATACCGGCGTTAGGAAGATCCCATTGAAAAGATAGGCTACGCAAATGGCGTAGGGGGATCTGCGGTATGGAAAAGTCGCGGCTGAAAAGTGAGCGTTAGACCCTTTAATCACTGACTCCAAATACCAGCGGGCGGCCAAAACCAGCGTTAGGAGCCTCTAACGCTGGTTTTGACGGCTACCGCCGAACTCTAAATCTAGGCCTAAATTTGTATGCAGATCTTTTGCAATATAGTGCTTAATTGTTCATATATATTACGCAAATATAAAAAAAAATAGTTTATTATCTCTTATTATCACAGCGGATGGTAACATAGGGCATCTTTGCATTTTCTGTCCCATTTTGTTGCTTTAACTTAACATGCTTTTTCCATGCAATCAATTGTTTACTTGTTTACGCAGTGTTCTTTCATATGCATGATACATATATTATTATTAAAGTCCTATGGGCAATCCACATCAGCAAATACATTTACTTGAATAAAAGATGAACAATATACAATTACACTATATATCTAAAAAAAGGAGATTGACATCTATGTATTAATATAGGACTTGTCCAAAGGTTTCACCCCTGAGACTCGTCACGATAAAGTTTATCATGTTCATGTTTGCAAAAGATGGCTTTTTGATACTGAGCTCTTGAGCATTAGCCTCAGCACGACTATATTTTGTCTATTCACTTTCATTTTGAATAGGTAAACAAATCATGTACCCAGAGGAAAATGAGTAATCCTTTTATGTAGCATTCATTTCCATTCCTGTGCTCTACAAAATGAAATATGTCTTTATATTTACCATCTTCAGTCCAGTCTTGTAAAGTTGTATTGATTGGGTTTTTCCACTGGAAAATTGAGTTTGGAAACACAGAGGAATGAACACAAATTCAAATATTACATGTCTACCACTTCTAAGTCATTTGGATCAGGTACTATTTGTAACTATTTATCAGGGGACCGAGCAATGCAGCTATTTATATTTGCTGGTAAACATGTTCAGATGTTTAAAATGTGTGTATATCTCTTCATATTATTCATAAGCAAAATTAAAAGCAAAAATAAAACCATAAATGAGGTTCAAAATATTTATAGCATCAATTTGCAGCAGTTGTTAAGCTAAATATGCCACTCACAAGGATAGTGTATAGCCCTTTATGGGCTTGGAGCAGACTTAAGGGTTAAGGCACAGTGGAATGGGAGGTTTAGTGTAGTGAAGTTGCAGTTTATGGGGAGAGATTTTGACCTACATTTATAAGGTCCTGACAGCAAGTCTTAGACTTCTTTTTCCTGCTGTGCTGGCTGAAGATTCCTGCTTGTCCTGCCCTCCCTGCCTATTTATTGGTGGCTTGAGTCTTACGGCTTCAGTATGGGTTGTTCTAGTTAACACGTTTGAGGCACGGCTTATTGAAGTAAAATGTCTATAAGGTGGAGTATTAAGCGCCAAAGTACACAAGCTTCCAACTATTAACGATCTCCTAACCTGATTCCAAATAAGTTTCTATTGCATAAAAATTGGGGAAGTGCAAAATAAGCTAAAGTGTGGTCCTATATATAACTAAAAAGTAGATAAAAACTTATTTACTATATCAAATACAATTATAAAGGATACAATAAAAACAAATATTTCTTAAAATACACAGTATTCGCAATTGTGGAATATAGTGCTGCACGTTCCACTAAAAAAAAAAATATATATATATATGGGGTAGTCCAGAAAAAAATTATGTATGAATTCAGAAAAAAAAGAGTCATATGAATAATGAAAAAAATAATAAAAACGTGTGGCAAAAGAGGTGTCCTTGTAGGAAATAGTAAATCGCATAGAAATATAGAAGTATAAAATCCAAAATCCAAAAATTATGTTGTGAAAAAGATGTGTGGAAAAAAAAAGTCCATTTCATTTATCCAAAGTGAAAAAAGGAGAAGTATGCTGGACTACTTGGAAATCGCGATGATAGGAACCTTAGCCACAAAGAAGTCAGTGTCTACACGTTTCAGCCTTAAACAAGGCCATTCTCAAGACTAATGCTGGCTCATTATCGTCTGATTTAAATAGAATAAAGTGTCCTATCAAAACACGGCAGCACTGTGTGGCACCAAACTGAAATCTCATCATTATAGGGTATACGTGTTTCCAGACTACAAAATTATGTGACTTCCGATTATCAAAAAAAAAAAAACGGTATTGTGTTCGTGCTCCATGTTACTTAACGGCAATTTATACCTAATCTATGTAAACAAAATTGCTGCTGTTGCCACTATTAAATAATTTAAAGTGACAAACACCCACAAATTATACATGATATGTGTATATATGGCAATATAAAAATATAATAAAAGTAGAAATTAAAATAGGACATACATGACTAAGGACCAGGTATAGGTCTGAAAAGTTGTTGTTGTTATTTTGTACTTCGGATCATGTAATTAAATAAAGATCCCTTTTAAATACATTTAATAAAGGCTGAAGTACCCTATTCTCTTTTTGAAGATTTAATTGTATGACACCCAGCAGCAAAAATAATTTCAAATTGGCTGGGCTCTCTTTATCTTCTCCACTCCACTGGTAGGTCGGTTTCTGCTGATAGGTCGGTTTCTGCTGATATCTCTTGTTTATATATTTTTTTCTATAGATAGTATAGAACAGTTTGCTCTAAAAACAAAGCAATCATCCTTACTCTTTGAAAAAGAGAATACCTTATGGACAGTTTCTGCGGTTACGCAGAAATTGTTCTACTAATTCTAGCTTTGACTTTCATGCCAAAAAAATGAAAGAGAGATTTCTGGCTGGAGGTTACTCCAAAAATATAGTTAAAAGCTCACTGAATCGAGTGAGAAAACTTAAAAGAGAGGATATTTTGTTCTCTAAAGGTGATAAAGCAGTTGAACAAACTAATCTTAGATTTATTACACAATATAACTGTGACTGGGACAAAATTAGCTACACTTTGGCCAAGAACTGGCATTTTTTACTTGCTGATAAAAGATTGGCAGGGAAAGTAGATGATTGTCCCCTGTTGACTGCTAGAAAAGCTTTGAGTTTTTCAACTGGAGGTAAGACTTTTCGAATTAATTATCCAATTAACTGCCAAACATTTGGAGTTGTCTATTTGTGGTTTTGTCCTTGTTCTATGTTTTACGTAGGAAAGACAAAACGACAACTCCTAGACAGAGTAAGGGAACATCGTGATCATGTCAAAAATAATAAAGAGACTAGCAGTTTAGCACGACATTTTCAGACTTATCACGATTCGGATTTTGAGTTACTTAAATGTATTGGCATTGATATTGGTTTAACAGATAAGAGAAAAAAGAAACAGGCTGGATTAACCGTTTACATAAGTGTGCACTTACTGGGTTGAATGAAAAATTAGAATTTGCTCCTTTTTTGTAAACATCTACTGTTGTTTCTAATGTCTATCTATGGAAACTCTAAGGATAACATTTTGTCTTTATCTTTTTCTTCTTCCTTTTTTTCAATTGTTTAATATACATTTTTTCAGATTTTTAACTAATTGGCTCAAATTGATTTTCCCTGGGCTGTTTGATATATTTGGATACTAATTAATACAAGCTCTGTGAAAGTGCTTTTGAGCTTTTGGTACTATTAATTGTTTACTTCTAGCTATATATTTATATTCTTCATTAGTGGAGCTGACTTCAGGGTTTATGGATTAGAACCTTTTGCTTCTTAAGTTTCTTAGTTCTGGCCTTGGAATCAAATATTATCTTTACATAGATAATTTCAAGCTTTAAGGAGCATTAGATTTCCACAATTTGTGATTATTCCCTTACTTAGGCGAGTGGTCTAAGACTTATTTAGAATGCTTTAGCTAGTTATTTGAAGTTTTTGGGTCTAAGGTTCGATTCCGTCCATTGGAGGCTTCTTCCTAATTTACTTGTTAATCATATAGCAAAAGAATTATATGAATTTTATTTCTTAGCACTTTGCCTGAGTTAATAATGGATAAAAAACTTTTGAATTTTCAGAAAGCCTTTTGTCTGTATTCATTTAGTCCGGAAAAGCGCCTTTTACCTGTTGGCATTGTTTCCAACATTAACAGTTTAGGTTTGGCTCAATTTGATTCTCTTTGGGTGGTTTGGTGTGCTTGGACATTAAATTAACATAAGATTGGTGAAAGTGTTTTTAAGTTGGTGGCATTAGTGCTTCTTAACTTATAGCTATATATTTATATTCAATGTTAGTTGAGTTTGCCTCAGAATATTTTAATCAGAACCTTTTTATCATTAAGTTTCTTGGTTTGGCCTGGGAATTATACATTGTCTTCACATAGATAATTTCAAGCTTAAGCAGCCCTAGATTTTCTCAATATGTAGCCATTCCTCTATTTAGGTGAGTGGATTAAGTCTCATTTAGGATGTGTTAGTTAGGTATTGTTAATTTTGGATTTTGGGTTTGATTCCGCCTTTTGGAGATATACCATGTATTTATTTATAATATAGCAAAGAAGTATAAGAATTTATTATTATTTTTTAGCATCTCGTTCTGGTTAATGACAAATTAAATACTATTCAGTTTTTATAAAGCCCTTTGCATTCTCTGAATATGGGAAAGTGCCTTCACCTGTTGGTATCTTCCCTAACATTTTTAGTTTAGGATTTGCATGCCTTTAATACACATCACTCATTTGTTTTGTAACAAATTAATATATATCAAAGCTTAATGTATATATTTCGTAACTTTTTTAATTTTTATGTTTGTAAATATGTTCATCATTTCTCAGAGGCGTGTCTCATTTAGCCTACAAAAGGCTTGGGTTTTTACAATGAAGTCAGCCTTGAGGACGTCCCTGTCAGTCAAGGGGATGAAACGCACGTAGGCAGCAGCTGATTTCTCTGATGAGACGTCTACCTGTGGGATTCGTTACTTTCTCTTTCAAACTTCATGGAACTTGTATGCTTGGAGCAATCGGCTGTTTGAGTGCACCTCACTGTTTATGTGCACGCCTTGATGCAGCTGTGAATTACGGAGTCATGACTTTGTTACATCTGAGACTGTGAGTGTTCGGATCGCTGCTTTTATCAGGCAGTGGAAACTCCTTCTTTTCCTACCACACAATAAGTGGATGCCTGGACATTTACTTTACTATATCACAGCCACAAAGAAAGATTGACCACCTACATGAACTTTCACATTTATTGTGTTATTTTGTTCTAAAAGCTTTCTTTGGTACCTATAAATTGGGTTATTTGTATTGTACAGTTTACGATCTCTGCATCTATACCATACCTTTTTCTAAACACATAGATCCTCTATACATATCATGACAGTATTAACCCTTTATATTGGGACTGCCCTCTGATTGTGGTGTTGTGTTTAGTTGTCGGTATAAGATTCCAGTGTTTTGCTGCTTCTGTGATCACAACCTATAATTGCAAACTTCCTAAGTTTGTTCACTTATGCATATTTGTGTATTATTGGCTTTATATGTATCTTATTGGATTTATTTGGGAGTCTACTGCATAGATCCTCATATTGTTATCATGACAGCATATCCCTTATGTGCTTTTTGGGGCTGTCCTCTGATAGAGGTGTTGTAGATTTTCTCCTTTCTGAAGCTCCCTTCTAAAGCCTGATTATTGTTACACTTATGTTCTATCCCCTAGAGACGTCTCTCATAGATATCATGAATATATTAAAAGAATACATTTTGTTGGGTGATTTTGCAATAAAATGTTAGTGCTTTAAATGCATGCTGGCTTTTTCAAGTTTTGTTCTCTGTCTCCACCAAGCTCTACACTAGCCTTTGGAATAAATTTTGAAAAACCTTTTTTATATATTAATATATTTTTAGGATTTATATGTGTGGAGGGTGCTGAATTCCCTATCTTTATGTAAGGATTACTTATCCTTACCCTCTTTCTTTTGTTTTTGCGTAAATAATAGTATCATAGGGTCTGCACCTCCTATTATATTTGGACACATATAACTATTATTAACAAATAAAAACCCTTTTCTATATTTTTAAGCAGCTCCCTTAAATATATTTTTATTTAAGTATTCATAGCTTTACTAAAGGTGGCAGTTTAAACCCTCAAAATCTGAAATGCCTGACTCTTCCCATGGAACAGACCACCTGATCTTTCCCATCAACACTGGTGGGCCTCTGGCAAGTGCCTGAAGACACTACAGCTCAAATGACAAAATAAAGATAAAGAAGTTATTTGAAAAAAATTAATTACACTCCAGCGGGTAAAATGGTTACACATTAAGGGGTGGAAATGTTCCTATAATATCTTGTTCATTCTAAAGAATGTATAACTGTTTTTCCTCTTTGTCACCAAGCAAAACAGTTAACGGTTGTTTTCACAAAATACAGCATTTTGTAACTTGCCAATTTGTAGACAAATTTGTTCAACCGTTCAAGCATAATGAGCATTTGCATAGTAACTTTATAGTGGACTTTCTTGTTAAAATTCACCAAGGCACAACATACTGAACTTACCTCTTTAACACTCTTTAATATGATCAACAATTAATTTCTAGGCAGGGGTCAAGTCCTACAAAAAAAGTGTGGGAACTCACCAAGACTCCCCCCCTCCGCTCACAATCAATAGTGTTTTATATGTACACATACAGTATTTAAGCATATATAATCTATACACTTTGGCTAATGAAAGCAAATTAAATCCAATAAATGGTTGAATGGTTGCCGTTGGCCCTGAGAATCCTCCTCTGTCATAGAGTCTCACCCACTAAAGGTGCAAAAGTCCTATTTCTGCTGAGGCGAGCTAAATAACCCCAGAGCAAGCCACACAGAAATGTAAGCACCATGGGGGGTAGTTATCAACGTGTCAACTTTCCTGCCTTCGCCGGCCCAATACGCCCGCCTAAGCTCGCCTCACATCGCCGCCGCGGACCTGAAAAAATTTGCCTAAGTTAGCAAATAAAGCTGTCAAAAAGCCGCGGGGCGATGAGCAGCGGACTGTGAGAGTTATCACACATCCGATCTCGCTGCTCTTCGGCTGTTTGACAGCTTTCTTGCTAGCCTGTCACTAAGCACTCACACTAAACTACACTGTTCTACCCCCTATACCGGCGCCCCCGGAGCCCCCCGCAACTAAATAAAGTTACTAACCCATAAACCGCCGCTCCTAGACCCCGCCGCAAATCTTATAAATGTATTAACCCCTAAACCGCCGCTCCCGGACACCGCTGCCACCTACATTATACCTAGTAACCCCTATCCTGCCCCCCCCTATACCGCCGCCCTCTATAATAAATTTATTATCCCCTATCCTGCCGATCCCACACCTCGCCGCAACTAAATAAATTGTTTAACCCCTAAACCGCCGCTCCCGGACCCCCGCAACCTATATTAAATTTATTAACCCCTATCCTGCCCCCCCTACACCGTCGCCACCTATAATAAATTTATTAACCCCTATCCTGCCCCCCCTACACCGTCGCCACCTATAATAAATTTATTAACCCCTATCCTGCCCCCCACTACACCGCCGCCACTGCAATAAAATTATTGACCCCTAAACCTAAGTCTAACACTAAGCCTAACACCCCCCTAACTTAAATATTAATTAAATAAATCTAAATAATATTTCTATTATGAACTAAATTAATCCTATTTAAAACTAAATACTTACCTTTAAAATAAACCCTAATATAGCTACAATATAAATAATAATTATATTGTAGCTATCTTAGGATTTATTTTTATTTTACAGGTACCTTTCAATTTATTTTAACTAGGTACAATAGCTATTAAATAGTTATTAACTATTTAATAGCTTACCTAGCTAAAATAAAGAGAAATTTACCTGTAAACTAAAAACTAACCTAAGTTACAATTACACCTAACACTACACTATACTTTAATAAATTATTCCTATTTAAAATAAATACTTACCTGTAAAATAAACCCTAAGATAGCTACAATGTAATTAATAATTACATTGTAGCTATCTTAGGATTTATATTTATTTTACAGGTAACTTGGTATTTATTTTAGCTAGTTAGAATAGTTATTAAATAGTTATTAACTATTTAATAACTACCTAGCTAAAAGAAATACAAAATTACCTGTAAAATAAATCCTAACCTAAGTTACAATTAAAACTAACACTACACTATCATTACAATAATTAAATAAATTAACTACAAATGACTACAATTAAATACAATTACATAAACTAACTAAAGTACAAAAAATAAAAAAAGCTAAGTTACAAAAAATAAAAAAATAAGTTACAAACATTTAAAAAAATATTACAACAATTTTAAGCTACTTACACCTAATCTAAGCCCCCTAATAAAATAACAAACCCCCCCAAAATAAAAAAATGCCCTACCCTATTCTACATTAAAAAAGTTCAAAGCTCTTTTACCTTACCAGCCCTTAAAAGGGCCCTTTGTGGGGGCATGCCCCAAAGAATTCAGCTCTTTTGCCTGTAAAAGAAAAATACAACCCCCCCCAACATTAAAACCCACCACCCACATACCCCTAATCTAACCCAAACCCCCCTTAAAATAACCTAACACTAATCCCCTGAAGATCATCCTACCTTGAGTCGTCTTCACTCAACCGAGCAGCGATGGAACCGAAGAGGACATCCGGAGCGGCAGAAGTTATCCTCCAAGGGGCCCTGAAGAAATCTTCCATCCGATGAAGTGATCCTCCAAGCGGCGCTGAAGAAATCTTCCATCCGGGCGATGTAATCTTCCAAGAGGCGCTGAAGAAGTCTTCTATCCGGGCGAGGTCATCTTTCAAGCCGAGTCTTGAATCTTCATCCCGCCGACGCGGAACATCCTTCTTTCCCGACGGACTACCGACGAATGAAGGCTCCTTTAAGGGACGTCATCCAAGATGGCGTCCCTTCAATTCCGATTGGCTGATAGGATTCTATCAGCCAATCGGAATTAAGGTAGGAAAAATCTAATTGGCTGATTGAATAAGCCAATCAGATTCAAGTTCAATCCGATTGGCTGATCCAATCAGCCAATCAGATTGAGCTCGCATTCTATTGGTTGTTCCGATCAGCCAAGGTATAATGTAGGTGGCGGTGGGCTCCGGGAGCGGCGGTTTAGGGGTTAATATGTATAGAGTAGCTTGCGGCGGTTAAGGGGTTAACATATTTATTATAGTGTCGGTGGGCTCCGGGAGCGGCGGTTTAGGGGGTAATAACTTTATTTAGTTGCGGCGGTGTAGGGGGGACAGATTAGTGGTGTTTAGACTCGGGGTACATGTTAGGGTGTTAGGTGTAGACATCTCCCATAGGAATGAATGGGATATCTGGCAGCAGCGAACTTGTACTTTCGCTATGGTCAGACTCCCATTGATTCCTATGGGATCCGCCACCTCCAGGGCGGCGGATTGAAAACCAGGTAAACTGGGCCGTAAAAGTGCTGAGCGTACCTGCTAGTTTTTTGATAACTAGCAAAAGTAGTCAGATTGTGCCGCACTTGTGTGCGGAACATCTGTAGTGACGTAAGAATCGATCTGTGTCGGACTGAGTCCGGCGGATCGAAGTTTACGTCACAAAATTCTACTTTTGCCGGTCTGTAGCCTTTGATAACTAAGGCGAATCAGCCTCGCCACAAATACGCTGCGGAATTCCAGCGTATTTGAGGTTGACGGCTTGATAACTACCCTCCATGTGTTAAACACATTGAGGGGTGATCACACACAAGGACCGCTGACAGTCTTATATTTAGTGTATTGTAGGAAGTATTACTGCCCATTACTAGAGGATCTCCCTATCCCTATAACCAGACTGTGCTCCAGCTCCTCCCCTCCAACCAGCAACAGCAGTGTTTACTGAAGCATTTCTGTTCTCTGTCCAGACTGAGGGAACTTAGTTCCCCCTGCAAAAATAGTGCAGGAACTCTGTTCCCATGCGTTCCTGCTCGACTTGACCCCTGTTTCTAGGTATCTTTAATAAATGTCACTGTCAATATATAATTGTCCATATATTGGTGTCAGAAGACAAAGATCACATTCAGATGCATAAAAATGAAAATTCTAATTCTCATAATGAGTAAACTATGCATAATAAATAAACCTGCAATGCAAGTTCATTATTTATTTTCCAGTAATTTAAATTTGAAAAGTATTCTTTTTTTACTGCCTTTAGAATGGAAGGAATGAATCCTATGATATTAAAAATTCTGACCAACCTACATGCTGCACAGTGACTGCTTGACATCTGCTGGAGCGCATTTACATCTGTCCATAATTTTTGACAGCAATGGAGATAAGATAAAAATACATCAGAGACATGTCAATGAGTTTGCTCTGGGACTGTAAAACAATGACATTTTGCTAACAAAGTTTTGCTTTATTTTGCACAAGTGGCGGACTGGAATGCTGAAATAAAACTTTAAAAAAAAATTAATGTACAGGTAAGTTATTTTCTAGTGCAGTATGATTTTTAAATACACCAATATATAGTTAAAAAGTTATCATTTTTTGTGAACAAACTTCTTCACTGGTGCATGAAGTAATTTCAAAAGAAAAAAAAAAGAGTTTTCTGAAAATAGCCATTTCTATAAACTTTTCTGTACATTGAAATATATTTTCACATTGTGATTATTTTTCTTCAGTTTTCTTGAATTCAGAAATGCTCATTGCTGGGAAAAAAAAAACTGATGTATTTTTCTTTCCATGTTGTAACCACTCAGAGAGAATAACCTCTTTCTTATCAAGTGGAAGGTTTGTACCACAATATTTATTTTATGTAGGGCATATTTAGTCAGAATAGAATTACTATGCAAATAACTGTTTGTTTGCTTTGTCTTATTAAAATAATGAAAATGTATTTAGAATTGAATAAGAGGAAAGTTACAATGGTATACAAATTTTTTAGAAAATGATTTTTCTTTTAATTTAAAATAATACCAACACAGTTTATAAAACATCTGCTTTCCCTGGTAAACATTTATTTTATTTTCAACTATCCTGAAAAGTTCCCTTTTTAAATGCACATCATGATTTCACTTAAGATTCTACAGGTTTAGTACAAATGCAAATTTCCCAAGATTTAATATGATCTAGTTTCAGTGAGTTCAGACATAATTAAAAATCATTCACACTGTCTCAAACAATAGATATTGATTTCTTTCATTCTCCAATATACAATTAAAATCATGATATGTTTGCTGTCTTCCAATCTTAATAAAAAATTGAATATATCCTCATTTTCCATCTATTTTTTTTTTCTTATTCCAGCAAGATGAAAATTCTTAAAGGAATAGCAATTTCAATCTGTAATAGTATTTTTTAAATATTAAATAAAATATATGGTTAGCAAAAACGTGATATGATGTTTAAGAAGTATATAGACTTCAATTGAAAGAACATTAAACACTACAATTAATCACCTGTGAAATGTTTAAAGAGACATAACATTAAAATTGTATTATGATTCAGGTTAAAACATTCAATGTTAAACAAATTTCTAATTTAATACTATTATCAAATTTGCTTCATTCTTTGTATTATTTGACAAAGGAGCAGTAATGCACTACTGAACACTAACTCTAAACTGGTGAGCCTATAAAAAGAGGGATATACGTGCAGTAACCAATAAGCAGCCAGCTCCCAGTAGTGCATTTCTGCTTCTGAGTCTACCTAGGTATGCTTTTAAACAAAGGATATAAAAATGCAAATTAGATAATAGAAGTAATTTAGAAAGCTGTTTAAAATGGCATGCTCTATTTATAACATGAAAGCTCAGTTTTGACTTTACTGCCCCTTTAATCAAGCATAGTTAAAAATATACTATATTTATATTGCCATTATACCACAGGCTTATTATATTATATTATTTTTTGGGACATTCTGGTTACACTAAATTATCCCTTACTGCTCCTTTCACTATACATCTATATCAGAAGACCCCTTATTTTAAAGAGGGGCTCCTGACATTCTAATAAGGAGTTTGATATTCTTGTAGCTGTCAAATAACAGTGGTAAGAACAATTACCAGACCACAATGATGACCTGCAATTTGTTGTGTTGTTAATATTAGGGATTATAGATCTTTGATTCTCTGAGCTTAATAGAAATAGCAGATATCCAAATAAAGTGATTACGTATAAAAATAGTTTAATAATAGAGTAAAATATATGAAATGTTGTGAAATAAGGTGATTTTTGGTGCAGGTGTTTTATATTATGTGTTCATTTCATTAATATTTAATATTTTATATGGTGAGTTTAATATGGTGAGTTTAGACATGGGTAGAACAGAATTCACTGTCAAAATGTGCAGTCATCCCTACGGGTAATCAGAATTGTGTTTGTTTCAATTTATATAATCTTACTCTAACCTATATATCATATCTATCTTTTCTTTTTTTTCTATATTCTATCAAATGGATAGGAATGGTGGCAATAATTTGATATTTTTAACAGCACAAAAGCAGTTAAAGGGATAGTCTAGTCAAAATACATTTTTAAGATTCAGATAGAGCAGGCGATTTTAAGCAACTTTCTAATTTACTCCTATTATCAATTTTTCTTTGTTCTCTTGGAATCTTTATTTGAAAAAGCAAGAATCTAAGCTTAGGAGTCGGCACATTTTTGGTTCAGCACCTGGGTAGCACTTGCTGATTGGTGTCTAAATGTAGTCACCAATCAGCAAGCGCTACCCAGGTTCTCCTAAGCTTACATTCTTGCCTTTTCAAATAAAGATACCAAGAGAACAAATAAAAATTGTTAATGCAAGTGAATTAGGAAGTTGCTTAAAATCACATGCTCTATCTGAATCATGAAGGTTTCATTTTGACAAGACTATCGCTTTAAAATAATTAGAGGAAGCTGCATGGGGCATTGGCAAGAAGTAAGGAAGAAGATGTTGAAGAAAAAGAAATTCCAAGTTTTTTTTCCCCCAAGAAAAATAACCAATTGATAAAATATTTAGAGATGGGAGTGATAGAAAGGTTCTAGCTGTTTGTGCTGCAGAATTTAAAGCATGATTGCTAGATGTTTGTGTATTTTTCAAGTAATCTCATATTAGTTCATTTGCACAAAACTTTAAACAAACAAATAAAATAAAAATGCTGCATTAAATCCCATTAAATATAATGCTAGATATTACACAATTTGCAAATAAAGCTTTTCAGACAAGAGCATATACAGTACATGGTTGTGCTTTTTTGTATATGCCCAGATTTGGAAGCGTTTTTTGCTGAGTCTGCTGAGTTGGCACTTAAAGGGACACTGTACCCAAAAAATTTTCTTTCGTGATTCAGAGTGAGCATGAAATTTTAAGCAACTTTCTAATTTACTCCTATTATCAAATGTTCTTCATTCTCTTGGTATCTTTATTTGAAATGCAAGAATGTAAGTTTAGATGCCGGCCCATTTTTGGTGAACAACCTGGGTTGTTCTTGCTGATTGGTGGATAAATTCATCCACCAATAAAAAAGTGCTATCCAGAGTTCTGAACCAAAAAAAAACTTAGGTGCCTTATTTTTCAAATAAAGATAGAAAGAGAATGAAGAAAAATGATAATAGGAGTAAATTAGAAAGTTGCTTAAATTTGCATGCTCTATCTGAATCACAAAAGAAAAAAATTGGGTTTAGTATCCCTTTAATACACTTTTTACCTCTGTGATTACTTTGTATCTAAGCCTCTGCAGACTGCCCCCTTATTTTAGTTCTTTTGACAGACTTGCATTTTATTCAATCAGTGCTGACTCATAAATAACTCCACATAATGTTTATCTATATGGCACACAGGAACTAGCGCTGTCTAGCTGTGGAAAAACTTTGAAAATGCACTGAGATAAGAGGCGGCCTTCAGGGGCTTAGAAATTAGCATTTGAGCCTACCTAGGTTTAGCTTTCAACAAAGAATACCAAGAGAACAAAGCAAATTTGATAATAAAATGAATTATGAAAGTTTAATTTTGACTAGATTGTCACTTTAATGAAAAACAGTGCTAATATTCTTGCAACCCACTTGTAATATAGCCCAAAATGTATAAGATTGTTTACGGTTTTAAGGTAGTGCACAATTTTATAGAGTCTATTGCAACAATTTTGGACAAAACATTCAAGAAATGCAGATATCATTTTTTTTTAATTATTTTTTGTTCTACACATTAAAATGACATACACAGGGTCTGGAATAATTTATGATAATTTTTAGCTGGCACAAAAAAGGCTGTTAAAGTACAGCAAATAGTTTTATATAATACCTATAAATGCTTCTGTAGCATTTACTAGACTTTTAACAGAACAAAAGTACTTTACCATTCTCATTAAACAGACATTAAAGTAATTTGTTTTCGTTGTTGTATATGAAAAAGGGTATTATAAAACATATTAGATTTTTTTTCTTATAAATGGATATTTCTGTGTTTAATAAAATAATGTTTTATTTTCATGTTTGAAGAATAATGTGCCTATATATCATTGTAGCTGTTCTACTTTTTAGCTAGTGACCAACCAAGAACTGCATGTCAGTTGTGCACAAATATGCATTTCCTGCTAGATTAACATCAAATGGTCAATGGTAAATAATGTATTAAATACAAAACTAATGGCTAGATTACGAGTTTTGCGTTATGATTAAAAAAGCAGCGTTAAGCCTCATAACGCTGCTTTTTCACTACCGCTGGCATTACGAGTCTTGCAGATTTAGGGGCACTGCATACTTTTTGGCCTTACCGCAAATCAACTTACGCAAATTGCGTATAGTCTTTTTTTCTATGGGACTTCCATAGCACCGGTATTACAAGCTTGTCCTGGGAGGCCAAAAAGTGAGTGGTACAGCCTATCCCGTCAAGATTCGTACCAAGTCAATAGTTATGAGTTTTACACTACAAAGCCGTAGCATAAAACTCATAACTAAAGTGCTAAAAAGTACACTAACACCCATAAACTACCTATTAACCCCTAAACCGAGGCCCTCACGGATTGCAAACACTAAAATAAAATTAATAACCCCTAATCTGCAGCTCCGGACATCCCCGCCACTAGAATAAACATATTAACCCCTAAACCACTGTACTTCCGCCTCGCAAACACTAGTTAAATATTATTAACCCCTAATCTGCCACCCCTAACATCGCCGCCACCTACCTTCATTTATTAACCCCTAATCTGCCGCCCCAACGTCGTTGCCACTATACTAAATTTTTAACCCCTAAATCTAAGTCTAACCCTAACACCCCCTAACTTAAATATAATGAAATTAAATCTAAATCAAACCTACTATTAATAACAAAATAATTCCTATTTAAAACTAAATACTTACGTATAAAATAAACCCTAAGCTAGCTACAATATAACTAATAGTTACATTGTATGTAGCTTAGGGTTTATTTTTATTTTACAGGCAAGTTTGTATTTATTTTAACAAGGTAGAATAGTTACTAAGTAGTTATTAACTATTTACTAACTTCCTAGTTAAAATAAATACAAATTTACCTGTAAAATAAAACCTAACCTAAATTATACTAACACCTAACATTACACTACAATTAAATAAATTCCCTAAATTAAATAGCTAAATTACAAAAAAATTTACTAAATTACAGAAAATAAAAAACAAATTATAAGATCTTTAAACTAATTACACCTAATCTAATAGCCCTATCAAAATAAAAAAACCCCACCCAAAATAAAAAAAAACCTAGCCTTAACTAAACTACCAATAGCCCTTAAAAGGGCCTTTTGTGGGGCATTGTCCCCAAAGAAATCAGCTCTTTAACCTGTAAAAAAAAATACAAACACCCCCCAACAGTAAAACCCACCACACACACAGGGCATTTAGCTCTAATGCGGCCCAAACTCCTAATCTAAAAATAAAACCCACCCAATACACCCTAAAAAAATCCTAACACTAACCCCCTGAAGATCCACTTACAGTTTTGAAGAGCCGACATTCATCCTCAACGAAGCCGGGAGAAGTCTTCATCCAAGCGGCAAGATGTCCTCAACGAAGTCGGCAGAAGTGGTCCTTCAGACGGGCAGAAGTATTCACCCAGACGGCATCTTCTATCTTCATCCTTCCAACGCGGAGCGGCTCGATCGTCAAGACATCAGGCGCGGAGCATCCTCTTCAATCGACAGCTTCTTCTGGAATGAAGGTTCCTTTAAATGACGTCATCCAAGATCGCATCCCTTAGATTCCAATTGGCTGATAGAATTCTATCAGCCAATCGGAATTAAGGTTGAAAAAATCCTATTAGCTGATGCAATCAGCTAATAGGATTGAACTTCAATCCTATTGGCTGATCCAATCAGCCAATAGGATTGAGCTTGCATTCTATTGGCTGTTCCAATCAGCCAATAGAATGCAAGCTCAATCCTATTGGCTAATTGGATCAGCCAATAGGATTGAAGCCCAATCCTATTGGCTGATTGCATCAGCCAATAGGATTTTTTCAACCTTAATTCCGATTGGCTGATAGAATTCTATCAGCCAATCGGAATCTAAGGGACGCCATCTTGCCTGTAAAATAAAAATAAACCCTAAGCTAGGTACAATGTAACTATTAGTTATATTGTAGCTAGCTTTGGGTTTATTTTATAGGTAAGTATTTTGTTTGAAATAGGAATTATTTAGTTATTAATAGAAGGTTTGATTTAGATTTAATTTAATTATATTCAAGTTAGGCGATGTTAGGGTTAGACTTAGGTTTAGGGGTTAATAAATTTAATATAGTGTTGGCGACGTTAGGGACGGCAGATTAGGGGTTAATAAATGTAGATAGGTGGTGGCAATGTAAGGGACGGCAGATTAGTGGTTAATAATATTTAATTCGTTTTTGCGATGCGGGGGTGCGGCGGTTTAGGGGTTAATATGTTTATTATAGTGGCGGCGACGTTGGGGGCAGCAGATTAGGGGTTAATAAGTGTAGGTAGGTTGCGGCGACATTGGGGGCAGGAGATTAGGGGTTAATAAATATAATGTAGGTGTCTTCGATGTTGGGGGCAGCAGATTAGGGGTTAATAAGTATAATGTAGGTGGCGGCGATGTCCGGAGCGGCAGATTAGGTGTTAATAAGTATAATGCAGGTGTCGGCGATGTCGGGGGTGGCAGATTAGGGGTTAATAAGTGTAAGATTAGGGGTGTTTAGACTCGGGGTTCATGTTAGGGTGTTAGGTGTAAACATAAATTTTGCTCTCCGCTCACTTCTTGCCTTTTAACGCCGGGTTTGTAAAAACCTGTAATACCAGCGCTGTAGGAAATGAGCGGTGACAATAACATGCAAGTTAGTACTGCACCCCCCTCATAACGCAAAACTCGTAATCTAGCCGTAAATTTGCTACAATAGGGTAAGCATTTTGTAAAGTGTAAAACAAAACTGTATGGCTTGCATCAAATTTCACAAGAATCCCTATCTTTATCATTAACATTTGAGCAGTCTTATTTTTTTAATTGTTACATTTTGATTAATTTTCCCATTTCTCAACTATAAAATTTGCTAATAAACCAATATCTGATATTTTAATTGAAAGGGGTAACAAACATCTATATAATGGATAATACTCACTATGCTATAATTTTCACTTCTATGAGCTTGCTTCCACCTAATGCATGTGCGATATCTACCTCTCAACTGCAACCCCCACCGCAATAACTAATGCATTAACCCCTAATCCGCCAACCCCCATACCACAAAGTATCTATTAAAGTTATTAACCCCTAATCCAACAATAACCCACATCGCAATAAACCTAATAAATCTATTAACCCCTATACAGCCAATAACCCACATCACAATTAACCTAATAACTATCCACTAAGCCCCCTAACCTAACCCCCCCTAAATTAACCCCATTACATACATTAAAATAATCCTACATTACAATTAAAATAAAAAAACCTAACATTACTTTAAAAATAAAAAACTAAGTTTAAATTAAGCTTAAATGACAGAAAATAAGAAAAGTATATCATTACATAAAATAATAAACAAAATTATCAAAAAATAAATAAATTAAACCTAATACCTATGAAAATAAAAAAGCCCCCCCAAAATAAAAACATCTCCAAATCTAATACTAAACTACCAATAGCCCTTCAAAGGGCCTTTTGTAGGCCATTGCCCTAAGTTAAACAGCTCTTTTACCTTTAAAAAAAAACTAAGTTCCCCTAACAGTAAAACCTCCCACCCACCAAACCCCAAAAGTAAAAAAAACCTAACACTAAAAAATCTAAACTAAAGGGGCATTTGTATGGGCATTGCCTCTAAAAGGACATTCAGCTCTTTTACTTCCCTTAAAAGGGCATTCAGCTCTTTACAGCGCCCAAATCCCTAATCTAAAAAATAAAAAAAATAAAATTTTTAAAAAAAAGCCTAACTCTAACCCCCAGGTACTCACGGTTCCTAAAGTCCCGCGGTGAAGTCTTCTTCCAAGTGGTGACCTCTTCTATCTTCATCCAGGACCGCGGAACTGAAGACCGGTGACCACGGAGCCATGGAGCGTGGAGGATCCTCTTCGTACGATTGTCGCCGTACACTGAATAGTGAATTCAAGGTTCAATATGACGTCCCTTGCATTCCTATTGGCTGATTTGATTCTTTAAATTCAAATCAGCCAATAGGATGAGAGCTACTGAAATCCTATTGGCTGTTCAAATCAGCCAATAGGATTTCAGTAGCTCTCATCCTCATCATTTGAATTTGAAGAATCAAATCAGCCAATAGGAATGCAAGGGAGGCCATATTTAATCGCGTACCTTGAATTCACTATTCAGTATAAGGCGGCGATCGTATGAAGAGGATCATAAGGATTAGGTTACATTTTTTTATTTTTGATCATTTTGTTTATTATTTTATGTAATGTTCGAATTTTTTATTTTCTGTAATTTTATCTTAATTTAAACTTATTTTTTTAATTTTTAAAGTAATGTTATGTTTTTATTTTAACCCCTTAACGACTCATGTCGTACAGGGTACGTCTTGCACAATCTGGTCTTTAAAGACCAGAGACGTACCCTGTACGACATAGGAGTTTAAAGCAGCTGGAAGCGACCCTGATCGCTTCCAGCTGCTTTCAAGGTATTGCCGTGATGCCTCAATATTGAGGCATCACTGCAATACCTTTTCTGGCACACCGATGCAGAGAGGGCCACTCTGTGGCCCTCTCTGCATCGGCCAGCGATGGTGCCGATCGTTGGTGGGTGGGAGCAGCGCTGGGAGGCCCATCGCTGGTGTCCTTCAGTCGCATTGTGCCCGGTGTGTGTGTGGGAGCGCGCACGGGGGCGGGAGGAACGTGCGCGCGCACACATGCGCGCGCACGTCCCCGCGATCAGCACTGTGAGTGTTTGCGATCAGGGGGGTGGGAGTGGGAAATCAGTTTGAGTGTTTGACATCAGGGGGGTGGGAGTGGGAAATAAGATTTCAAAAAGGGATCAGGGGAGGAGGGGAGGGGAGGGAGTGGGGGGCCATCTACAACAGAGATAAAATTTTAAAAAAATTTAAAAAATTGACATTATTTTTGAAAAGTGGGTATTGGCAGACAGCTGCCAGTACCCAAAATGGCACCAAATAGTGAGAGGGGGTAGGGATAGAGAGCTGTTTAGGGGGCTCAGGGGAGTTGGGTGGTAAGGGGGGATCCTACACTGCAGAAAATATATAAATGTAAAAACAAAAAAAAACAAACACAAACTTTTTACTTAAGATGGCGGGGACATTTGTGGGGTGGGGGAGGGAAGAAAGCTGTTTGGGAGGGATCAGGGGGTCTGATGTATCAGGTGGGAGGCTGATCTCTACACTAAAGCTAAAATTAACCCTTCAAGCTCCCTACAAGCTACCTAATTAACCCCTTCATTGCAGGGCATAATACAAGTGTGGTGCGCAGCAGCATTTAGCGGCCTTCTAATTACCAAAAAGAAACGCTAAAGCCATATATGTCTGCTATTTCTGAACAAAGGGGATTCCAGAGAAGCATTTACAACTATTTGTGCCATAATTGCACAAGCTGTTTGTAAATCATTTCAGTGAGAAACATAAAGTTAGTGAAAAAGTGAACGTTTTTTTTTTATTTGATCGCATTTGGCGGTAAAATGGTGGCATGAAATATACCAAAATGGACCTAGATCAATAATTTGGGTTGTCTACTACACTACACTAAAGCTAAAATTAACCCTGCAAGCTCCCTACAAGCTACCTAATTAACCCCTTCACTGCTGGGCATAATACACGTGTGGTGCGCAGTGGCATTTAGCGGCCTTCTAATTACCAAAAAGTAATGCCAAAGCCATATATGTCTGCTATTTCTAAACAAAGGGGATCCCAGAAAAGCATATACAAACATTTATGCCATAATTGCACAAACTGTTTGTAAATAATTTTAGTGAGAAACCTAAAGTTTGTGAAAAAGTGAACAATTTTTTTATTTGATCGCATTTGGCGGTGAAATGGTGGCATGAAATATACCAAAATGGGCCTAGATCAATACTTTGGAATGTCTTCTAAAAAAAAATATTTACATGTCAAGGGATATTCAGGGATTCCTGAAAGATATCAGTGTCACAATGTAACTAGCGCTAATTTTGAAAAAAAAGTGGTTTGGAAATAGCAAAGTGCTATTTGTATTTATTGCCCTATAACTTGGAAAAAAAAGCAAAGAACATGTAAATATTGGGTATTTCTAAACTCAGAACAAAATTTTGAAACTATTTAGCATGGGTGTTTTTTGGTGGTTGTAAATATGTAACAGATTTTGGGGGTCAAAGTTAGAAAAAGTATGTTTTTTTCTATTTTTTTCTCATATTTTCTATTTTTTTTATAGTAAATTATAAGATATGATGAAAATAATGATATGTTTAGAAAGTCCATTTAATGGCGAGAAAAACGGTATATAATATGTGTGGGTACAGTAAAAGAGTAAGAGGAAAATTACAGCTAAACACAAACACAGCAAAAATTTAAAAATAGCCCTGGTCTTTAAGGGAAAGAAATTGAAAAATGGCCTTGGTCCTTAAGGGGTTAATTGTATTTTAGGATTATGTTAATTTATGTAATGGGGTTAATTTAGGGGGTTAGGTTAGGGGGCTTAGTGATTAGTTATTTGCGTTGTGGGGTTTGGTGGTTTAGGTGTTAATAGATTTATTAGGTTAATGTGGGTTAATGGCTGATTAGGGGTTAATAGTTTAAATAGATAATTTGCCTTGTGGGGGCATTGCGGATTGGGGTTAATAGTTTAAATAGTTTGCATTGTGAAGCATTGCAGATTAGAGGTTAATAGTTTAAATAGCTAGTTTGCGTGGTGGGGCATGGCGGTTTTGAGGTTAATACATTTATTATAAATTGCGATGTGGGGGATGGCGGATAGAGGGGTTTTGACGTGTTGGGTTAGATTTCAATGGGAAAAAGGTCTCAAAGAGCATCTTTTTCCTGTTTTACACCGAGTTGAGCTGGGTGCTATTTTTTGTTACTGTATTGGCAGCCTCCGACAGTGTATTATCTGTTTGCGTGGGCATTGGAAACCGGGTATTATTTAAAGATACTTTGTAAGGGACACGATAATGTTTTCGGCAGCCGTAGTCCGGTTGCCGAAATTGCGTTATAACGGGCCGTTGAAAGCAGTCGATAAACGATATTGCTTCCGACAGCATATTTATCGGTTTGCGGGTGTACGCAAATGGAATTACGACTCCATGGAAGCAAGCTATATGTGTGCAAACTTATCTTGTATCTAAGTCTCTGCAAACTGCCGCTTTATTTCAGTTCTTTTGACAGACTTGCATTTTAGCCAATCAGTGCTGGCTCCTAGGAACTCCACGTGCGTGACTTCAGGTTAATATATATAAGTGTTTCTCAACCGGGTCCTCAAGTACCCCCAACAAGCCAGGTTTTCATTATAGCTGAACCAGTGCACAGGTGAATTAATCAGCTGATCAGTAACACCATGGTTACTAACCTGCTCATACCCATAAGCGAATTATTTCACTTGTGCACTGGTTCAGCTATAGTGAAAACCTGGCCTGTTGGGGGTACCTGAAGACCGTGGTTGAGAAACAATGTTGTACCTGATACAAAGCAGGGAGTTTTAACAGCAGCTGCATTGCTCCATATTATTCCATTTGATATATAAATGCAAAGCTAACATTTTGTTTCATACATGCAAACCCCTAGAAAATGATACAACTATGAAAAAGCTGACAACATCCCTAGTATGTGAGTGTGAAACAAATGAAAATTGCAGCACCTGGGATCAGAAAGGTGTGCAAGCTCCAAGGGTACTGCACAATACCCAAATAGATAAAAGTCACAAAAAAGAAGCTGCTTCTTTTTTGTGACTAATATGTGAGTGTGCATACCTAAGCTCCTCAATGGTAGCACCCAGTATGAAGTAGCAAAACTTCAGCATCTAGCACATTTAAAGGGACAGTCAAGTCCAAAAAAAACTTTCATTTTTCAAATAGGGCATGTAATTTTAAACAACTTTCCAATTTACTTTTATCAACAATTTTGTGGTGTTCTCTTGGGGCGCGATCCGATATAGATCGTAGTTTTCGGCGCAAGCGAGGTAACCCGCGTCGTCCGCAGTTTCAGCTCGCAACTCGAGCTATCCAATATTCACCGCCGTCAGATGCTAAACTGGCGTAAGTGAGAAAAACCGACGAGCAGGCAAAATGTGCGCAAATACACCTTTTAGTCGTCGCAAGTACTTGCGCCTGTTTTTTGTTCACGTAAAGTCTCAATAAAGTGTAGTTTTATGCAAATTAGCCTACGACTCGTAAAAAATAACGCCAGTTCTAAGAGATGCGCCACGTAATGCCGAGATTCAAAAATCATACTTAAACACCTGCGCAGCCGCCATTTCTTTAGTGTGTTTGGTTGGTTCTTGGAGCTACAGCACACTACAGCGAGTATAGAGATTAGTGGTAAGAGTAGTGAGAAAGGAGCATTTCATCAAGTTAGTTAGGTCGGATTGTTGGATTGTTAAGCCAGTACATTTACTTACACTTTTTTTCATATTGCACACATTTTGCATACACACATATACAAAATACACAACACTTTTTTTTGATAACACCCAACACTTTTTATTTATCTTTTACAGTTTGAAAGGCTGAGTGTCTGGTTGTGATTGTGTGTGATTGAAGTGGGAGTGAGTGTGAGTGTGTGAGTGTGTGTAGTGTGAGGATGTCAGGGAGAGATAGGGCTGGGGGGAGGAGGGAAGGGGAGTCGCAGGGAGAGGATTATGTACAGGAGGAGCAGCAGGGTCCCCGTCAGGGAGTGAGCGGAGTGGGGAGAGGGAGAGCCAGAAGGGAGGATGGGAGTGGGGTTGCCCAAAGGCCAGGCACACTGAGAAGAGGGATAGAGGGTGCACATGGGGATAGAAGGGGGGAGGAGGGAGAGGATAGGGAGGAACCCACACCAGGGACATCCCAGGGAGGGAGCCAGGCAGCCCAGGACGAGGAGCGTATGAGGTGTCCCAATTTCAGTTTTGCCGAAAACCTCGCTCTAGTCCAGGCTGTCCTGGAGAACCATAATGCCCTCTTTGGACAAGAGAAGGGCAAAGGAGTTGCCCGGAGGCGTAAAGATGCTTGGCAGAAGGTGGTGGAGGCCGTCAATGGTGTGTCCCAACAGAGGAGGAATGTGGACGGCCTAAAGAAGAGGTGGAATGATTGCAAGAGGAGAGTCAAGGAGAGGATGGGCCAGGAAGCAATCTCCCAGAGGGCAACAGGAGGTGGGCCTCACTATGAGGCCGAATACAATGAGTGGCAGGAGCTCATTCGTAGGTCCCTGAGCCTCACAGCAGTCCGTGGACTTCCAGGGGCTCGTGACTCAGGGACTGCAACATCAGCACAGCATGCTGGTGAGTAACATCCCACACACTAGTATAATATGTATTTGAGTTATAACATCCTATATTGTCACACATTCATGTACACAATGAGGATCATGATATTTTGATTACTAACAACTAAATATACAATGAGATTTAACATTAAAGGGACATGAAACACAAAGAATTTATTTCATTATTCAGATAGAGAATACAGTTTTAAACAACATCAAAATTTACTTCCATTATCTATTTTTAATTATTATTTTGAAAATCTTAGTTTATTAAATATCAATGCACATGGGTGAGGCAATCACACGAGGCATTGATGTACAGCCACCAATCATCAGCTTCTGAGCCTATCTAGAAATGCATTTCAGCTAAGAATATCAAGATAATGAAGCATATTAGCTACTGGAAGTAAATTACAAGTTTTTTAAAATTCCATGCTTGGCTAGCTGAATCATGAAATAATAAATATGGTTTGCATGTCCATTTAATGCTACTTAACACATTGAAAATCATGATATGAGGTAGAATAGTGAAATACTAACATGTCTCAGAGTAACTCAGGCCACAAGCCACATGTAGACCTTTCAGTAAATGGACACCATAGTCATCACAACCATAGTGTCACTTAAAGAACACATTTTCTCCATCACTGACATGTACACAGAACTATTGTATGAAACACATACATGTATAATTAGCATATTACAAACCCTCATATCACAAATCTCAATGTGCACATGCATGTTATAGAGTTTGACATGAGAATGTGGATAGGCCCTAGCATGTAAATTGTATGCCCACATGGATAGATATGTGACTGTACTAATCCCTCTCATCATTTGACTCCTCCACAGAACCTCCAGTCACCAGGGTGCCTACGCCCATGAACCCCCCAACACCGGTTCAAAATATATGTCCACCTCAACCACCGGTACAGATAAGACAGCAGGAGTATGCCAGGCATGACATGGCTTGGACTGCGTCAATAGAAAATCCACATATCATGCCACCTGCATTAGAGGAGGATACCTGGCAGGAGCCCTGGCACGAGGAATATTCCTTTGGCTTGGAGGGGGAGCCCCGCCAGCCCCGAAGGGTAGATGTATTTACCCCCCCCAAGAATATCATGGCACTACAGGAGTATACCAGCAGGCTGAGTGGATGCACACCAGCGGCCATTGGGACTATCGGTCCATCCCGACATCTGGACCATCATCTTCAGTTGGAAGGGCTCCACCAACTGTAATCCATCGCCCTGCACCTCCAGCTCATATTCCTGTGGCTGCACCTCCAGCTGAGATATCTGTTCCTGCACGTCCAGCTGAGGTTGTTGTTCCGGCACCTCCAGCTGCTGTTTTTGTTCCGGCACCTCCAACTGAAGTTGTTGTTCCTGCACCTCCAGCTGCTGTTTTTGTTCCAGCACCTCCAACTGAGGTTGTTGTTCCGGCACCTCCAACTGAGGTTGTTGTTCTGGCACCTCCAACTGAGGTTGTTGTTCTGGCACCTCCAACTGAGGTTGTTGTTCCGGCACCTCCAACTGAGGTTGTTGTTCCGGCACCTC
The DNA here is from genome assembly GCF_027579735.1 of Bombina bombina. Lineage (NCBI taxonomy): Eukaryota > Metazoa > Chordata > Amphibia > Anura > Bombinatoridae > Bombina > Bombina bombina. The sequence goes on from NC_069499.1 coordinate 655,931,505, forward strand.
CAACTGAGGTTGTTGTTCCGGCACCTCCAACTGAGGTTGTTGTTCCGGCACCTCCAACTGAGGTTGTTGTTCCAGCACCTCCAACTGAGGTTGTTGTTCCGGCACCTCCAACTGAGGTTGTTGTTCCTGCACCTCCAGCTGAGGAACACGTAATTGAAACAGTGCCTATTGTCCCTGCTGCTGAAGAGCCCATGGATCAATTGAGTTCTGCCATGGGTGATGAATATATCTCACTACAGAGGAGGCAAACATTGACCTGTGAGACTCTAACGGAAACGTGTCAAAAAATGCAGAGGGAACAACACAGGTTCCATAGAAGCCAACACCGTTTGCAACAGAGGTCGAATGAGCTGCAAAGGGACATGGCAGCATCTGTATCAGCTATGGTCCAAAATCAAAACCAAATGCTGCGTGTAATATCGGACATGCAAATCCAGAGTGACCAAAGATGGAGGGAACAGAACCAACTGTTGGGGGCTTTGGTGGAGCATTTCACCCAACAGCAGGACATGGCATCAAGTATCTCCTCTGTGACCAGCACTCCTACTGGATCCACACAACCCAGGAGAGGCAGAAGACCCACACCAGGCCCATCATCTAAGAGGCCTAAAAAAAAAAAAATATTCAATTTAATTGAAAATCTTGTCCTCTGTTATTTACTATCTAATTGTCATCCACATCCATGTGAGTTGTGTTTTAGTACAGTAATATTGGTAAAACATATAATAATACCTGTGTTGAAATGGACCAAAAAGGTATTATTATAATGTTTATGACATATTCATGCTCAATAAACAACATCACATGGTTGTGTCTCAACGGTACATATAGTAATATTAACTTCTAAGATGTACATCAAGGTTTCTCACATCCAATATAAATTGACACGTTGGTATATATAACTAATAATGTATTTAAAGAAGGTGTGAACATAAGGTATAAATATCCATTATCCTCATTCTTAATGATAGTGAACTAAACATGAATGAAACAAATTATAAATATACAGTAATTAGGGTTGTTAAAGGGACATGAAAGCAAATATTTTTACTTCATGATTTTGAAGGAGAAGATAATTCCAAAAAGAAATTATAATTTCATTCTATTATTTATGTTGCTTCATTCTATTGATATTCTTTGCTGAAAACAATATCGAGATATGCTTGGTAGCTGATGATTAGTAGCTGTATATAGATGCCTCCTGCGATTTCTTCACTGTGTGCATTTCTATGTCTTCATTAAAGTATATCTAAATAAATAATGAAAATAGGTAATTGATTTAAATTATAAGGTTTTTAAAAATTATCTTCTCTATCCTTAATCATGAAACAATATGTTTGGGTATAGTGTCCCTTTAAGGGAAGGGGGTTGGGATGTAGTAGTTTCACTTACATGCAGTGGAAATCCAAACTTTTACATTCTGCAAGACATGATATATACACATGCAATGGTTGGTGAGGTACTGTCAAACATCATAATACATGTGAATGTTATGGTTTACTGTACTTATGAATAAGTAACTTACAGGTGAAGTATTCCCGGATGACATAATCCCTCACTTCATTCCCCCTCAGTGTCCCCCTGTCCACATCCTCAAGTACAGGAACCAGCTGCTGCTGCTGCTCTGGGTCAATGTCCCCCAACAAACGTGTGTCCACAGCAATGTTGTGTAGAATACAGCAAGCATTGACAATGGAACACACTTTGTTGGGGTTATACTGTAGTGCTCCGCCTGTAACATCCAGACACCTGAACCTGGTTTTTAATAGGCCAAAGCTCCTTTCAATGACATTCCTTGTTCTTATGTGTGCCTCCTGGTACCTGAGTTGTGGCTCCGTAATGGGGTGCACCAAGGGGGTTAATAGCCATGGTCTGCAGCCGTACCCTGCGTCACCTGTCATGTAACATATGTGTTTGGATTACTACAGGTACATCATGTGCTTTAAAGGGACACAACATGAATCACATATAAAAGATAGATTTAATGAAAACATTAATGGAAGTAATCAGGATAGTTAATTAAAATTAAAAGGCCTATCTGAATAATGGAAGTGCAATTTATACTAGACTGTCCATTTAATAAGAACCTGCAATTGTTAGCAGCTTGATAATTAACTTCGATTAGATCATTTTCTCCATTCTATAGATAACTCTTGATGACAAGCATATTAGATATACTCAATAGCTGCTGATTGGTGGCTGCACATAGAAGCCTCATATGATTGGCTCATATATGTGAATTATATTTTTTAAAATAAATATATTTAAAGAATGAATAAAATGATATAAGAGAAGTGAATTGTAATGCTGTTTAACATTGTATTCTCTATCTGACACATGAGATGACAATATGTGTTTAGTGTCCCTTTATTAGAAATATACAGACAGAATGAAGGTACTCACCAAGCAGCCATCCTCCCGAAAGTGTTCCATTTTCAAACATATTGAATAAGGAGGTCTGGCGCAGGATGTAGGAATCATGTGCACTCCCTGGGAAGCCTGCATACACATGTAAGAATTTCAGATTGGTATCGCAGACCATCTGGCAATTCAATGAGTGAAACCCTTTCCTGTTAATATAGAGGATTGTCTCCTCATGTGGGGCCACAATACGCACATGTGTGCAATCAATTGCCCCCATGACATTAGGAATACCCCCCAGTCGATAGAAGCCTTGTTTAAGACGGTTCCATTCCTGGGGGGTATGGGGGAAATGAATGTATCGTTGTGTCTGGTTATCTAGAGCAGTCAGAACCTCCCCTAGAATCCTGGAGAAGGTAGACTGCGCTAGGCCAGACACAAGCCCCTCTGTTGACTGGTATGAGCCAGTTGCCAGGAAGTGTACAACACACAACAGCTTCTGCATACCAGTCAGAGCTCGGTTCCTATACGCTTGAGGGTCAATTTCATCCTTCAACACCTCATATAGGTTAATGAGGCTTGCAGATGTCAAGCGATATTTTTCCCTGACCTCCACTTCTGTCATCCCAAACAGGGTGACCCTAACCCTGTGTACCCTTGGTGCTCTTCCCCTCTGCTGATGCCTTCGTCTTATAGGCCCTGCTGGCCTATGGGCAGCTGCAGCAACAGCAGCATGGGGAGCACCAGGAACAGGGACAACAGCAGGAGGAGCAGGGAGGGCAGCAGCAGCAGCTGGAGCAGGGACAGCTACAGCACCATGACCAGGGACCTCAGCAGCAGGGATACCATCCAAAACAGGGGCTTGTAGGGGTTCAAGCACCCCTTGTGCCCCACGACGCTGTCTGACTCTAAATGCAATATACTGCAAGGGAAACATGGTGGCTAATGAGGGTGTGCATTTGCAGGTGTTTTAAGTCTGCAGGTGAGAGGTTGTGCTGTTTGTGATTGGTTTGACACACTTGCAGGGGCAGGAATAATAAATGCTTTTAAGAGGTTAACTATTTGTGAACAAGCTGCTGCTATGTATATTGTTAGGCATGCATTTGTTAGGCCTTCTGAGAGTTACGTTGGTTTCTAAGTCAGTGCAAGGGTACCTGCGCCTTCAATTTGTGGCGAGCTGAGAATGGAGTAGATTTTGTAAAATCTGCGCGCGTAAGTCCTTACGCCGTATATTGGATAGCAAATTGCGCGTGTTTTGTATGTCAGTCTATGGGCCAAAAAACTACGGGCGACGCCAGAAATCTACGCGTGTAACTTCTAGCTTACGCCGTATATAGGATACCAAATCCGCGCAATTATTGGCGTCGCCGGCTTTTGCGGGCGACGATTTTTATCGGATCGACCCCTTGATATTCTAGTTGAAAGCAAACCTAGGAAGGCTCATATGATAATTTCTAAGCCCTTGAAGGCCGCCTCTATTTCATTTACTTTTCACAGCAGGGGAGAGCAAGCTCATGTAGGCCATATAGATAGCATCGTGATCATGCCCGTGGCTATTGGCAGACACTGCACTAATTGGCTAAAATGCAAGTCAATAGATAATAACTAAAAGTCATGTGATTAGGGGCGGTCAGAAGATGCTTAGATACAAGTTAGTCACAGAAGTAAAAAGTGTATTAATATAACAGTGTTGGTTTTGCAAAACTGGGGAATAGGTAATAAAGAGATTATCTATCTTTTTAAACAACAAAAATTCTGGTGTTGACTGTCCCTTTAAGGGAATGACTTTGGACAAAGCGCCAGGCACAGGAGGTAATACAATAACATGGTGAATAGTAACCATTCTAATTGTGCACAGCCGTTAGGTAAAACCACAAATTACTCATTCTCAGTATGTGAAAAACTGGCAAAGAAGATACTTCATAACAGGGACAAGAGCAAATGTATTTTTAACAGAGTATTGTGGATTGTGGCTTTAAACAAAAATCCAACAGATTAACAGAACTATGACAGGTATGAAATATGTGATCAATATCAATAGAAGTAACATAGAGAAACATTTAATTTCTTATCTTGGACAGCAGTTTCCATAAAAAGTCATTTTTTACTTATTTTTAAACACAGTTAACTACTAAGACACCTACGTCTTATGTGTGATATTTGCGCTTCACTCAAAAATACCAATGTTTTTAAATGTGTGCTGGTATCACAAGTCAGGTGAGGTTGCGTTCGCAATTGCCTGGAAGCCTTGCACTCATGAGAGCAAGCTTCTGATAAAAATATATATATGTATATGAATAAATACATATATATTTGTGTGTTTATATGTGTATACTGTATACACATATTAACACATAACTATATACTGTATGCATATAAGCATATACATAAATATTTGTGTGTTTATATGTGTTTACTGTATACACATATTAACACATAACTATATACTGTATGCATATAAGCATATACATATATATTTGTGTGTTTATATGTGTTTACTGTATACACATATTAACACATAACTATATACTGTATGCATATAAGCATATACATATATATTTGTGTGTTTATATGTGTTTACTGTATACACATATTAACACATAACTATATACTGTATGCATATAAGCATATACATATATATTTGTGTATTTATATGTGTTTACTGTATACACATATTAACACATAACTATATACTGTATGCATATAAGCATATACATATATATTTGTGTGTTTATATGTGTATACTGTATACACATATTAACACATAACTATATACTGTATGCATATAAGCATATACATAAATATTTGTGTGTTTATATGTGTTTACTGTATACACATATTAACAATAACTATATACTGTATGCATATAAGCATATACATATATATTTGTGTGTTTATATGTGTTTACTGTATACACATATTAACACATAACTATATACTGTATGCATATAAGCATATACATATATATTTGTGTGTTTATATGTGTTTACTGTATACACATATTAACACATAACTATATACTGTATGCATATAAGCATATACATATATATTTGTGTGTTTATATGTGTTTACTGTATACACATATTAACACATAACTATATACTGTATGCATATAAGCATATACATATATATTTACAGTTAAAAAAAACACAGTCCCCCATTCACCTCTATGTAAAGGCACTTTTTGTTACCATTTTGTTTTTTAGGCACCCCACATCCCCTCACTTTAACCCCTAAAACTGCTTTGTGCAGCTTTATTATTGAAAAAAAAAATGATGCTTGTCTTTATTTTTAATTATACAGAACTCTACTGTTTATTTGGGGGGCAATTTGGGGCACATTCTTTTCATTAACCAGAGGACTGACCACATAGTGAAACTGCAAGCTTGTGGGAGCATTAATCAGTCACTTGTAATATCGCAAATAATGTGGCCTATTTATCAAGCTCCATACGGAGCTTGAAGGCCCGTGTTTCTGGCGAGCCTTCAGGCTCGCCAGAAACACCAGTTATGAAGCATTGGTCTAAAGACCGCTGCTCCATAACCTGTCCACCTGCTCTGAGGAGACGGACAGACATTGCGGGAACTCAACCCGATCGAATACGATCGGGTTGATTGACACCCCCTGCTAGCAGCCGATTGGCCGCGAATCTGCAGGGGGCAGCGTTGCACCATCAGTTCACAAGAGCTGCTGGTGCAATGCTGAATGCGGAGAGCGTATTGCTCTCCGCATTCAGCGAAGTCTGTCGGACCTGATCCGTTGATCGGATCATGTCCGACAGAGGGTTGATAAATCGGCCCCTAAGATAGCACTCCACTCGTAATCTAGCCCATTGCCCTTAAAAACTTTATTTTTAATGGCAAATAGTTACAATAAACTAACTTTGATGTTTTTGGAAGCAAGTCCTGTGAATGCCGGTCACTTTTTTTGCATATAAAGCTAAGGAGTGTTGCATTGCCAGTCCTGTTTTTCTGATCACTATCATACTTCTTGATATTTTACATAAATATTTACGGACCATTTTCACTTAGCAAATTTAACAGCTAAAAAGAACTTGATAAACCCAGTTTTTAACTTATAGTACCCCAAAATGTTTTTACTTGTAACCTTGTTTTTAAGCAAGGACAAAACACACTGAAATTACCCATTTTGGATGACCTTAGGGAACAATGTCACCAAACAGATACAACTCTACAATGTCAATCAATTAAAGATTTTTTTTTTTTTAATAATAAGCACTTTTACACTAATAAAACTTAGCAAAATCAGTGACCCAACAAACACAACTATACCAATAAGACACATACCTCTATGATTTTGGAGCACATGTTATTTGCACGATAACAATTAGCATCATCTATTAACCCCTTAACGACCAAGGACGTACGCCACACGTCCTCAAAAAAAATGCAGTTAATGACCGAGGACGTGTGGCGTACGTCCTTGGTCTGGAAAGCAGCTGGAAGCGATCCTGCTCGCTTCCAGCTGCTTTCCGGTTATTGCAGTGATGCCTCGATATGGAGGCATCCTGCAATAACCCCCCTTGGCCATCCGATGCAGAGAGAGCCACTCTCGATGGCCGGTATCGTTGGTAGGTGGGAGCCGACTTGGGAGGCGGGTGGGCGGCCATCGGTGAGATCTGGAAGGTGGAGGGGGACGCGATTGGGGGCGGAGCCTTCGGGGGTGCGCACGGGCGCGCGCGCGTGCACGGGGGTGGCGGGCGGGCGCGTGCACGGGGCGGGAGCGGGTGGGAACCGCTACACTACAGAAAAAAATTTAAAAGTAAAATGTCAAATAAAATTAAATACTTATTTTTTCCAAAGCATCTAAGGGATCTGGAAGGGGTGGGGGGTTGGTATTGGGGGGGGGGGGGAAGCTACACTACAGAAAAGGGACATTTTTTAATAAAAAAAAGCATATTATTTACTAAAATGGGTACTGGCAGACAGCTGCCAGTACCCAAGATGGCGCACATTAAGTCAGAGGGGGAGGGTTAGAGAGCTGTTTGGTGGGGGATCAGTGAGGTTGGGGGCTAAGGGGGATCCTACACAGAAGCATATGTAAATATGCAAAAAAAAATGCACAAAAAAGCCCAAATTTTCCTTTTATTTTAGTACTGGCAGAGTTTCTGCCAGTACTTAAGATGGCGGGGACATTTGTGGGATAGGGGAGGGAAGAGAGATGTTTGGGAGGGATCAGGGGGTCTGATGTTTCAGGTGGGAGGCTGATCTTTACACTAAAGCTAAAATTAACCCTGCAAGCTCCCTACAAGCTACCTAATTAACCCCTTCACTGCTAGCCATAATACACGTGTGATGCGCAGGGCCATTTAGCAGCATTCTAATTACTAAAAAGCAACGCCAAAGTCATATATGTCTGCTATTTCTGAACAAAGGGGATCCCAGAGAAGCATTTACAACCATTTGTGCCATAATTGCACAAGCTGTTTGTAAATGATTTCAGTGAGAAACCTAAAATTGTGAAAAATTTAACGTTTTTTTTAATTTGATCGCATTTGGCGGTGAAATGGTGGCATGAAATATACCAAAATGTGCCTAGATCAATACTTGGGGTTGTCTACTACACTACACTAAAGCTAAAATTAACCCTAGAAGCTCCCTACATGCTCCCTAATTAACCCCTTCACTGCTGGGCATAATACACGTGTGGTGCGCAGTGGCATTTAGCGGCCTTCTAATTACCAAAAAGCAATGCCAAAGCCATATATGTCTAATATTTCTGAACAAAGGGGATCCCAGAGAAGAATTTACAACCATTTATGCCATAATTGCACAAGCAGTTTGTAAATAATTTCAGTGAGAAACTGAAAGTTTGTGAAAAAAATTGTGAAAAAGTGAACGATTTTTTGTATTTGATCGCATTTGGCGGTGAAATGGTGGCATGAAATATACCAAAATGGGCCTAGATCAATACTTTGGGATGTCTTCTAAAAAAAAATATACACATGTCAATAGATATTCAGAGATTCCTGAAAGATATCAGTGTCCCAATGTAACTAGCGCTAATTTTGAAAAAAAAAATGGTTTGAAAATAGCAAAGTGCTACTTGTATTTATGGCCCTATAAGTTACAAAAAAAGCAAAGAACATGTTAACATTTGGTATTTCTAAACTCAGGACAAAATTTAGAAACTATTTAGCATGGGTGTTTTTTGGTGGTTGTAGATATGTAACAGATTTTGGGGTTCAAAGTTAGAAAAGGTGTGTTTTTTTCCATTTTTCCTCATATTTTATAATTTTTTTTACAGTAAATGATAAGATATGATGAAAATAATGGTATTTTTAGAAAGTCCATTTAATGGCGAGAAAAACGGTATATAATATGTGTGGGTACAGTAAATGAGGAAGAGGAAAATTTCAGCTAAACACAAACACCGCAGAAATGTAAAAATAGCCTTGGTCCCAAACGGACAGAAAATGGAAAAGTGCTCTGGTCACCAAGGGGTTAAAAGGCTTTAAACAACACACTGGCCCTTAAAGGGATATTCCAGCCAAAATTTAAAACCACATGGGTGCATTTCGGTATTGAACAGAAGCAATATTGTAATATACATGCATTAGCAGAAATGCTTTTAATAAAAGCTACAGCTGTTTCAAAAGTGTATTTAAGTATGCACCGTGCACCAGCATTGTAAACACAGCACTTGCTCAGAGAGCCTAAGGTGCTTGTATCATCTGGTAATGACTCAATTTGTTAATTGCTGACATGATACAAGCCCCAGTGATGATCTGAGCAGCTGCATTATTTAAAATGTGAGTGCACTGAGAATATCTAGCTATGCTTCACATGCACGTGCAGAGAAAAACGTTAACACTAAAACAGTGATAACTCTTAATAGAAGCATTTTTGCTAATACATGTATATTGCAAATATGTTTCTAATCAAAGATGTAATAAATCTATGTGCATTTTGATTGGAATGTCCCTTTAAAGTTAAAATATAGACCCACAAACCCACAAAATCACCATTTTGTTTGCATTAATCCTACATTTGTGTTTTTTAGATTAAAATATTGGAAGACTAAAAATGTAGATAATGAATTTGTGTTGTTTTCAGGAGGTAACAATTTTGAACTTTAGTGTTAATAGGAGAAGCCATATAGGATTGTAATAACTGGAAAAATAAAAGGTCAATAGTGTTAATAGGAGAAGCCATATAGGATTGTAATAACTGGAAAAATAAAAGGTCAATAGTTGCCCAACCTCAGAAATGATCTACCGAAAACAAGTGCAAGATTGTACTCAACCCCATAATCATTTCCCAGTGACATATAGTTCAGTGATTGGCAAAACACCTACAGATAACTTAGTATTATGGTTGTTTGTCTATGGTTATCTAAAAAAAAAACTTCAAACATACCAGTAGAACAATCTGCACCAGTCCAACGTGGCTCACAGTTGCAGACACCACTGTCTAAGAGGAAGGTCCCATGGCCAGAACATTGCTCTTGACAAAGCGCTAGTGCCGTCTCGCAGTTGACACCTCCCCAGCCAGCAGAACAGTGACACTCTCCTTGCACACACACACCGTGGCCAGAGCACATGGGATCCAGGCAGTCATCTACAGAAGACATAAAAACTGACGTTACCAAAACATAGTTGTGAAATGTGTTATCTTAAATATCTAAGCTGCAGTATTTAAAATGTTGCTAGTTTATAAAATGTAAAAAGTATATATATGTAGCTTTAAAAAACAAAAATAACTAGACATGCAATAACACAGCATATTTATTAATACTAATCTTCCCAATACTGAATAAGCTAATACATTCTCTTGAAACTAACCTTCTTCACATATTTCTCCTTTGTAACCAGGCACACAGATGCAGACTCCCATAATGCATGTGCCTTGACCAGAGCAGGTAGGATCAATGCATTGCTCCTCAGGAACATCACACTCAGCCGCTTTCCAACCATTACGGCAGACACAATGTCCTTTCTCATATTCCCCATTTCCACTGCACAGTACTGGACATGAATCTGAAAAAGATACGTTGAGGTAAGAATGCTACTGACTAGTTGAATATAAACTGCTAACAAAATTACAGTGGCAAGCCAGTCTACTCCAGTATCAACTCTAAATTGGCTTCTCCAAAAAAAGCAAGTGATGAAAATAAAAATCAAAAGCAATTGCAGCAAACTCAGTTTTAATGTATATAATGTATATAATGTATATACATACTGGTATGTTAATTTATTGCAACAGAAAAGTCTTGGAATTACAAGGCGTTTTATGTCCCTTTAACAAATACAGGTGTCAAAAGTTATAAAATACATTTTGGAAGTAAATTAAATAGCAAAATACAAAAACATTTTGATAATGTTTTTTTCATACTTGTATTGGCATACTTTGAAACCATTTAAAAATCCCCTCCCCCACCTCAAGTTGGGGCCTTTTAGGTAATTAAATGCATTGTCAAAAAACAATACCAGTGCTTTAAAAACACAATCATAATAACTACAATACTATTTTTTTGTATTTTAATTGCATTAAATTATAAATAAAATAAAATAATATGACATTAAATATTAAAATACCATCTAAATGTAATTACATTTTAACAAAATAAAAAAAAATAAAAAATAGAATATTAGATTTGAACCATTCGGTTTGCTTCTCAGTTTTCTGCTTCTTACTAAGCTTATATACACAAGACAGTTTCAAAGGGTTTTACAACAGCAGAAGTAGAACAAATGCCTTTTAGAAAACAAGTTAAAGGACCAGTCAACACATTAGATTTGCATAATCAACAAATGCAAGATAACAAGACAATGCAATAGTACTTAGTCTGAGCTTCAAATGAGTAGTAGATTTTTTTATAACGAATTTCAAAGTTATGTATATTTCCACTCCCCTTGTACCATGTGATAGCAATCAGCCAATCACAAATGCATATACGTATAGTCTGTGAATTCTTGCACATGCTCAGTAGGATCTGGTGACTCAAAAATTGTAAATATAAAAGACTGTGAACATTTTTTTTAATGGAAGTAAATTGGAAAGTTGTTTAAAATTACATGCTGTATCTGAATCATGAAAATTTAATTTAACCTGAGTGTCCCTTTAAGTTGGATGAGAAGTTGATTAAACTTGGTTTGTTCATCTACATTTTACCTCACTTGTTGAAAGAGAACTGGAAGTCAAACTCTCACTTTTATGATTTAGTTATTGTACAAAATCCATTTTATTTCTGTAATTAAATTTACCTCTAAAAGAGCTACATTTCAACATAGAACATCAAAAAGAGAGGTACATTTGATATCAAACATTTTTTTTTTTAGTTTTACTCTATTTCTCTTATGAAAGTTTAATTTTGATTTGATAGACCTCCAAGATATTGTAGCATATGGCTCCTAGATTCTCCCCAATGCCTAAGATATTGTATCCCCTCCCCAAATCTTCCGCAATTTAAAATAAAGCCAATTAAACAAATTTTGCAAATAAAATAAAATGCGTGTTTGAGCACAGCTGATTCCAATGCGGTAGACTGTACTCTGGCTGATGAGGACAACTTCCTACTGCTCTATTGGTGAACTGTGACACCCAAAAGAAAAAATGTAAGCACAGGAACATCTGTAAAAACACAAAATAAAATAAATAAAAAGCCCAAAAACTACTGTATGTTCTCATATATGAGAAAATGCTATCTTCTGAATGTAACAAAATAAAAGATTGTTTATCTACATTAGATTTAAAACATTAAAGAATATTGCGGGAGCATTAATTTGTGTTTGTATTAGAATTTGAAAGTAAATGCGAGAGCGCAATTACATTTTACGTTCGTCGTAAAACACAAACACAATATAAATACATTTAAAATAAGTTCCACTCATATAAACACTATCTGATAAAAATTATTCACATAAATATTATTAAATATTTATAAGGTATATGGCCAAGTATTTTACATCCAAGGGATATCTATATATATATATATATATATATATATATATATAATAATAATGTGTTTTAATGTAACTATTTAACATTCAAATGTCCTTCACATACAGGAAAATGTTTTTCTAATTTTAAATACAGATTTAAAATGTAATTTTTATTATTAAATATATATTTCTATATATATCTGATAATGTTAATGTAAAATATATATTTATACCTATATAGCTATAGGAATATATATAAAGTTATAGGTATATACAGATACAGTATATATAGAAATATGTTTTTACAATATAAATAACATTCAGCTAGATTACGAGTTTTGAGCGCTGTAGGGAAATTAACGACCGCCACAAAAGCGCTGCTATTTCACCTCCCTATAGCGCTGCTATTACAGATTTGAAAATACCCGGCTTGTGCGGGCGATTTGGTGCCGTTGAGCTCCATACCTCACTCAAATACAAGCAGCATTTTGCCGTGCTCATGCACGATTTCCCCATAGACATCAATGGGGAGAGCCGGCAAAAAAAGAAGCCTAACCTGCGATCGCGGAAACAAAAGCTCTGTAACACAGCCCCATTGATGTCTATGGGGAAAGAAAAAGTTATGTTTAAACCTAACACCCTAACATAAAAAACACATCTAAACACCCCAAATCTGCCGCCCCTAACATCGCCGCCACCTCCATTACAGTTATTAACCCCTAATCTGCTGCCCCCAACATTGCCACCACCTACATACATTTATTAACCCCTAATCTGCTGGCCCTAACATCGCTGCCACCTACCTACACTTATTAGCCCCTAATCTGCCGCCCCCAATGTCTCCGCCACTATGCTAAAGTTATTAACTCCTAAACCTCTGGCCTCCCACACCACTAACACTACATACATATATTAACCCCAAACGTAACCCTAAGCCTAACATAACCGTAAGCCTAACCCTAACCCTAACACTCCCTAACTTAAATATAATTAAAATAAATCTAAATTAAAGGTACAATTATTACCTAAATAATACCGATTTAAAACTAAATACATACTGTTAGGAATAATTGTTAACATGACTAGCACCATCTTGTTCTTGGCTGCCATTTTGTCTTTGGCATTCATCTTGTTTAAATAACATTTATTATAGCAAATATTCTGTAGTGGGAAAGACATATTTGTTATTAGCTTCTCAGAGCTAGTTGGCCTTGCAGATGTTCCGGGCAAGGTGCCTGGAAATTGCTATCTCTATAAGATGCTCATATAACCTTGCTTTGGTCCTAGATGCATTTGTTATTATGACTATAGAAATATTGCTTCTCAGAACTCTCTTTTACCTAATCATAATAATGAGCTTGTATTTTTCCTGATAAACACTGTGTAAAATGACGCGGTCATAATGTGTCATCATGTTAACCCTGTATGCTGTAATTGTTGCCTATAAGACATGTTGTTTGTCTTTCAATAAAGGAGGATAGTTTTAGACTTATTGCTGCATGGTCTGAAGTCTGTTCTCCAGATATCCTTATCAAATAATATATTAATTTCCAGTTGGTACGGTGTGCCCGAGGCCCAGTCCTGACTGACACTCCCTCCCTGAAAACAACACCTAACATATGCAGTACCTATAAAATAAAACCTAAGCTAGCTACAATATAACTAATAGTTATATTGTAGCTATTTTAGGTTTTATTTTTATTTCACAGGTAAGTTTGTATTTATTTTAACTAGGTAGACTAGTTACTAAATAGTTATTAACTATTTACTAGCTACCTAGTTAATATAAATACAAAGTTACCTGTAAAATAAAACCTAACCTGCCTTACACTAAAACCTAACATTACAATAAAATTATATAAATTAAATTAACAAAATACAATTATCTAAATTACCAAAATAAAAAATGAAATTATCAAAAATAAAAATGAATTACTCCTAATCTAATAGCCCTATCAAACCCCCCCCCCAAATAAAAAACCCTAGCCTACACTAAACTGCCAATGGTCCTCAAAAGGGCCTTTTGTGGGGCATTGCCCCAAAGAAATCAGCTCTTTTACATAGCAATTAAAAATACAAACATCCCCCCAACAGTAAAACCCACCACCCACACAACCAACCCCCCCCCAAAATAAAACTCTATCTAAATAAACCTAAGCTAACCATTGCCTTGAAAAGGGCATTTGGATGGGCATTGCCCTTAAAAGGGCATTTAGCAGCTCTTTTGCCATGCCCTGAAAAGGGCAATCTGCTCTTTTATGAAGTGCCCAAACCCTAAGCTAAAAATAAAACCCACCCAAAAACCCCTTAAAAAACCTAACACTAACCCCTGAAGATCCACTTACAGTTTTCGAAGTCCTGACATCCATCCTCATCAAGCCGGCAAAGTCTTCATCGAAGCGGGCAGAAGTCCTCATCGAAGCGGGCAGATGCAATGCCCCGCAAAAGGCCCTTTTAAGCGCCATTGGCAGTTTAGTGTAAGCTATGTTTTGTTTTGTTTTTTGGGGGGCCTTTTTATTTTGATAGGGCTATTAGATTAGGAATAATTCGTTTTTATTTTTGATAATTTAGTTTTTTTATTTTGTGTAATTTAGTGTTTATTTTTTTTGGTAATTTAGATAATTTAGATAATTGTATTGTATTAATTTAATTTATTTAATTTTATTGTAATGTTAGGTTTTAGTGTAAGGCAGGTTAGGTTTTATTTTACAGGTAACTATTTATTTTAACTAGGTAGTTAGTAAATAGTTAATAACAATTTACTAACTAGTCTACCTAGTTAAAATAAAACTTACCTGTGAAATAAAAATAAAACCTAAGATAGCTACAATATAACTATTAGGTTTATTTTATAGGCAAGTATGTATTTAGTTTTAAATAGGTATTATTTAAATAATAGTTGTACGTTTAATTTAGATTTATTTTAATTATATTTAAATTAGGGGGTGTTAGGGTTAGTGTTAGGCTTAGGGTTACATTAGTCTTAGGGTTACGTTAGGGTTAGGTTTAGGGGTTAATATATTTATGTAGTGATGAGGGAGGCCAGAGGTTTAGGAGTTAATAGTTTAATTTAGTATATTTTGTTGTGGGGGGCTTGCGGTTTAGTGGTTGATAGGTTTATTATAGCGGCGGTGTGGGCGGATGGCAGATTAGGGGTTAATAATATTTAATTAGTGTTTGTGATGCGGGAGGGTGGCGGTTTAGGGGTTAATGGGTTTATTATGTCAGGGAGTGGCGGAATAGGGGTTAATACATTTTTTAAGTGTCGGCGATGTCCGGAGCGGCAGATTAGGAGTTAATAATTATATTCTAGTGTTTGTGATGCAGGAGGGCCTCGGTTTAGGGGTTAATAGGTAGTTTATGGGTGTTTAGTGTACTTTGTAACAGTTTAGTTATGAGTTTTATGCTACAGCTTTGTAACGTAAAACTCATAACTACTGACTTTAGATGGCGGTACAGATCTTGTCAGTATAGGGAGTACAGCTCACTTTTTGGCCTCCCAGGCAAACTCGTAATACCGGCGCTATGGAAGTCCCATTGAAAAAGGACTTTTTAAAACTGACGTTGCATGACGGACAAATAGGTGTGCGGAAGACTTGTAATAGCAACGTTAGGGAAAAAGCAGCGTTATGAAGCATAACGATGCTTTTTCACTCATAACGCAAAACTCGTAATCTAGCTGATTGTCCTGTATGTGAAAAACATTAGAATGTTAAATATTAATAACTCCTGTTGTGTTAGTGACAAGTGTTATTTTTTTTTCTTCTACGCTCTCCATTGATGTCTATGGGGTAGATTTATTAATGGTTGAGCGGACATGATTCGCTTTAGCGAATCATATCCACTCAACCTCGCTAAATTCCAACAGGTGAAATGCTTCTGAAATGCCGCCCCCTGCTCACTGCCGGCCAATCGACTACTAGCAGGGGCCATCAATCATCCAGATCATATCAGATCGAGATGATTTCAGTCCGCCACCTAAAATGTGGCAGTGAAGTTAAGTAGCAGCTGTCTTACGACTGCTGCTTCTTAACTTCCATTTAAGATGGACCTTAAATAATGGGGCATCGATGCAGCATCTGCTGCTTAATAAATCGAACCCTATGAGGCAAATGCATTAGCGCGGTTGTGATAGCCGAAGTCTTCAAGTTAGATTGTGTCGGATTTTGCTTGCGCGTATACTTTTTACTTACAACTTGTAATACACTTGCTACCTGACACGTGCAAAAAGATTACTTCTAGCAAAGTTTACACTCGAGCAGACCACTTGTAATCCAGCCCTAATAATTACAGAAATAAAGGAATCAAAAAATGTTTCACACACTGTCAGTTTTCTTTCCCAGTAGAAAAAGGATTGAGTAAGCAACCAACTGTTAAAATGAAAGCTTCATTAGCATTCATTATAGTTTCCTCCTGCTCAGCTGAGATGTTTACATCATATTTTGTTTTTAAGGAACCAACTCTTTTCACTGTTTAAAACCACTCCAGCCATGTTCTCTTTCAAGGCTAATATTAAGGTAAAATATATATCTTTTAAGAATGTTATAAAGAAATAATAGCCAATTTATTGTAGGCTTTCAATAGTGACACTGATTTCCATTTTTAGAAAGTAGTGGAATAAATGTTAAGATGTATTCCCTCTATACTAAGTGAAAACAGCAATTATTGGTTGTAAAGTGCTTGAGTGCTTCTGATTGTAGACTGATTCTAATAGTATTAGCCACCAGACCTATAGATTCACCAGTGAGACAAATATGTATACAATTCAATATACAATAAAGGAGGTGTAAGTGTAGTTTCTGCATATGTGTTGTGTTTGTATTGTGCTTGTATGGTGTGTACTGTGCATTATATAGTGCATCTACTGTTCAGAACTCGCTGCTGTGGAATAAATATGGTTGATAAAAGCATGCATTTTTTTCTCAGGTAATTTCCATTTAATTTAAAGAAAATTCATGTTGATTGTACTGGGCTCTGCCATTCTGAAAATCTAAACCTAAAAACCATAAGTTAAAAAACACTAAGCTAATTCTAATAAAAGTTATTTCCACTGTATCCCAATAACTTTGATTCACACACTGATGGAGAGAGTTGTAGCTATATCGATAAACGTTAATGGACTCCCCAATCAGGAGCAACAATGCACTACTGGGAACTAGCTGGTGATTGGTGGCTGCACTTATATGCCTCTTGTCATTGGCTAACCCGATATGGACCTAAATTACAAGTGGAGCACAAAAGTGCTAACACTGCTCAAGTTAAATTAATGGCACTGATATAACAAGTTCAAAGTTAACAAAAACCTCAGGCACACTGACATTTGGAGGTCAGATAGCTCAGCCATGCTACAATTTTCACTTATTAGACTTCTATAGGGTGCACTACAAAAGTCAGGTTCTGGCATTTGCTCCAGTACTAACCCAAAGGTGCTGTAAGCCAAAGGTGTGCTAACTGGTAGGTGCATTACAAAATAGAAATAGTTTTGTTCTTCACTCAATATATATATATATATATATATATATATATATATATATATATATATATATATATATACAGTATCTCACAAAAGTGAGTACACCCCTCACATTTTTGTAAATATTCTATTACATCTTTTCATGTGACAACACTGAAGAAATGACACTTTGCTAAAATGTAAAGTAGTGAGAGTACAGCCTGTATAACAGTGTAAATTTCCTGTCCCCTGAAAATAACTCAACACGCAGCCATTAATGTCTAAACCGTTGGCAACAAAAGTCAGTGCACCCCTAAGTGGAAATGGACAAATTGGGCCCAAAGTGTCAATATTTTGTGTGGCCACCATTATTTTACAGCACTGCCTTAACCCTCTTGGGCAAGGAGTTCACCAGAGCTTCACATGTTTCCACTGGACTCTTCTTCCACTCCTCCATGATGACATCACAGAGCTGGTGGATGTTAGAGACCTTGCGCTCCCCCACCTTCGATTTGAGGATGCCCCATAGATGTTCAATAAGGTTTAGGTCTGGAAATATGCTTGGCCAGTCCATCACCTTTACCCTCAGCTTCTTTAGCAAGGCAGTGGTCATCTTGGAGGTGTGTTTGGGGTCGTTATCATGTTGGAATACTGCCCTTGCGGCCCAGTCTCCCACGGAAGGCTATCATGCTCTGCTTCAGTATATCACAGTACATGTTGGCATTCATGGTTCCCTCAATGAACTGTAGCTCCCCAGTGCCACCACACACGTTTGAAACCATCTGAATCAAATAAGTTTATCTTGGTCTCATCCGACCACAGGACATAGTTTCAGTAATCCATGTCCTTAGTCTGCTTGTCATCAGCAAACTGTTTGCGGACTTTCTTGTGCATCATCTTTAGAAGAGGCTTCCTTCTGGGATGACAGCCATGCAGACCAATTTGATGCAGTGTGTCGGCAGCACTCATACATGCCCAGACCATGACACTCCCACCACCATGCTTGACTGTAGGCAAGACACACTTGTCTTTGTACTCCTCACTTGGTTACCGCCACACACGCTTGACACCATCTGAACCAAATAAGTTTATCTTTGTCTTATCAGACCACAGGACATGGTTCCAGTAATCCATGTCCTTAGTCGGCTTGTCTTCAGCAAACTGTGGGCTTTCTTGTGCATCATCTTTAGAAGAGGCTTCCTTCTGGAATGACAGACATGCAGACCAATTTGATGCAGTGTGCGGCATATGGTCTGAGCACTGACAGGCTGACCCCTCACACCTTCAACCTCTGCAGAAATGCTGGCAGCACTCATACTTCTTTTTTTCAAAGACAACCTCTGGATTTGACGCTGAGCACATGCACTCAACTTCTTTGGTCGACCATGGCGAGTTCCTGTTCTGAGTGGAACCTGTCCTGTGAAACCGCTGTATGGTCTTGCCCATCGTGCTGCAGCTCAGTTTCAGGGTCTTCGCAATCTTCTTATAGTCTAGGCCATCTTTATGTAGAGCAACAATTCTTTTTTTTCAGATCCTAAAAGAGTATTTTGCCATGAGGTGCCATGTTGAACTTTCAGTGACCAGTTTGAGAGATTGTGAGAATGATAACACCACATTTAACACACCTGCTCCCCATTCACACCTGAGACTTTGTAAGACTAACGAGTCACATGACATCGGGGAGGGAAAATAGCCAATTGGGCCCAATTTGAACATTTCCACTTAGGGGTGTACTCACTTTTGTTGCCAACGGTTTAGACATTAATAGCTGTGTGTTGAGTTATTTTGAGGGGACAGCAAATTTACACTGTTATACAGGCTGTACACTCACTACTTTACATTTTAGCAAAGTGTAATTTCCTCAGACTTGTCACATGAAAAGATATAATAAAATATTTACAAAAATGTGATGGGTTTACTCACTTTTGTGAGATACTGTGTGTATATATATATATATATATATATATATATATATATATATATATATATATTCTTTTTTAACAAAAGTGTGTTAAAAGTATGTATTTTAATAGGACAGGATATACAACAAGGTGTTAAATTGGGAAGGGATCAAAGGTGTATATACATATGAGTGTGTGTATATGTGTATGTATGTGTATGTGGGTGTACATATGAGTATGCATGTATCTATGTATGTGTGAAAATACATAAATACACATACACGCACATACATACACATTTATTCAAAATAAAAAAAATATTTTTAATAAGCTTTTATAACCCCATATACTGCAACCCCTCTGAGGGAGCGATTTTGTGAAATGCGCTTCAGGGGTCCTCTGGAGAAGCTCTGTCTCTCCAACTTTTCAATTCAGCTTAAATAATGTTAGAATATAAATCCTACCATATTTCTACTACTCGCAGCAACGCAGTTAGATAATATAATTATAAAATAGCCCTCGTATTGTAAGGGCTTAGCTAATAGTGCTCTTTATCTGCTTGCTATTGCAGTTTTGTTTAATCTATTTACCTTATATAAATTGTGGGAATTTAAGAATTTTTGGCATTTTGGTTTAAGTGTTTTTAATTCTAAGCTTAAAGTGAAGGTAAAGTTATCCTTTGTTTAATCAATTTAACCATTTCTCACTATCACCTTATAATAGTCGCTAAGTTTTTTTTAATGAATATTCAAATATTTTTGTTAAAAATTAATTTCAAAATCCCTACCATTTGTCTCCCGACTCCTCCCAAGCCCTTACTTCCTTCAGCATTTTGTGACGTCTCTACGCCTCGCAAATGCGCGTGCACGACCCTGGATTAAATTGCGCATGCGTTGCTCTCCTATTATTTTACAATGTGTATGCGCTAATTTGCCTTGCAGTATAGTATTGAATGAATAGGTATATTCATTCAGTACTATACAATCAGAGCCAGGAGCTGCATTTATTGCTATCGTTGAAACGTTTCTTAAAAACATTGATCTATTAACTCGGTTTGCTCAATTGTACTTTAAAATCTATAGTACCATTGGGCAAACAGAGTTAATAGATCAATGTTTTTAAGAAACGTTTCAACGATAGCAATAAATGCAGCTCCTGGCTCTGATTGTACAAACTGTTAACAAGACAATGAGGTAGTCTGTGGGACGCATGCGCAAAACTGGAGCGCGCTTGGTTGAGAATATTAAGAAAAATTAAAGTGCGCATGCGGCGACGAGTAAAGTGGCGGATGACATCGGTTGACGGCCGCCTACCGGCCTAAAAATCAATTGGATATTAAAAACATGTGATGTAAAGGAGAAAAAAAAATTATGGGTTGAATTTGGGGATGGATATAAATCGGATTATAAAGGTAATATATTTATTTATAACTATTTATATAAAATATGATGAATGAAAGTCATATTATTTTTAAACATTGAATGATATTCTAGATAGAGATGAGGGTAACTTTACCTTCACTTTAAGCTGGTTGTATGAATGATATTCTTTTCTATTTTTTTGGTGATATTTTGAAATAAAGATTTGAGTATGAATGGATTTTTATTTATTATTTTAATTATCCTGCAGATAGTTCTACCCTAGTAGTGTCATAACCATAGTTGCACAGATTGGATCTACTTATATTTAATTGTATATTCTATTACAATTACCTGTTAGTTGCCATATACTGCACCCAATTTCAAGATCATTTTGCTGCCTGGCTACCTTATTTCCTTTCCTCACACACCCATGCCCTCCCTATTGACAATCCCACTGGCTCCTCTGCAAAACAACATCTGCAACTCACTTCCTCTTTTGGTCCATCACAATGGACTGACTCTCCCACTCGCAAAGATGGTCACTCTCTTGATCTGATTTTCAGATATCGATGCACTCTCTCAAACTTCCCAAATTCCCTTTTTCCTCTTCTCAAACCTCTGCTCTCCTTCATCTCCCTTTTTCCTGCCCTGTCTAATCTATCTGCCACTACAATTCCCCCCTTACATTGGTCCTTGACAATTTGGCCCCTCCTACCATAGCTCGGAAGTCACACACTCATCCTCAGCCCTGACATACTCCTGTGCCACACACTACCTATGCAGATGCACCCGCACTGCTGAGCGACACTGGAGAGCTGGCTTTCTTCACTACATGTTCATCTTGAACTCCTACTATTCTGCCCTTAACCTATCTAAGCAAGATTACTTCTCTATTCTTGTCTCTACTCTTTCTTCAAACCCCAAATGTCTTTTCTCCACTTTTAATACTTTTGTCTGCCCACCCCACCTCCTATTACAACTTCTCTCTCAGCTCAAAATTTTGCCTGCCACTTCAACAACAAAGTTGATTTTATCAGAAACAAAATCCTCTCTCAAAATAGTAATAGTCTCCAACTTCCTCAAAGCTCACAATCATCTAAAACTCACAAAGCCATAAATTCAGCTCTTTCACCCCTGTTACTAAGGAAGAAGTTTCTGCCATTATACTGTCCTCTCACCTCATTACTTGCCTCTTTTTCCTCACAGCTACTCCCTCCCTCTCTTCTACCCTTACCCCTATACACACACACAAATTTTCAACCTCTACCTCAGCACTGGTATATTTTCCTCATCTCTAAAACATGCACTGGTAACAACTATCCTCAAAAAAACTCTTGATCCAGCCTCCCCATCTAACTACCAACCTATCTACCTACCTTGGTGCAAAGAAAGACAGCGCCTCATTGTGCAAGTAGGTTTCAAAAGCAGAAATCACAGTGAGAAAGAAACAGATGTAAATATACTCACAAGAGTATTGGCACCCTTATTGAAAGTGGTGCGAATAAGCCGACTGACGTTTCTTGCAGCAGTCAGTACGCTGTAACCAAATGGTATCCGAATTCTTAGGCGAGCAGCTGTGGACTCTCCTCTGTAGATCAATTCAGAATCCTCTGGAGCCGTGCTGTAGGAGAAAGCAGCGTGCTGCTACTCTCTGTATGTAACCAACACTGGAAACTGGTATTTGGAGAGGACAGTCCTCGGTTAGATAAAATAAGTAAAACTCTCTACCGATGGTAGAGTGAACTTGGCAAGCGAGAATAAAAAGCCAGAGCAAGTCAGGCTTGGTGTATAATGAAATAAAAACAATTCATTAGGTGAGCTTTAGACGCGTTTCTCGGTCACAAGCTCCTGGCCGTTTCATCAAGTAAGATATAATATATATATTACTTGATGAAACGGCCAGGAGCTTGTGGCCGAGAAACGCGTCTAAAGCTCATCTAATAAATTGTTTTTATTTCATTATACACCAAGCCTGACTTGCTCTGGCTTTTTATTCTCGCTTGCCAAGTTTACTCTACCATCGGTAGAGAGTTTTACTTATTTTATCTAACCGAGGACTGTCCTCTCCAAATACCAGTTTCCAGTGTTGGTTACATACAGAGAGTAGCTGCACGCTGCTTTCTCCTACAGCACGGCTCCAGAGGATTCTGAATTGATCTACAGAGGAGAGTCCACAGCTGCTCACCTAAGAATTTGGATACCATTTGGTTACAGCGTACTGACTGCTGCAAAAAACGTCAGTCGGCTTATTCGCACCACTTTCAATAAGCGTGCCAATACTCTTGTGAGTATATTTACATCTGTTTCTTTCTCACTGTGATTTCTGCTTTTGAAACCTACTTGCACAATGAGGCGCTGTCTTTCTTTGCACCATTTTTAGATACTGTGTCCTGATCAGACATCTCCAAGACCAGCCGCCAACTGCACTTTGATTATTTTCATCTGAACATTTCCACTGGGACAAAAAAAGATTTCTGCAATTCTATTTCAGAGACACTGACGGCCTAAGTCACCAATCTCCAGCACCACTTCTGGGACTTTCATTACGATAAGCACCTTTATTCCAATTTGTTTGATTTTATTTTTCGTTATTTTAGGCCATATTGTTATTTTGTTTGTTTTTTTCAAATTGTATATACACATTTCATTGGTATAGGAACCCTCTATTATCATTCACTAGTATTACACAAGCAGTGCCACTATATACCATGGTTACATTGTTTTACTTTTAATATTCAAATTTTATCAACGGTCACACCACATACACTATAAATTACACATCCCAACCTTTTCTCACATTCAGTGGTATACACCAATTATTTCACGCTTATTTCGTCACTTGCATTTGCACCTTTTAACATCTAGTGGGGATCAACTAATTAATGTGATCCCACTATAAACTTGTTTTTGAATTGTTTTAGGCGCACTCTATTACCACTTTTTGATATTTGGTACTTTATCTACCTACCTTGCCTTAAAACTTCTAGAAAAGCTAGTATATATATATATATATATATATATATATATATATATATATATATATATAAAACATTTCCTTAAACTAAACTCCCTCCTTGACCCACTGTGATCTAGATTTCACCCCGAACATTCCACAGAGATAGCAATCGTTGAGGTTACCAATTACCTACTTACAGCAAAATCAAAAGGCCACCTCTCTCTGCTAATCCTCATTGACCTGTCTGCAGCCTTTAATATTATTGACTGCCCTCTTTTGCTCTAAACCCTCTAATCCTTTATCATTTGTGGCACATACCTCTTGTGTTTCTCTAACTACCTGTCTAACCGTACCTTTATTGTAACCTTCTCTGGCACAAGCATCTCTCCTTGGTCCCCTTCTTTTTTCAATCCAAACGTCATCATTAGGCTCCTTATTAAAGTCCCACAGGTTTCAATATCATTTGTATGCTGATGACGCTAAATCTACCTCTCTGCACCAGATCTATCCCCTTCCCTGCTAACTGTCTTTCTCATATCTCATTCTGGATGTCTTCTCACTACCTTAAGCTAAATCTCTCCAAAACTGAGCTCATTATTTTCCCCCTTCTTCCAAAATCTCCACTCCCCAATACCATCATTACCCCAAACCCATATGCCCAATGTCTTGGGGTCCCTCCTCACATTCTGTCTTTAGCTAATTCCTGCCACTTGCACCTTAAATACATCTCCAAAATTCAACAGTTTCTCACACAAGACACAACAATTCACTCTCTCATCCTTTCCTGCCTTGACTACTGCAACTCTATCCTCTATAGTCTCCCTAGCTGCTGTCTAGCTCCTTTGCATTCTATGATAAATGCCTCTGTCAGACTCATCTTCCTTACACATCACTCTTCATCTGCTGCACCTCTATGCCAATCCCTTCCCTGGCTTCCCCTAGTCTCCAGAATTAAACACAAAATTCTGACTCTAACATACAAGACCCTCAATTGCACTGCCCCCCTATATCTCAGACCTTGTCTCTAGATACTCTTACTCCCGTAACCTTCACTCTGCTCACATCATCCTCCTCTTGTTACCTCCTCAAATTCTGGTCTACAGTACTTCTCCAGACTGGTCCCTATTTTGTGGGACTCTACTGTTCAGGGATGCATACAACATACACTAAGCTTTTCTAACCTCAGTTCCTCTCCTCCATTGTTATACACTTGAACCCCCCTTAGCATGTAAGTCTATTGTACTACTCAAAATACATCAACAAATACTTAAAAATAACAAATTACCAAAATACCACTGTACATGAATACAGCTTCTGCACCCAACAGCTTTCCAAACAGCCAATGAAACAACCAAAAGCAACACTAAACCTCAAAACTGCACACTGCTGCATAAGATACCCTTAGCTCCCCAACAACAACACTACCACTTGCAACTTGCCAAACCCCACCAGGAACCACCTCAGCAATGACATAGCACATGAAACCCCACAATTCACACATAGCTGACACATTCAATGAAGTCACAGCCCCTACTGCAACATCCACACTTAACCATCCTTTAGAGAAGCTCCAAAGCCATCCACTAGGTCATACTTCAAAATACCTTTTCATTATTTATTTTTTGTTTTTTTAAATAAATCACAACTATGCACCGTCTGGAAGAAAAACCAACACTCACCTAAAAAATATTAAACTAACTTGAAACTCCCAAGTAACCACTCAGAGAAATTAGGCCAAGGCCTCTACATCTCCCGAGCCAGTGCTTTGCTTTCCACCAGACCCAATAAACAAAAAGGCTACTCAACCAAAGGTTCCCAATTAAACCCATATCATATCCCAACTACTAAGCCCATATATCACCAAACCACTTCAAAAACCCTACCATCACCTCTAACATACAACCCCGAATTCAAGGATTAAAATTTCTTGCAAAACAGAATTTAAATTATGGATGATGAGGAAACAACCCTCAACTTTCAACCCTGCAAGCCTGCATAATCTCCAATAAAATTGCAATTCCCCCTAACCAAAATGGAAAACAACCATACCGTGAACCCTTCACCAGAATGCAAAATGCAAGATTTGACGATCAGGGGTTCAGCTTCTGCTCCCCACCACTAAAGTCACTAAATGAAATTTGTCTAAAGCCTCATTTCTAAGTAAATTGACTGATCCCTGAACCTCAACAGAGAACAAACCCACCTTCGCCTCTACCCCAGGAGCCATTAACACTGGGTATGATTTACAATTGGTACAGCCATTGCTACTCACCAAAGAAAACTAAAAGAAGAAAGAAAAAAAATAGTACACTCAAAATGGATCACCTCATAGCTTAACAGACCACAATTAAAGTTCTAAGTAGGAATGTTATACCTAAACAGTGCCCTTCTAATCAACCCCACAGCATCCAATGAAACTCCCTCACCACTGCATTGACAAAACTTCCAAAACATGTTAATTTAAAAGGTAATCCCACAAAACCTTGACCAACAAACAAAAGTGAGCTAAATAATGGCTGTCCACAAACCATCCACTAAAGAACCACCCATGTCTTGAAACAGAAGAACATATAGTCTTGCTTGACCAGACAAAGCCAAAAAATGAAGATAAAGACAAAAAAGAACAAAAAACGAGTCAATACCAAACTACATTATTATCAAACACATCTCAGACTGCTTTACAAATTAAGACTGGAATTACTTAAAGGACCACAACATACAGAAGAATATAATAATTGACAAAATTCACATTAAAAAGGCAATGCAATATACGTATATACTGAGCACATTTGCAAATGCTCACTAAGAGTTGGAGCCTCAGAAATTGTGCATATAAAACAATGTGCACATTGATAATGGAAGTATATATTGGAAATATTTTTTTTGTTATTGCATGCTTTATCTGAATCATGAAGCTTTAATTTGACTTCAGTAGCCCTTTAATATCCATTATTAACCACCTCACACATACCTCCCAACCAAAGTACTAAACAACCAGTCCGATTAAACCACCTGACCACCACCCATGCCCATATCTACATAAATCCTTTAATTTTATTAATTTAGCCTATTTATTTAAATGCTTTTATTTAATTCATCCAATAATACCTGTAACTTCTCCAGTCACAGCGTGGGCCCCCAAAACATTCCTGCATATATCTCATGATTACCTATTATTCTCATACTTTTATTGAATCCCCTTTCACTACATGTAAACAACTGTTCATGACATGCCCCCACAACATAGCTTCTCTTGTATCTACCGCAATAAAAACATTTATTTGCCCCAAACCAACATATTATACAGCACCAGAACATAGGTACATCATAAGTACATCATGACCTGTACATCAAAGACTAATGATAAACCCTTATCAAATGTCTACAACTCTGACATTCCAAATTAAAGGACCATAAATATAGCAGAAATGTACTGTCATCCAATAACCAATACTAGCCTTTAACATGAAATTCCAATCAGGTAAGTCCATTTTCCTACATTTGTTTTATGATACCGATATTCACCAATCATAAAATGTATACAAATATATACTATCATATAAAGAATGCATATAACAGCTTTGAGAATATTTAGAAAATGAAGGTAAACTGGAAAGTCCCCTAAAATCATATACTTCATTGAAGCCACAAAAAATCCAATCTAGACCTCAAACCTGAACTACTATGATAATACTATTCACTGCTAGTTTATAAACACACCACACACCTGATAATGCCATACATCACAGCACAAACAACCAAACAAGGAAGAACCTTGCTCCAAACCACCTCCAACTAAAAATATAAGGAGGACCCATTATGCCAAAAGAATTCATAAATAATACCACACATGCACAATGAGCCCCCTCACCATCTCCTCCTTTCCCCTCTTCCACCAACAAACACATCCCCAGTAGGGTGAAACCAACTCCTCCCCACTGATCTCCAGACCATAAACAAACAGCATAACTATGTCCTAACAGTACCAATGATTCCCTACAACACTCAGTTCATTCCTGTCGACTTTTACTACTACACCAAACAATAATACCCCTTCAAAATATTACATTACAACTGTACCCCCAAACACCTTTCCCCATATAAGTCTTAACAGAACTTAAGCCCAAGGTCATAATTCAAGCAGCACTAAATCCAATCTGCCATAACCTAAAATCTTGACAGCTTTGTAGCTGTAACTATACCATGTCTTTCCGTCCAAGCTCAGTGCCCACCACTATAGCTGATAAACTTAGAGGCCAGAAGTGCTTAAAACTATTATTACCTGTCCTCTGTGGGTTACACTTAAATTAGTGAACCAACCATTCCAACACTAAAATGGCATTAATAATGTTAATAGACAGTTGCTATGTTGCTCCATGTTTGCTTCTATGATCCCCCAGTATGCTCAAGTAACAGCTCCTGAACTCTCCCATTTGGACAATTAAGTTCCAACTTCCAGACTCCTACCATTACCCTTCTAGCACCCTCACCTTACCTTTCTCTCCATACCCTCTCTCCCATATTCAGCCCCCTGCACCTTTCCCCAACCCCATAACTAACTAAATGCTGAACAGTGCCTCGAGCAAGCCTGCACCCTACCTATTTTTTTGTTTCATGCTGCTACTGTCCCTGTGCATCTTTGTTAAGGCCCCAGTAGTGATGCCAGTCACCTGGCAAAACCATAGAACTCAAAGGGTCCCCATCCACCTCCTCCTGCAAGGGATCCCCTGCACAACTCCCCTAACTTCCTTCCTATATCTGCCACCCTCATCCTTTCCTCCCAGCTCCTACCTGTCCCTGACACCTCAGTTTCCTAATGATCTCCTAAGCCCTAGCCAACCCACCACACCAACTCTAAGCCACTAGCTGAAAAAAACCCTTAACCTAACTTCTACTAACTTAGACCCCCAACTCCATCCTTAATTATTTTTAAAAATCACTGTACTGTCCTAACTCAAACCTCACACCCTCTCTCACCTAAACAGGTCTACAAAGGCATCACCCTGCTTCCTTAACATATCCAGCCTCCTACCTGCCCCCCCCCCCCCCCAATGAATTAACAGCTTCTCAAGTTGAACGTGTAGAATTGGAGATGGCCCTGGCAGCTAAGACCACCTTCCATCAAGACCGACTGCCGCTCCACCATCTCCGTACTCCCATTTCCCAGACTACTTAACTGCACCAACTTCAACCAGCTGACCAGTGACTCACATCTCTGAACACAGCTCCTTCTTGCATGTTCTAGTCCTGACTGTGCTTCCTTTCCACTCTTCTATTTAAAATATTCTCATGAAGCCCAACCTACTGACCTCAAGATAACCCCTCCACTTGACTTCCATGGGGGTCATGAAACCCTTTCTTCAATGCTTTTATACAGGGTTTATCTTTACAGAAATCATTCTAATGATTTCCTTTCAATGTACGTCATGTATTTTAAAGAATCTTGTGTATAATAATACAACTCATAAACTCTAAGGATATTGTTTTATTGTTTTAAGATTATCTGTTATTCTTTTCAGCTGGGCATCTTTGCAATAAACTTCTTGTTATGGGTTAAGCTTATGGTATTCACTGTTGTAATATTTATAAGATAAAAACACTTCTTTCCTATGCAGCCAGAATCCAGAAACAGCATTCTTTGCTCCAAGCAAGTGGTGTTATCACCAACAGAGAGTAAAGTTAAATCATCCATATGAAAGAGTAGCATATATTTATGTATTGTTTTTATTTATTTCTTTTTTGCCAGAAAAAGAACTTAAGTAAATTCAATTTTGAATTGGATTTGAAACTATTGTAGCACTATTAGTTGTGTACTTCCTACTCCTGCATTGCCTGCTACCTATCAACCAATGAGTATTAGTAGGGAAATGCAAGCCAATGAGCTTTATTATGAAGTATATGATTCTGCTATTTTAGTTTTAGTTTCAATTGATACAGCTTTTACTTTTTTCAGCCAAAAAAAAAAGCAAGCAAGAAAGAAAATGTTCCCTGCTGCTGTTTCATGTGGGTGATACAACTGCATTTAGTACAATTTGCTTGACCTGTACAGTATAGCGCTGCCTATTGAAGTGGGATTACATATGTTTTGCAGCAGGTGAAGTCATGTTTTTATATTATTTTTTTCTCACAAGGAAGCATATAAATTATTAGAAATCTCTCACTGATGCTTATTCAAACATGGTTGAACAAAAGCAATATTTTCTTATGTATTTGTACTTTGTCTTCCAATTTTATTTGTATTTATTCATTTATTTTCATATAAGCTGTGACAAGACAGGTCCCTGCTAAATATCATTTATTTCATGCACATAAAAGAGTATTTTCACATACAAATGGCTTTTGTTTGCATTCTTGAACTTCTGTCTATGCCCAGAGTTATTTTAGAGAAAGTTCTTTCAAGCCATTTTAGATTTTGTAAACCATAGCTCAGTGCCTAGAGCAAAGTAAATGTTTTTTTTCAATTTCACAATGAACAAGAAAATACAACATTAACCTTCCTCCTGCCAATAGAAAATGATCTAACCTAAGATGACATTCCAGCAATTAGAGTAATTAGTTAGCTGTATCTTTGATACACATTTAGTGCACTATTAGCATAATTGATTTTTTGTTTTTAATTTTTACTGTACTGGCAGCTCTTCCATGACCTTATGAAAGACAACATAACACAAATACTGGTTATAAGTCCAATTCTTTTTTTCACATGGCGATCTAAGATCTGCTAAATTACTTTTTTAATGTTTAGAAATAAATCATCAGTTATCAATGTTCGAAATTGGAGGGATACAACTTTATTATTACATAGTACACAGCAAACTACTTTATTCAATTTAAATACAGTGCCAATTGGATTGTGGCAAACCACAGTTTCTTTACTGGAAGGTAGAGTCCATTGACAGTGTTAAATGGACAGGCAAGTCCAAAACAAACTTTCATTAATTCAAATAGTGCATGTGATTTTAAACAAATTTCCAATTTACTTTCATCACCAATTTTGCTTTGTTCTCTTGGTATTCTTAGTTGAAAGCTAAACCTAGGAGGTTCATATGCTAATTTCTTAGATCTTGAAGGCCACATCTAATCTAAATGCATTTTGACAGTTTTTCACCACTAGAGGGCATTAGTTGATGTGTTTCATATAGATAACATTGAGCTCATGTACGTGAATTTACCAAATAGTGAGCACTGATTGGCTAAAATGCAAGTCTATCAAAATAACTGAAATAAGGGAGCAGTCTGCA
This sequence comes from Bombina bombina, assembly GCF_027579735.1. NCBI lineage: Eukaryota > Metazoa > Chordata > Amphibia > Anura > Bombinatoridae > Bombina > Bombina bombina. The sequence goes on from NC_069499.1 coordinate 655,962,681, forward strand.
GAGGCTTAGATACAAGGTAATTACAGAGGTAAAGTGTGTATTAATATAACTGTGTTGGTTATGCAAATCTGGGGAATGGGTAATTAAGTGATTTTTTTTTTTTTTTTTAGATTAGAGATTTCTGGGCACTCTTAAAAGAGCTAAATGCCTTTTTAAGGGCAATGCTCATACAAATGCCCCTTTAGGGGCAATGAGTAGTTTAGGATTTTTTAGTGTTAGTTTTTTTATTTTGGGGGGATTGGTGGTTGGGGGGTTTTACTGTTAGAGGGTGGACTTAGTATTTTTTTTAAGGAAAAGAGTTGTTTAACTTAGGGCAATGCCCTACAAAAAGCCCTTTTAAGGGCTATTGGAAGTTTAGTATTAGATTATGGGATGCTTTTATTTGGGGGGCTTTCTTATTTTCATAGGGATTAGGTTTAATTTTTTTATTTTTGATAATTTGGTTTATTATTTTATGTATGTTAGATTAATTTAAATTTTTATTTTTTTTTATTTTTAAGTAATGTTAGCTTTTTTATTTTAATTGTAACTTAGTATTTTTTAATTTAGGTCATTGGGGTTAATTTAGGGGGTGTTAGGTAAGGGGGCTTAGTAATTTAATTAGTTATTTGCATTGGGGGGATTAGGGGTTAATAGATTTATTAGGTTTGTTGCGCTGTGGGTTAATGGAGGATTAGGGGTTAATAGTTTTATTAGGTAGATCACGAAGTGGGGGGTTGTCGGTTTAGGGGTTAATACATTAATTATTAGTTCCGATGTGGGTTTGATGGCTGATATAGGGGTTTTACGTGTCGGGTTTAATTTTGGGAGGTGGGTTAGACTTTTACGGGTGATTTTTTTTTCTTAGGCGCCGGCACTATCTAAAGTGCCGTAAGTTACTGGCGCCTCCAGAAATTTGTATTTACGCACATTTCTGGACATCGCTAGTGTATCTGACTTACGGCACATTATGAACTGCCGACGGGGTTTATGTAATACCCCGAGATGCAAGGTGAAATTACAGGCAGCTTGCGCCGTATATGTAATCTCGCCCATTATCCTTTCAATGGGAAAAAAAAAATATTTGGAGGATTGTGTCCTTTAAAGGGAAAACATACCATCTACTACCATCTACTAAAAATAAATAAATAATATAACATACTTTTAAAAATTAAAAGGATATTAGACAGCTAATACATTTTACAATGAATGGGTGCTGCAATCTTTGAACTTGCTTTCTATTTACTCTCTCTTCTGCTGATGACAATTAGGGACATATATAAATCAGGCAATAAAAGAGAAATGGCAAATAAAGCTGTGAAACCCTGTTAGATTATTACTTTAACACCCTATGTTCCACACAGCCTTGTTTGCACAGTCTCTTGCAATTCCTGTTTTATGTCTGTCCCTACCTTTCCTCAGCAGGCAGTGCTCATTAGTTTATAGAAATTCAGTGAAATTTTGTATTTGTCCATCAGAAAATATTCACTGCACATCAATAGATTTTCATACAAAATTCAATGTTATATTATGATATAACACAATGTTATTTTGTATGTGTACCATGTTTTTTTTAACTGTGTGAGCGAAAGGGTATTTTGACTATTTTCATTTTTCACCCTAAAGTTTGTATTATCCACCTATTCTTATATTGATATATAGGAACAATGGCCAAACTCAAATCAATCTCTTTGCAGTTCAGTTCATTAAGGTACCTTACTCTGAGTTATTTACTCTTCCTTGGTAATCCAGCAAAAAGGAGGATTTCACTCATTTCCCATAACTCAAGTAAAATACAAAAAAGACGTGGAGCTAGAAAGCTAGGTATTTTGAAATAAATCAAACAATGCTATAAAAGAGAGTATATATATCTCTTAAAAACACTTAAATACTGCAATAAAAGTCATAAAGTACAAATATATTCAATGGGGTCGATCCGATAAAAATCGTCGCCCGCAAAAGCCGGCGACGCCAATATTTGCGCGGGTTTGGTATCACATATACGGCGTAACCTAGAAGTTACGCCCGTATATTTCTGCCGTCGCCCGTAGTTTTTTGGGCCATAGGCAGGTATACCAAACCCGCGCAGTTTGGTATCCAATATGCAGCGTAAGGACTTACGTGGCGAAAATGGAGAAAACTTACTCCATTTTCACCTCGCCACAAAAAGCAGCCGTAAGAAGCCTTACGCTGACTATTGGAGCCCCGTAACTTCCTAAACTGGCTGCTAAAATAAACCTAACACCTAACGCATGCGCAATGTCTATCTCCCTGTCAACCGCGATCTTCTAAAATAAACCTAACACCTAACGCATGCGCAATGTCTATCTACCTGTCAACCGCGATCCCCCCCCGAAATCCCTAATAAAGTTATTAACCCCTAAACCGCCGCTCCCGGACCCCGCCGCCATCTACATAAACTAACCCCCTACTGTGAGCCCCTAAAACCGCCGCCATCTACCTTATCTATCCCCTAATCTGACCCCTTACACCGCCGCCACCTATATAAAAATTATTAACCCCTAATCTAATCCCCCTCTACCGCCGCCAGCTATATTAATATTATTAACCCCTAATGTAAGCCACTTACACCGCCGCCATCTCTATTAAAATGATTAATCCCTTATTTAATCTACCTACCCCGCCGCCAGCTATATTATCTATATTAACCCTAAGTATATTATAGTTAATATAGGTATTACATTATATATATTAACTATATTAACCCTAATTATATTAGGGTTAATATAGTTAATATAGTTACTATAGTATTTATATTAACTATATTAACTCTATCTAACCCTAACACCCCTAACTAAATTTATATTAAATTAATCTAATTCATTTATAAACTAAAAGATTCCTATTTAAATCTAAATACTTACCTATAAAATAAACCCTAAGATAGCTACAATATAATTAATAATTACATTGTAGCTATGTTAGGGTTAATATTTATTTTACAGGTAAATTGTTAATTATTTTAACTAGGTATAATAGCTATTAAATAGGTATTACCTATTTAATAGCTACCTAGTTAAAATAATTACCCAATTACCTGTAAAATAAATCCTAACCTAAGTTACAAATACACCTACACTATCAATAAATTTAATAAACTACAAACATCTATCTAAAAATACAATTAACTAAACTAAATTACAAAAAAAAAAAAAACACTAAATTACAAAAAATAAAAAAAAGATTACAAGATTTTTAAGCTAATTACACCTATTCTAAGCCCCCTAATAAAATAATAAACCCCCAAAATAAAAAAAATTCCCTGCCCTATTCTAAATTAAACAAATTTCAAAGCTCTTTACCTTACCAGCCCTTAAAAGGGCCTTTTGTGGGGCATGCCCCAAAGAATTCAGCTCTTTTGCATACAACAAATACAACCCCCCCCCCATTACAACCCACCACCCACATACCCCTATTCTAAAACCACCCAAACCCCCCTTAAAAAAGCCTAACACTACCCCCCTGAAGATCTCCCTACCTTGTCTTCACCACACCGGGCCGAACTCCTGATCCGATCCGGGCGATGTCTTCCTCCAAGCGGCAAAGAAGAATTCTTCCTCCGGCGACGTCTTCCTCCAAGCGGCAGCAAAGTCTTCATTCTTCCGGCGGCATCTTCAATCTTCTTTCTTCGCTCCGCCGCCGCGGAGCATCCATCCCGGCCGACTGCTGTACTACGAATGAGGTACCTTTAAATGACGTCATCCAAGATGGCGTCCGCCGAATTCCGATTGGCTGATAGGATTCTATCAGCCAATCGGAATTAAGTTAGAAAAATCTGATTGGCTGATTGAATCAGCCAATCAGATTCAAGTTCAATCCGATTGGCTGATCCGAACAGCCAATCAGATTGAGCTTGCATTCTATTGGCTGATCGGAACAGCCAATAGAATGCGAGCTCAATCTGATTGGCTGATTGGATCAGCCAATCGGATTGAACTTGAATCTGACTTCAATCAGCCAATCAGATTTTTCTAACTTAATTCCGATTGGCTGATAGAATCCTATCAGCCAATCGGAATTCGGCGGACGCCATCTTGGATGACGTCATTTAAAGGTACCTCATTCGTAGTACAGCAGTCGGCCGGGATGGATGCTCCGCGGCGGCGGAGCGAAGAAAGAAGATTGAAGATGCCGCCGGAAGAATGAAGACTTTGCTGCCGCTTGGAGGAAGACGTCGCCGGAGGAAGAATTCTTCTTTGCCGCTTGGAGGAAGACATCGCCCGGATCGGATCAGGAGTTCGGCCCGGTGTGGTGAAGACAAGGTAGGGAGATCTTCAGGGGGGTAGTGTTAGGCTTTTTTAAGGGGGGTTTGGGTGGTTTTAGAATAGGGGTATGTGGGTGGTGGGTTGTAATGGGGGGGGGGGTTGTATTTGTTGTATGCAAAAGAGCTGAATTCTTTGGGGCATGCCCCACAAAAGGCCCTTTTAAGGGCTGGTAAGGTAAAGAGCTTTGAAATTTGTTTAATTTAGAATAGGGCAGGGAATTTTTTTTATTTGGGGGGTTTATTATTTTATTAGGGGGCTTAGAATAGGTGTAATTAGCTTAAAAATCTTGTAATATTTTTTTTATTTTTTGTAATTTAGTGTTTTTTTTTTTTTGTAGTTTAGTTAATTTAATTGTATTTTTAGATAGCTGTTTGTAGTTTATTAAATTTATTGATAGTGTAGGTGTATTTGTAACTTAGGTTAGGATTTATTTTACAGGTAATTGGGTAATTATTTTAACTAGGTAGCTATTAAATAGGTAATACCTATTTAATAGCTATTATACCTAGTTAAAATAATTAACAATTTACCTGTAAAATAAATATTAACCCTAACATAGCTACAATGTAATTATTAATTATATTGTAGCTATCTTAGGGTTTATTTTATAGGTAAGTATTTAGATTTAAATAGGAATATTTTAGTTTATAAATGAATTAGATTAATTTAATATAAATTTAGTTAGGGGTGTTAGGGTTAGATAGAGTTAATATAGTTAATATAAATACTATAGTAACTATATTAACTATATTAACCCTAATATAATTAGGGTTAATATAGTTAATATATATAATGTAATACCTATATTAACTATAATATACTTAGGGTTAATACAGATAATATAGCTGGTGGCGGGGTAGGTAGATTAAATTAGGGGTTAATCATTTTAATAGAGATGGCGGCGGTGTAAGGGGCTTACATTAGGGGTTAATAATTTTAATATAGATGGCGGCGGTGTTAGGGGCTCACTTTAGGGGGTTATAGATATAATATAGCTGGCAGCGGGGTACGGGAGCGGCGGTTTAGGGGTTAATAACTTTATTAGGTTGCGGCGGGGTACGGGAGCGGCGGTTTAGGGGTTAATAGCTTTTTTATTGTTAGGATAGTGAGGGGGGATAGCGGATAGAGGGTTAGACGTGTCGGGCTATGTTAGGGAGGCGTGTTAGACAGTGCGGGCTATGTTAGGGAGGCGTGTTAGACAGTGCAGGTGTTTTAGACTTTAGTCAGGTTTTATAGGCGCCGGCAGATTCTAACGTGGCGCAAGTCACTGGCGACGCCAGAAATTTGTACTTGCGCAGATTTCTGGACATCGCTGGTTTGTCAGACTTACGGCACGTTAGCATCTGACGGCGACATATATGGGATAGCTCGAGTTGCGAGCTGAAACTGCGGGCGACGCCGGTTCCCTCGCTTGCGCCGCAAACTGCGATCTATATTGGATCGCGCCCCAAATATACACTAATATTTAATCACACACAGTGGGAAAATAAATATATATACACACAACATATAATAAAGCACACCTTATTATACTAAACAGAAAATAACAATATGTTTACCACCGGTGGTAAGTATGATTTACAATAAATGTACTTAATTAATAAGCTCTAATAAAATTAAACTAATAAATTAAGTAAGATGCTAAAATACTGTGAATACAGTTATACCCACAAAAACGATCGTATGAAAAAAGCGTTCAATAAGTGGTTTAAGGCAGTCTGTTGTTCAGCACTTTGTAAGGTAACAGTTAGCCGGTTCAAGGATAATTTTTCCACTGAAGCAAAAGTGTTTCCAAAAAGTAGTTAACAAATACCTTAGGCTACGGGACTGTGTATCCAGGGCAGACTCTCTTAGGTTCAGAGTCTCGATAGGAGTATAGAGATCACTGTAATTCTTGGGTGTCCACGTCCTCCTCGTAGCTAGGGATTTCCTCCGTCGAACACTTTTGGCGTGTGACGTAGTAACACTTGTCACATGGGTGTGATCCTCCAATCACTGAGGGAGTTTCTCCGCTTCCAAATCCAAATGCGGGAAGTTTAAAATCAGTTCACACAGAGCGCTCTGTAATGGTGATAGTTCTCCCCAAGTCAAGATCAGTGTTGCATCTACACGTTTCAGCCGTGTGACGGCCTTTATCAAGATGTATAAACTGATCCAAGTACTGCCTTTATATAGCCTTAACCACTTCCTGTATACAATCAATTCATTTCTGATTGTTTAAGTCCAATCTTTCTTTTTAGCATCTTAAAGTAAATTTAAAAAACATATATATATCACTTAATAAACTTAATTAAAACTTTAACTAGGGATTAAAAAGAAAGATTGGACTTAAACAATCAGAAATGAATTGATTGTATACAGGAAGTGGTTAAGGCTATATAAAGGCAGTACTTGGATCAGTTTATACATCTTGATAAAGGCCGTCACACTGCTGAAACGCGTAGATGCATCACTGATCTTTACTTGGGGAGAACTATCACCATTACAGATCGCTCTGTGTGAACTGATTTTAAACTTCCCGCATTTGGATTTGGAAGCGGAGAAACTCCCTCAGTGATTGGAGGATCACACCCATGTGACAAGTGTTACTACGTCACACGCCAAAAGTGTTCGGCGGAGGAAATCCCTAGCTACGAGGAGGACGTGGACAACCAAGAATTACAGTGATCTCTATACTCCTATCAAGACTCTGAACCTAAGAGAGTCTGCCCTGGATACACAGTCCCGTAGCCTAAGGTATTTGTTAACTACTTTTTGGAAACACTTTTGCTTCAGTGGAAAAATTATCCTTGAACCGGCTAACTGTTACCTTACAAAGTGCTGAACAACAGACTGCCTTAAACCACTTATTGAACGCTTTTTTCATACGATCGTTTTTGTGGGTATAACTGTATTCACAGTATTTTAGCATCTTACTTAATTTATTAGTTTAATTTTATTAGAGCTTATTAATTAAGTACATTTATTGTAAATCATACTTACCACCGGTGGTATACATATTGTTATTTTCTGTTTAGTATAATAAGGTATGCTTTATTATATGTTGTGTGTATATATATTTATTTTCCCACTGTGTGTGATTAAATATTAGTGTATATATTGAATATATTTGTACTTTATGACTTTTATTGCAGTATTTAAGTGTTTTTAAGAGATATATATACTCTCTTTTATAGCATTGTTTGATTTATTTCAAAATACCTAGCTTTCTAGCGCCACGTCTTTTTTGTATTTTATTTGTGTTCTCCTATGAATTGCTTCCAGAGTGCAATTCGTGTTTGATGTTTGCTGGTATTTTAGTATTAATGAGTTTTTAATTCTATTTTGTTGATTGTGTTTTCCCATAACTCAAGTGCCTAAAGGGACAGTTATGTCAAAATCAAACTTTCATAACTCTGATAGGGCATGCAATTTTAAACAACTTTCTAATTTACTTTTATCATCAAATTTGCTTTGTTCTCTTGGTATTCTTTTTTGAAAGCTAAACCTAGGTAGGCTCAACCTGATTTCTAAACCGTTAAAGGCTGCCTCTAATCTCAGTGCATTTTGACAGTTTTTCACAGCTAGACAGAGCTAGTTCCTGTGTGTCAAATAGATAACATTATGTTCACTCCCATGGAGTTATTTATGAGTCAGCACTGGTTGGCTAAAATGCAAGTCTGTCAAAAGACTGAGATAAGGGGGCAGTCTGCAGAGGCTTAGATACAAGGTAATCACAGAGGTAAAAAGTGTATTAATATAACAATGTTGGTTGTGAAAAACTGGGGAATGGGTAATAAAGGGATTATCTATCTTTTTAAACAATAAGGGAAAGATTATAAGTGGAGTACAAAATATCGCTTTTGCTAAAGCGATATTTGGGCTCCACTTTGTAACACCAGTGCACGTGAATGTACTGAAGCATTGTGCTCATGAGAGTGCGCTTCCATAGGCTCTAATGGGAGTCTCATTTTAATGTCGTCACTTGATCATTGAATTTTTATCACTTGATCATTGAATTTCGCAAACTAGTTGTTTAAATTAATTGTTTGGTTTTGCAATACTGACACTGTGTTTGGAGTGGTTGTCATGACTACCATTTTGGTGTTTTTTTTTGTCTTAATAGGGGGGAAGGGTTATCACTTTGTTTGTCTTTTTATACTGCTTGTCTTGCCATTTCACTTTCGTCTGAGGAAGGGGATACTTTGTCTCCGAAATGTTACATTAAAAAAATGTCTTTGGTGTTTGAAAAAGTCCAGTGAGTTCAAGTTTTTGTTACTATTATCTACTACCCACTAGCACCCTGGCTGATGAAATTTGAAGTGAGAGAGCTCATCCTGGAACTATATATATATATATACATATACATATATATATTTAACATTTGCTGACATTGCTGCGCTACTTACCCGTATATATATTTACAGGGAACACAAAGTTCCCATAGACCACAATGTAAAGGCACTTTTTAGTGCCATTTTTTTCTAACACACAGCCAACTTTAGCCCCTTATAACTACTTCATGCAGTTACTTTATTAAAAAATAAAAATGCTACTATTTTTATTTTTTAATAAAGATTACTACACCAGTGTTAATTTTGTCGACTAAAACTAGACTAAAATGACTATAAAACTAAAGAAATTCTGCTGACTAAAATACGACTAAAACTAAAATGACATTTTAGTCAAAAGACTATGACTAAAACTAAATCAAAATTTGCTGACAAAAACATTTTATGCAAGGTGTTATAATCAATCCATATCCAATTACTTCTCTTTTGTAAAATTTACAAAACTTAATTTTATTAAATTTTAAGATAAATAAAGACATGTTATATTCCACAACAGTTAAATCTGTTATATCTGTATTGCCTGTTCAAACCTTAATACCACAAATAAACAGGTTAATAAACCTTTACTCCAGGAGTAGATAATGAGTTTGGAAGTTCTAGAGCAGTGCTAATCTTTGCCGAAAATGTTACGAATCTGTGAACAATCAATTGATTCTTCCTATAGAAATAAGCATAACCCACGAGTATGGGTTTAAGTTATGCTGTGCCTGTGCTAGCTGCACAAACCTTTTGTTGTGTTGAGTTACTTGATACTTGTTTTAATTATTAACAAAGAACTGTTAAAGTTTTTATATTAGGTAATATGTGCAATACAGCCAATACAGTTTACAGTTTTGATTTTTTATATTTTAAAGTTGCACTTTGTTTATGAAACTTGGTTTTATTTAATTTTAAGTTTAATAAAGATGTTACATATCACAACGGCTAAATCTGTGTCTGTATTGCATGTTTAAACCTTAATACCATAAATATTAACAGGTGTTATGTTTACTCCTGGAGTATATAATCAGTTTGCAAATAATAGAGAAATGCATTACACTTTAACTAAACCCCTTAGATTTTAGTCGACTAAAATCTACTGGAGATTCAGCCGACTAAAATTAGACTAAAACTAAAACAATTCAGATGACTAAAATACGACTAAAACTAAAATGGCATTTTAGTCAAAAGATTAAAACTAAGACTAAATTGAAATTTGCTGTCAAAATTACCACTGTACTACACTGACATTTTTTGGGCAATTGGGTTACATTTAGAGAATTAACCAGCTGTCTGACCTCTGTTTAATTTTTTGAGTGATACATTAGTGCTCCTCTTGTAATTTAGCCCTAAATGTTTTCAAGTAAACTGTACTTTTAAGTTATGTGTGCACAGCATCTTCAGTTTAGCCTTCACGTCCACTACCAACCCCCACACATGACGTACAAACTTTTAGGTGTTTTTAAAAAACATTTAGCAAGCTTCAATGTTTTGTCTGATGAAGGGGACGGTTTAAACCCCCGAAACGTCACAATAAACCATGGTTGATGTTTAAAAGTCCAGTGAGTGCAGATCTATTTCTTCAATAATGATACTTTTGTTCCTGACACCCTGGCTATTTCTAAGGAAGTGAGAGTGCTAATCCCAAATCAACTTGTTACATATATATAAATATATATATTGAATTAAGGGGTGTGCCCAGGCGCCAACAATACGAAGGCTAAGGTAAAATGTAGTTAGAAATGTTAAAATATAGTTAAAAAGTTAATTTATTACAAAATAAAATAAAATCAATTATAAAATTTACAAATGCATGGATCCACGCTAAATTAACATAAAAACAAAGTAATAACAGTAATAACAGAAAAATGTCTGGCGGCGTTTACTAATACAATGGTTATACAATAGGAAGTGTATGAAGACACTTATGGGTAAGTGGTCCCAAGGTGTTTTAGTCCAATGGGGTGTCCCAGAAAAAAAGGGGTCACTCGTGATTAAAAAGTGTCCTTAAAAATGTGTAAAAAATGAGTGAGTAAAAAATGATGAATCCGTGAAAGGAAAAAAGGTGTAAAAAATTGTGTTTAAAAATTAAAAATGAGAAATCCAACACAAAAAATGTAAAAACTTGTGAAAAATCTGATACAAAAAATGTCCAATCCGGGGTAAAAAGGATATATTGTTTAGTATAAATGTCTCAAATCTAAAACTTTAGTGGTAAAGCTGCAACTGTGTATCAGACAGCAGTTATCCAAATGAAAAAGAAAAAAAAAAGAAGAAAAAAAGAAGAAAAAGGAAGTGTTGATCCTGTGAAGAAATTTAGTGTGCAGATATCATCCAAAATTAAAGTGGTTGTCTCTTGGTTCCCAGATGCCCCTTAGGGCTTTAGTAGGAGTTAGATGGTGCAAAAAATGTGGAAAAAAGAAAGGGAGAAAACAAACAAACTTGCTGTAAAAAACGAACTTGCTGCAAAAAGACCTGTGGGAAAAGAAATAAAGTACAATGTGTAAAATAATCACAATAATAGTCTCCTATTGCAATGAGGCTTACCAGGTCAACGCGTTTCGGCCCTCTCTGGGCCTTTATCTGGGTCTTGATAAAGGCCCAGAGAGGGCCGAAACGCGTTGACCTGGTAAGCCTCATTGCAATAGGAGACTATTATTGTGATTATTTTACACATTGTACTTTATTTCTTTTCCCACAGGTCTTTTTGCAGCAAGTTCGTTTTTTACAGCAAGTTTGTTTGTTTTCTCCCTTTCTTTTTTCCACATTTTTTGCACCATCTAACTCCTACTAAAGCCCTAAGGGGCATCTGGGAACCAAGAGACAACCACTTTAATTTTGGATGATATCTGCACACTAAATTTCTTCACAGGATCAACACTTCCTTTTTCTTCTTTTTTTCTTCTTTTTTTTTCTTTTTCATTTGGATAACTGCTGTCTGATACACAGTTGCAGCTTTACCACTAAAGTTTTAGATTTGAGACATTTATACTAAACAATATATCCTTTTTACCCCGGATTGGACATTTTTTGTATCGGATTTTTCACAAGTTTTTACATTTTTTGTGTTGGATTTCTCATTTTTAATTTTTAAACACAATTTTTAACACCTTTTTTCCTTTCACGGATTCATCATTTTTTACTCACTCATTTTTTACACATTTTTAAGGACACTTTTTAATCACGAGTGACCCCTTTTTTTCTGGGACACCCCATTGGACTAAAACACCTTGGGACCACTTACCCATAAGTGTCTTCATACACTTCCTATTGTATAACCATTGTATTAGTAAACGCCGCCAGACATTTTTCTGTTATTACTTTGTTTTTATGTTAATTTAGCGTGGATCCATGCATTTGTAAATTTTATAATTGATTTTATTTTATTTTGTAATAAATTAACTTTTTAACTATATTTTAACATTTCTAACTACATTTTACCTTAGCCTTCGTATTGTTGGTGCCTGGGCACACCCCTTAATTCAGTTTCTACACCAGGTGATAGCTAGGTATCACCGCCACAGGCATATAAGGTATAGGGGGCGCTGGGATACACTCTTATTATATATATATATATATATATATATATATATATATATTTATAATAAAAGCATAGTCAACCATAGACCCCGATGTAAAGGCACTTTCAGTGACGTTTTTTTCAAACACCCCACATACCCTCACTTTAACCCCTTATAACTGCTTTGTGCAGTTTTTTTTTTTATAAAAAAATAAAGATGCTCATATTTTGTTTTTTAATTAAAGGGACACTGAACCCAAATTTTTTCTTTCGTGATTCAGATAGAGCATGCAATTTTAAGCAACTTTCTAATTTACTCCTACAACCAATTTTTCTTCGTTCTTTTGCTATCTTTATTTGAAAAAGAAGGCATCTAAACTTTTTTATTAGTTCAGACTCTGGACAGCACTTTTTGATTGGTGGATGAATTTATTCACCAATCAGCAAGAACAACCCAGGTTGTTCACCAAAAATGGGCCGGCATCTAAACTTACATTGTTGCATTTCAAATAAAGATACCAAGAGAATAAAGAAAGTTTGATATCTGAATCACGAAAGAAAAAAATTGGGTTCAGTGTCCCTTTAAACAACTTTCTAATATTCTCCTATTATCAATATTTCTTATTTCTCTTGCTTTATTTATTTGAAAAAGAAGTAATCTAAGCTATTTTTTGGTTTAGAACCATGGAAAGCACTTGTTTATTGGTAGGGGAATTTACCCACCAATCAGCAAGAACAACCCAGGCTGTTCACCAAAAATGGGCCGGCAACTAAACTTACATTCTTGCATTTCAAATAAAGATACCAAGAGAATGAAAAGAATTTGCTAATAGGAGTGAAATAGAAAGTTGCTTAAAATTGCATGCTCTATCTGAATCACGATAGAAAAAATTTGTTCAGTGTCCCTTTAACTGTCCTCTTTATTTTGGAGGTATTTTGGGCAATTTTTTTCCATTAACCTGAGGTCTGACTTATGGCACTTATGAACATTGACTGTGTTTAGATTATGATTGCTTTGACAAAAAATAAATAAAAAACTCATATCCCATTTTTCCAATATCAAAAGAAAATCAGAAATATTGGAAAGAACCCCAAAGTGTCCCAACACTGAACCGACCAAACAATAACTGTATGAAATATGTCAATGCTAAAGTAACTATATCATACTGGATTTACCCTCAGCCATTGTTTGCACAGTTTAGTCTTAGGACACTTTTTATATGTGACCTCATTACAAGGGCTTGATAACTTAAGCCATATGAGTTATTAGTATGAGGACCATTAGTTTCTAGGTGGTAAAGCACACCACTTTCAGCTGCTATGAGGTTACACCACTTATCCTAATAAATCTCATGTAATGTGAAAATAAAGGTATTTTCTTTTACCTAATTGGTGCTGTGGATTCCATTTGACTACTGACCCTAACCTATTGGCTATGTACCACCTATGCATTATCATTGTATTTTCTGTGTGTAAGACTTGCTTTAGTTTAGTTCCAAAGTCACTTAATTTTGAGTGTTAGTATTTTCTCTGACATTGTTATAGTAGTGAGGATACTAATTAATACACTAGTGTTCACATAGGGATATCCTTAAAATAAGATATGTTCAAACTTCTAGGAAAAATGCGGGACAGCTCTGCTTTAATAGGAAAATTACATGTTATATTATTTACAGTTAAATCATAAGTACCTTTAATTCCTACTCGGAATGTTTAAACTTTTTCAAAATTCAGAAACAATTTTGGCACAAATGTTGTTGTTTTTTTTTATCAATAATTGACCTCCCAGTTATTCAAAGTGTTTACTGGCGTTTCCCTGACACTCACTATTGGATTTTATCTTCATCATAGAGTTACTTGCTAATACAGATGTGCAACTCTTGCTCACTAAACTTTGAGTAAACATCTGTCTCTCACTGATAATGTCCTAAAAAGTCTGATAATTATGTTGTTGTTTTCCTGTTTCTCAGTGAATTACATGGTATTTTGGGCTGGAGTTTGTTTTCCATATGGTCATACTGATATACCACTGGATGTCTTCCAATATTCTACAAAAATCATCATGCTACAAACCAGCAACCTCTTCCCTCAACCTACAGATGCCAGGAATCTTTACACCCAACCTTCAAAGCATTGGATAATCCGCCCACATTTTCATATTTACTTTCTCACCCACTCAGTCTCGTTGAAACTGGCTTATCATGACACCAGTGTATTTATTTAGTCAATAATCCCAGAGCAGCTGAATTACCACACAGAAAGACTTCAGCATAACCTTTCTGTTTTGTTTTTTTTGTGGCTGGAAAAGTGCTGCACATTTTTTTTTTAATAAAGCACATTGTAGCGTGCGCCTATTTTAGTTTTCTTTTGTGTGTTCTAGACATTTTTTTGCAATATTATACAGAAAATATACAAATAATATTTACAGAATGCACAGTTTATTATCTTATGCATTATATTTGCCATTCTGTAACAATTTTATTTATTATGAACTAATTTGATATTGATATATTGCTGGCATATTTCCTCATAAGCAGTGGATAATCAATAGTCTAGCATAGGCTGTAAAAAGTATAATATACAAATGAGCTCAAATACTATAAATGTAATTAGTTTTTTCAACTTCAAGAAAATCTATCTATCTAACAGGAGCTTGTAAATTACAAATATAGGGAAAACTGCATTTTTAGGTTTGATTTAAAAAAATAATAATAATAATATCCCAATTGTTCTTGCAATTATTTCTGTAATAATGAAATGAGCCCATATTGATAAGTTCAAAGCAACTAAAACCCCATATTCCCCACTAAAAAACATGGTCCGGATTGCATAGATCAATCAATAACACTTAGTATTACAAGTTGTTGATTAGATTGTTTAGCCAACACATTTTTAACACACCAGACATAAATATAGCTTGCATTAAATACAATTCCAGCAAAATTTGATTTATGTATATGCTTACTTGCTGCAATTATTTTTAAGTTCTATTGCAACCCATTTTAATTGAACTCAATAAAGTTTGAAATTTTAATTATCCTTTCACGTACTTAACCTCCACCTAAGAGGGAAGAGTGGTCACTGCCTCTTTGCTGAAATTGTATATAATTCATATTTTTTGATACTGAACACTTTTAACTAGGGTTGCACCAATACCATTTTTTTAAGACCGAGTACAAGTACCAATACTTTTTTTTCAAATACTCACCGATACCAATTACCAATACTTTTTTTTTTATGCCATGACAGTTTACCAAGCACAATACAGACTAATGATTTAAGATCACTTTATAATTATGAACTGTATCTCAAAAGACATTTTGAAATAATAAAACAGTTTTATGTGCTTGTTGTCACAAAGTTTACAGGACATGTTTATAAATAAAAAATATTACAATAACATATATTAATAACAACAAAAAACAGATGCAGCCGCTGGGGCTAGAAAGCTACCATTTAAAGGGGTGATTACTGGATGCAATTGGGTTGTAGGGTGCCTATATAACTCATCAATCTGACATTTGTACTTAATACAAAGTAATTTAATTCTGAAAATAATATTGGGGAAGGAGTATGCCAGTAATCCCCTCTGAGAAAAATGGGGCATTTGAATTCTACTGACTCAACAGAAAATAGGGCTGGTCTTCATATTTTTCCAGGGCTGCTTTTTATTCCCAATCCAGCCCTGGCAAAGGATGTTCCTCAGAGTACAGTATGTTTTGAGCATAATTGTGCAAGATAAGAACTAGCAGTATAACAGGCAATCTAGCAATTAGAGTAATTTTTCAACAGTTAGTGGCAAGTTCTTATTAAGTAACAGAAGCATCTGTGCATGTTCAGCTATAAGTCTGTTTCTGCTATCAGTAAGGACGTTTGATGCTAAGCTGAACAGTCTTTCACTTTTCACACAACTGCATGGGTCAGAAAGATATTTTGGGGGCATTACATCTCAGTTCCAAGATCCAAGATGGCATATGAGTAGGAATTGGAGGTATCGGTTTAAGTATCGGTGCTTTTGAATGAGTACAAGTACTCATGCAAATACTTGGTATCGGCACCGATACCGATACTAGTATCGGTATCGGTGCAACCCTACTTTTAACCCTTTAAGGACACAGCTTTCAGTTTGCTCAATTGTTTTATATCGGAAAAATTCTGTCATATGTCCTTAAGAGGTTAAACACAAGCTACAAGCGCATTTGCAAGTCACAATAAATGCTACAACCTACGTAGTGTTCCCTATGTACTAATAACGGTAGTGCCATTGCTTTTCCTTAGTGATATAAATATAGCTTGCCCTATACTTGGTTAAATGGATATTAAACAGTGCTCCTTTGGTAAAAACAAATATGTTAAATCAAAGTAAATATAAAAAGAAAAAGATTGTGTACAAAACAGCAAATAACTTACTTGTTTTCTTGCAAAATTAGCTCTTAAAAATTCTCAGTATAGCCCCTGCCCCCAGTGTTTTAAAGGGACAGTTCCCCAAAAAACATCTCCCCTTTGAATTGTTCCCAATGATCCATTTTACCTGTTGGTGTGTATTCAGGGGCGTATTTTGGCCTAGGCAAACAAGGCACTTGCCTAGGGCAGCAGATTGGGAGGGGCAGCACTTTTTTGTTGCTATATTAGTAAGAAGTTACAGTTATTTTAGAAGTATTATACAGGTATATAAGGGAGATTTTGCCCAAAGAGCTTACATTCTAGAGGGAATAAGAGACCGCACATGGAGTTTACAGTTTAGAGGTAGCTCTGAACATTTATTTTATTGAGCTAGCTATTGCCTTTAGTTCTGTTGGCTACCAGCACTTAGTATTGTGTTTGGGGAAGTTTTGTTTCAAGAAATCTGTTTTTTTTTTTTTTGTATATTGCAGCGATAGGTGTGTGTGTTTGTGTATGTCTATAACTCTGTGTGTGTGTGTGTGTGTATATTTAGTTTGAGAATGCCATAAAAAATTAACTTTACTCCCTGACCAAATAATATCACAGCTAAAAAAGGCCTAAACCCTTAGAGGGGAGGGAGGATAGGGGGCAGCAGAATTTTGAGTTCCAAGGGCAGCATAAAACCTTAATACGCCACTGTGTGTATTACATTTACAAGTAGCTCATTTACCCCTAATTTGTAATTTGCAATAGCTGATTTAGCCTGTGGGATCCCCACCTATACTGAAAGTTTCTATACTAGAGTCTCAGCTATTGATAAGCCTAAGTGAACACAACCAGCAGAATAAATTACATTCCTGGTGGGGTTCAGGATAGTTAAGCAATAAAATGATAATTGTCCATTGTTCTCTCTAAAGTATTGAGCTTTGGTTTACAAACAGTGATAATAATAATGAGATATAATATTACTTGTAACTCAACCCATTGGCATAGGTTGTGGTTTAAAAGCACAAAACCAGCTTCTTCATATACACAAATAAACCTGAAAAAAACAATTTCTCATACATGCTTTACTCTGCGGCTGGTATAACAAGTAATTTAAAAAACATTTATATAACAACTATTTTACAGTGTACAGTCCCTTTAAGAGCAGAGGATTAATAAAAAATGTTTTTATTCTGTCAGTTCTGGGCATGAGACTGTTATCAAGTCTATTAACTAGCCTAGAGGTTTTATGACATCAGGCTAAGATAAAACTTCCTGCAAAGGTTTCCTCCTTCATGTAGGGCTGTGACAGGAAGCACACATGTAGTGTAAAAAGAAAAAGGTCAAATGCATTTTAATAGATGAATAATACTTATTGCAAAAAATTCTATTAAGTATAAGCAACTGCTTAGTGCTTTTTTATTACAACAATGAAACAGACTGTTTAAAATCCCTTTAAGTGTTGTGTTAGCACTCTATACAAAATTCTGCTTTGTGGCTTTTGAAAACCTGATAATAACTATAATTGTTTGCTATTGTGCTTTCAAATACACCTTAAAATTCTATAGAAATAAATAAACTGAGGTCAAATTAAGGGTTAATAAATGGGAAAAAGGGTTAATAAGGGGAAAAAAATCAATGTAAGGGAAGGGGTATAGGGACAAGGTGTATGCCAAGGTTGGATGGGTAGGTTAAGGGTCAAGGTTGTATGTGTGTATTTGGATTGGTGTTTAATCTAATACATATAATTAAACCAACATGCAAAATCTATAGCAAAGAAATAAAGAAAAAAACTGCATTACCTGAGTGGAAATATTGCTCTAGATCAGATTTACACATCTGTGTTAGTCAACAGGAATAATTGTACTGAGTGCCCTAATAGAAATCCATTACCTGTGGGAAACTGATGTGCTAAAAGTGTTTGTGCATCCATGCTACCTGACTTGCATTACATTTTAGCAGCACAAACATACGAGCAGCATGCATTTTACGCAAACAATAGAAACATTCCATACAGCTTGAGTTTTAGTGCTTTAATCTAACAGTATTTTTTTGCCCACAGAATGTACATAAACACAAAAATAATAAGAAATAGTTTAAAAAAAAATAGACATATGGCTCTATTTCAGAAGCTGTAAATTTTCGGCATTTTCGGCTGTAATCTCGCATGAGCGAGCTGGCAACCGACGGTTAAATAGCAACGGTCATCTGACCTCTGCTTCTAAACCTATACACCAACTCTAAAGTAACATTTCTCAATCCCCCAGGCTTCTCTGACTGCGGTAACTGGCCGCGGAGAGCAGGGGGCGGTTTTTGCACCAGCAGCGACTTGTGCAATGATAACAAATGCAGACAGTGTATTGCTGCCCGCTAGCTGTGATGCAGGGTAGACAAGGGCGGAGATGTCCGCCCGTGTCCATCTGGCCCTTGTTAAATGGAGGCCATAGTGTAACTACGATGCAAGCATTTTAATATTGTTTTTCATATTGGGAGATAATGTTAAACCTAAATTAAAGGGATATAAAACCCACATTTTTTTTCATGATTCAGATAGAGAGGCCCATTTATCAAACTCCGTATGGAGCTTGAGGGCCCGTGTTTCTGGCGAGTCTTCAGACTCACCAGAACCAGCAGTTATGAAGCAGCGGTCTAAAGACCGCTGCTCCATAACCCTGTCCGCCTGCTCTGAGCTGGTGGACAGGAATTGCCACAATTCAACCCGATCGAGTACGATCGGGTTGATTGACACCTCCCTGCTGGCGGCCCATTGGCCGCGAGTCTGCAGGGGTCGGCATTGCACCAGCAGCTCTTGTGAGCTGCTGGTGCAATGCTGAATACGGAGAGCGTATTGCTCTCTGCATTTAGCGAGGTCTTGCGTACCTGATCCGCACTGTCGGATCAGGTCCGCAAGACCTTTGATAAATAGGCCTCAGAGAATGCAATTTCAAGCAACTTTCTAATTTAAAATGCAGGAATGTCTATTTTTGGTTTAGCACCTGGGTAGCGCTTTCTAATTGGTGGCTAAATGTAGCAAGCGCTTCCCAGGGTGTTGAGCCAAAAATGGGACGGCTCATAAGCTTACATGCCTGCTTTTTAAATCATGATACCAAGAGAAAGGGAGAAAAAAAACGATAATAGGAGTAAATTAGAAAGTTGCTTAAAATTGCATGTTCTATCTGAATAATGAAAGAAAAAAGTTGGGTTTCATATCCATTTAATATGTTTTGTCATTTTTGCTACAACATTTTCTTCCATTATATTCTGTACTGGAGAAAGTGGCAAAGTGGTTGAACGCATCAGTATTGTTATGTTAATATAAAATCATGTTACATTTGAATACATGTATCACATTATGAAAAGTAATCTATACCTCTAGAGCAGTCAGGCCCAAGAAATCCAGGAAAGCAGTGACAATGCCCAGAAATGCATTCTCCGTTGCCATTGCAGTTTGTAGAACAATCATCCATCATTTCTATGAAAGAACAAGATGACAAAAAAATCAGTAGCAGTTAAAAGTTTTGATTAAATTGCACCCTTATGTATTTTGAGTGACTTATTCACAGATAAATTGTAGCATTTTTGCATTGATCAAAAAGGTTTTCATGAAAGTTGCAACTCCTGCTATTAGAGCATGAATATTTAAATCACATAATATGTTACCTGAAAGCATAAAATTGTCATAAACTCAATGACATTATAGAAATATGGCAGGATGAAAAGTATTAAAAAAACAATAATTCATGAAGCCTTGTCTGCCACAAAGCAAACACAATATGAGTAGGTGCTTTACTGCTTTGTAGTAAAAGGATGATCTTTCCATATGACTTAGTATGGGGGTGTCAAAGACACCGGACCAAATAAAAAGGTTGAACAAAGGAATGATAACTTTAAAAAGTCATAAAATAATGCTATGGACCTAAATACCTACACATCGGTGCTGAATAATCAAGCTCCGAATGGAGCTTGATGCCCCTGTTTCCGCGTGAGCCTTCAGGCTCGCCGGAAACAGCAGTTATGAAGCAGCGGTCTAAAGACCGCTGCTCCATAACTGGTCCGCTGCATCTGAGGCTGCAGTCTGCAATCCACCCGATCCTATGCGATTGGGCTGATTGACACCTCCTGCTAGCAGCCGATTGGCCGCGAATCTGCAGGGCGGCATTGAACAAGCAGTTCTGGTGAACTGCTTACACACCAGCTTACATTCATCTGGAATAAACATCGAGACCGGAATGCATAACATACTTAGAGATTTCTATGACACCTACGAGAAAACTTCATACATAACAAAGGAACTCCCCTGTTCAGCCCACTTGCCAAGGTTGTGAGACTTATTTTACAATGGAAATATAAGGAATCCATTACATTTTGACCTCTTAGTTACAATGTCAGTGTTATTTTTAGAAATGAC